>NC_143507.1:26106893-26409924 GCF_051622355.1 Phaseolus vulgaris
GCAGAGGATGGTGATCCAAGAAACTCTGAAGATGCCTAGGGCATTTGTGGCAGACCACCTGGTTCTTCAAATAAGCAAATCGACGGAGAAAGTGGCGAGGAGTCACAGGTCTTTGACTCAGGAAACCTTGAGATCGCCGAGAATAAGAGCATGTCGGGGGGAGAGGGTGAACATGACGCAGGCCTGCGCTACGCATGAGCCAGACCCGTGGATAACACAGTACCAGCGATGCCTGGCAGATGGCCTTCTCCCGCTGGATCCGACGGAGGCTAGGAAGATAAAGAAAAACTCCAGCAAGTTCACAATGATTGATGGCGAGCTGTATAGGTTTGGGTTCACGCACCCGCTCCTGGAATGTGTGCACGGAGAGAAATGTGCAAGAATCATGGCCGAGCTCCATGAAGGGATATGCGGAAGTCACGTCGGGGGTCGAGCTCTGGCCGCAAGAACCCTCCGTGCAGGTTACTATTTGCCTACAATGAGGGAGGACTGCAAGAAGTATGCACAGTGTTGCAAGCAATGTCAGCAACACGCTGATTGGCACAAGGCGCCTCCCGAGGAGTTGAAGTCGATTTACAGCCCTTGGCTGTTTCATACATGGGGGATCGACATTCTAGGACCTTTCCCATTGGCGATCAGGCAGATGAAGTACTTGATGGTGGCAATTGAATATTTCACCAAGTTGATCGAAGCAGAACCAGTGGCCCAGATCACCGCACACAAGATCGAGAACTTTGTATGGAAGAACATCGTGTGCCGGTTTGGTGTGCCTAAGCGCCTGGTGTCGGACAACGAGACTCAGTTTGCAAGTCACCTGTTGAAGAAGCTGTGCGAAGGGGTGGGAATTCAACAAGTATTTGCATCCGTCGAGCACCCTCAGACAAATGGCCAAGTAGAGTCCGCCAATCGGGTATTGCTAAGAGGCTTGAAGAGAAGAATAGAGAAAGCCAAGGGATCGTGGGCTGAGGAGGTACCCCGTATAGTTTGGGCGTACCACACCACCGAGCAGTCAGGAACCCATGAGACCCCGTTTAGCGTGGTCTATGGATGCGACGCAATGATTCCAGTGGAAATCCAGGAGAGCTCGCCGAGATTTCAGAACTTTGTAGCGGAAGACTCGAATGAGGAAAGAAGGCTGAATCTGGATTTGCTGGATGAGGTCAGGGAGGAGGCGAGAGTAAAAGCTGAGGCAGTGAAAAGAAGGATTGAACGAAGGTATAACTCGAAGGTGATGCCGAGGCAGTTTAAAGAAGGCGACCTGGTGATGAGGAAGGCCCATCAGTACGAGATGGAGAACAAGTTGTCGCCTAAGTGGACGGGACCGTTCAGAATAACCGAGGCGCTCGGGAACAGCGCCTACCGCTTAGAAACATTGGAAGGAGGGGCGATTCCTCGCACTTGGAACGCCACGCACCTCAAGTTATATTACAGTTAAAAGCTTTGTAAGTAAAAACAAACACGAAGAGTTTTGCAATCTTTCGGTTAAAACAGTTTGAAGGGGGCACTCTTTTTTCCCTAAGGAGGGTTTTTAATGAAGCCACCCAATAAAGAAGAGTTTTCAAAGTTTAAAGTGTTTTAGATTGCATGCTTGTTGTTGTTATGAAAGTTTTGAAAAAAGACCTTGTCACTCGTATGTGATTTAAGGGAAGTTTGAAGTTATGTTGCATGCCTTCTAAAAAGTTTTTAAGTCCCCATCGCTTTTCGGCGATTGGCGACATCCGTTAAAGTTAAAAGTCCTCATCGTCTTTCGGCGATCGGAGGCACCAGCAACGTTTAAAAGACCTTAACGCCCTCGCGCGTCCTGAGGCGAGAAAGAGATAAAGACCTCCTCGCCGTCGAGCGAGTGCAGGCGAGAAAGAGATAAAGTCCTCAGTGCATCCAAGGGGGAGGAGATGTACGCCCTGGGCAAGTTGAGGCACCGGTTAAAGTCCTCCTCGACTTTGTGCGAGTGCAGGCGAGAGCAAGTTAAAAGTCCGTAGTGCATCCAGGGAAGAGGAGATGTAATCCCTGGGCAAAGTAGAGGCATCAGATAAAGTCCTTCTCGCTATCGAGCGAGTTCAGGCGAGATAAAGTCCTTCTCGGCGTCGAGCGAGTTCAGGCAAGATAAAGACCTGCTCGCCGTCGAGCGAGTTCAGGCAAGATAAATACCTTCTCGCCGTCGAGCGAGTTCAGGCAAGATAAAATCCTTCTCGTCTAGAACGAGTTTAGGTACGGTGTGGAGGGTGGAAGAAGTTTAAAGGATAGCTAAGGTAGGTTCGAAGAGAACGCCTAGTTATCCGGCTTATTGTTTTGAAACTCAGGGAGGTAGAGAAGGATCCGAAAGGCGCCTCTACCCCAGATGAGGGAACAATAGCCAAGTTATGAAGGCAAAAGGAGGCTTACATCGCCGGGACTCGATGGCGATCAGAGGAGATTCAGGCGATGGCAAGAGTAAGGGCCCGTTTTGATGGAGCAGATCAGGTGAACTATGTCTTAAACTATCAGTTGGATTGAAACTTGCTGTTTAGTAAGTAGTTTCACGCTGAAGCTCATTGCCTTAAGTTCACAAGTTATTAGAATGCTATCGTTCGAAAGTTGATAGTTTGATCGAGTTCGAAGCAGTAAGTAAACGGTTGCGCCCGCAGAATCGCTAAGTTAATTTGTTTAAGCGGTTTTCTACAAGGAGAAGCAAAGTAAACAGAAAAACCACATGTGGAAGCGGAAAAATTTATAATAAAGTTGTGCCAGTTCGAATACAAAGAAAAGAAAAATTTGTACAAGAAGGAACAAGCATAAGTTTCAGGAAATAAGTGATGGAGGGAAGCGGTTAATCTTCAGAAGGCACGATCTTCCCATCCACCACTTCGTTACATATTGATACTGTACCGCCTTGGTAGTCGGAAGTGATGACGTGGCATCAAGTTATTGTATAGGCGTGTTGAGAGGACGCCAGGCTGGCAGAAGGGAAGGAGGTCGGGGGGTTCATGTAGTCGCCAGTTATCAAGTTGGCGTGCTCCGATCTCCATCACACCAATACCGGCGATCACCAAGTTGAAGACGAAGTCGCCAGATATGAACTTAGGCGACCAAGTGATTAGAGATCGCCGGAGCAAGCACATCGCCGAAGATGAAGGTGGTACAGATTATGAAGGCGGCCGGCGAGACCACAGGGAAGGTGTATACGAAGGCACCCTAACTCGCCAATCCCAGTAGAGATCGCACTCCAGGACAACTATGCACTGGGCAGTACCATGCATAAGTAACTTAGCCAAATGAGAGTCAGAAGCAGCGCCCAAGTCAAGGAGGCTCCAGATGATGGCACGTGTACGACTGGATGCGAGCCACGTGTCCAGGTCTGTAACTGCCAAGAGAGAGAAAGTGGCCAGGTATATAAGGGTTCCCCAACGAACTTCTGAGGTACGTGCGTTTAGATTATCTTATTTACGCTTGCGAGTTTCTAGAGTATACTGTGAGAGAGAACATTGCACGGCTCCTTGAGAGTTCTTGAGTGTTGTTCCTAGTATTTGGTGGTTCGGTCACTGACTTGGGCGTTGGAGTGCGATCGGCCGCAGCGGCGCCGCTCTGTTCTTTTGCAGGTTCTTGAGGTGGATCTTGGCGGAGGACGGAGGTTGAAGTGGTGCACACGTCGATCCAAGTTTGACGAGGCAGGCTCCAACGTTTTGGTCAACAGGCAGGATCATCAGGCGCCCACCGTGGGGCCCTGTAAAACCTGTTCCCATCCACAGCGTGAGTTCTTGGAGGTTTTTGTAGCTTTCTGCGTGGTTGTGTGCTGGTGCAACCATAGTTCGCTGTTCGTCTAAGATTTGTTCGGTGATTTCGCGTTTTCCACCGTTCGTCTGGATTTTTGTTCGGTGAGGTGAAGCTTTCTATTGCTTACGCGAGATTCGTTCGGTGAGATTTGAGTTCTTTGGCTCGCATTGGTTTTTCGTGGAAGAAGCGGTGGTTTTTGGTGGATTTGCAGGTTTCTGTGGAGGTTCACTGTGTTCTTGAAGGTTTCTTGCGAAGTGTCGCGAAGTTCTGACCGATTGATCGCTGAATCGATCGTCGCTGAAGGAGGTGTTATTCGTTGCGCTCTGTGATTCGTCAAGTTTCATGAGAAAAATGAGAAGCAACCGTTCAAGTCCAGTTGCGCCCGTTGCTGCTGAAGGCGCCGCCGCCATGACCATGGCGCAGATGGTGGAGATTATGCGTTCGTTGCAGGCGAATGTGGAAGCCTCGCGCATAGAACAGGCGAGAATGCACGAGGACCTGGTCGCCTCTCGGGCCAGGAATGATGAGCTTAGCAAAGTGACTGAAGAGCTGCGTCAAGCTCTTCAGGAGCAGCGAGGGCGTCCTATTGCTGAAGAGGTCGCGCCGTCAACGCCGCCTCGTGTTTTTCCTATGCCTTTTGCTCAGGCGATTACTGACACGCCCATCCCTACGAGTGTGGTACCGGTGAAGGCTGTTTTCACCGGCGTGGAGGATCCTGAAGCTCATCTCACCACGTTCCATACGCAGATGATGCTGTCAGGAGGGTCAGACGCCGTGTACTGCAAGATGTTTGTGAGCACACTCCAGGGAACGGCGCTGGAATGGTTTGTGAGCCTGCCTACAGGTCACATAACCAACTTCCAACAGTTTTCGAAGATTTTCGTCGAGCAGTACATCGTGAATAAGGCACCGCCCAGGGTGTCTTATGATTTGTTTGATATAAGGCAATATCAGGGAGAGTCCCTTAGGGACTACTTGAATCGCTTTGGGGCGCAGATGGTCAGATCGCCGGCCAAAGATGAGGAAATGCTGGTCTACGCATTTAAAAAGGGCCATCCCTATTTTCAGTGCTTGAGACGGAATAACAAGTTTTCCTGGACGAAGGAGTGTGAAGAAGCCTTCGTCAAACTGAAGGAGTATTTGGCGAGCCCGCCGGTTTTGTGCAAGCCGCTGGTGGGAACCCCTCTCAGGTTGTATTTTGCTGTAACTGAGAGGGCGGTGAGTGCGGTGCTCGCCCAGGACCAAGATCAGGCTCAGAAGTCTATTTACTTTGTTAGTAAAGTGTTGCAGGGCCCCGAAACGAGGTACCAGGCCCTGGAGAAGGCTGCGCTGGCTGTGGTATTTTCGGCGAGGAGGTTGCGCCACTATTTCCACAGCTTCAAGATACTGGTGATGACCGACCTGCCTATCCAAAAGGTCTTGAAGAAGCCCGATGTTGCGGGAAGGATGGTGAAGTGGGCAGTGGAGCTGTCAGAGTTTGATATTAAGTATGAGCCCCGAGGCCCGATCAAGGGACAGATCTTCGCAGACTTCGTGGTCGAGTTCTCGTCTGAAGCGACACGGGTTGAAGGGGACGACTTCCGATGGGTACTCTCAGTGGATGGATCGTCGAACCAGCAGGGTAGCGGTGCTGGAGTCATCTTGGAGGGACCCAACGGCCTGCTGATCGAACAGTCCTTGAGGTTCGCCTTCAAGGCCAGCAATAATCATGCAGAATATGAGGCGCTGATCGCCGGGATCTTGCTGGCCAAAGAGATGGGAGCTAGGGTGTTGATGGCAAAGAGTGACTCGTTGCTGGTCACGGGGCAAGTAACAGGCGAGTTCCAGGCTAAAGATCCACAAATGGCGGCTTACCTGGAGTATGTACAGGAATTGAAGAGTTCCTTTGCCTCCTTTGAAGTGGTGCATGTGCCCAGAGAGCAGAATGCCCGAGCTGACTTGCTAGCTAAGCTCGCCAGTTCAGGCAAGGGGGGTAGGCAGAGGACGGTGATTCAAGAAACTCTGAAGACGCCTAGAACATTTGTGGCAGATCACCTGGTTCTTCAAATAAGCAAGTCGACGGAAAAATCGGCGAGAAGTCATAGGTCCCTAACTCAAGAGACCTTAAGATCGTCGAGAATAAGAGCATGTCGGGGGGAGAGGGTAAACATGACGCAGGTTTGCGCTACGCATGAGCCAGACACCTGGGTAACGCAGTATAAGCGCTGCCTGGCAGATGGCCTTCTCCCGCTGGATCCGACAGAGGCTAGGAAGATAAAGAAGAATTCCAGCAAGTACACAATGATTGATGGCGAGTTGTACAGGTTTGGGTTCACTCACCCACTCCTGGAATGTGTGCATGGCGAGAAATGCACGAGAATTATGGCAGAGCTCCATGAAGGGATATGCGGAAGCCACGTCGGGGGTCGAGCTCTGGCCGCAAGGACTCTCCGTGCAGGTTACTACAGGCCAACGATGAGAGAAGATTGCAAGAGGTATGCGCAGTGCTGCAAACAATGCCAACAACACGCCGATTGGCACAAGGCGCCTCCTGGGGAGTTGAAGTCGATTTACAGCCCCTGGCCGTTTCATACATGGGGAATCGACATCCTGGGACCATTCCCGCTGGCTATCAGGCAGATGAAGTACTTGGTGGTGGCGATTGAGTACTTCACCAAGTGGATCGAAGCAGAACCAGTGGCCCAGATCACCGCACACAAGATCGAAGGTTTCGTGTGGAAGAACATCGTGTGCCGGTTTGGTGTGCCCAAGCGCCTGGTGTTGGACAACGGGACTCAGTTTGCAAGTCACCTGTTGAAGAAGCTGTGCGAAGGGGTGGGAATTCAACAAGTGTTTGCATCCGTCGAGCACCCTCAGACGAATGGCCAAGTAGAGTCAGCCAATCGGGTGTTGCTGAGAGGGTTGAAGAGAAGGTTAGAGAAAGCCAAGGGATCGTGGGCTGAGGAGGTACCCCGTATAGTTTGGGCGTACCACACCACCGAGCAGTCAGGAACCCATGAGACCCCGTTCAGCTTGGTCTATGGGTGCGACGCAATGATTCCAGTAGAAATCCAGGAGAGCTCGCCAAGATTCCAGAACATCGTGGAGGAAGACTCGAATGAAGAGAGAAGGTTGAACCTGGATCTACTGGATGAGGTCAGGGAAGAGGCGAGATTGAAAGTTGAGGCGGTGAAGAGAAGGATTGAACGAAGATATAACTCGAAGGTGATGCCAAGACAGTTCAGAGAAGGCGACCTGGTGATGAGGAAAGCCCACCAGTACGAGATGGAGAAAAAGCTGTCGCCTAAGTGGACGGGACCGTTCAGAATAACCGAGGCGCTCGGGAACGGCGCGTACCGCTTAGAGACATTGGAAGGAGGAGCGATTCCTCGCACCTGGAACGCCACGCACCTCAAGTTATATTACAGTTAAGAACGTTGTAAGTAAGACAAACACGAAGTTATATTACAATGTCTCTGTTAAAACAGTTTGAAGGGGGCAATCTTTTTTCCTAAGGAGGGCTTTTAATGAGGCCACCCAATAAAGAAGAGTTTTCGAAGTTTAAGTTGTTTAGATTGCATGCTTGTTGTTTTCCAAAAGTTTTGAAGAAAGACCTTGTCACTTATATGTGATATAAGGCAAGTTAAAGATATATTGCATGCTAAAAAAGTTTATAAGTCCTCATCGTCTTTCGGCGATCGGAGGCATCAGCTAAAGTTAAAGTCCTCATCGTCTTTCGGCGATCGGAGGCACCAGTTAAAAGACCTCAACGCCCTCGCGCGTTTTGAGGCGAGATAAAGACCTCCTCGCCGTCGAGCGAGTGCAGGCGAGGAAGAGTGAAAAGTCCTCAGTGTTTCTGGGGGGGAGAAGATGTAACCCCTGGGGCAATGTAGAGGCACCAGTGAAAAGTCCTCAGTGTTTCTGGGGGGGAGAAGATGTAACCCCTGGGGCAATGTAGAGGCACCAGTGAAAAGTCCTCAGTGTTTCTGGGGGGGAGGAGATGTAACCCTTGGGGCAATGTAGAGGCACCAGTGAAAAGTCCTCAGTGTTTCTGGGGGAAAGGAGATGTAACCCCTGGGGCAATGTAGAGGCACTAGCGAAAAGTCCTCAGTGTTTCTGGGGAGAGGAGATGTAACCCCTGGGGCAATGTAGAGGCACGAGTTAAAGACCTTCTCGCCTATGAGCGAGTTCAGGCGAGTTAAAGACCTTCTCGCCGATGAGCGAGTTCAGGCAAGATAAAATCCTTCTCGTCTCGAACGAGTTCAGGTATGGTGTAAAGGGCGAAAGAAGTTTGTTAGGTGACTAAGGCAGATTCGAAGAGAACGCCTAGCCACCCGGTCTCTTGTTCCGAAGATCAGGGAGGTAAAGAAGGATCCGAAAGGCGCCTCTACCCTCAGATGTAGGAACAATGGCCAAGTTATGAAGCCAGGAAGAAGCTGATATCGCCAAGAGTCTTTGGCGACCAGGAAAAATTCAAGCAATGGCAAGAAAGTTAAGACCCGTTTTGATAAGGTAGATCGGGTGAGCGATGTCTTAAGCCATTAGTTGATTTGAGTTTGTTATTTGAAGAGTGATTTTACATTAAGGTTCATTACCTTGAGATTACAAGTTGTTAAAGCGTTATTGTCCGAAGATCGGTGGTTCGAAACAGTTAAGTATATGATTGCGCTTACGAAATTACCAAGTTATTTCTTTGAAGTAAATTGTGCAAGAAAAGTTAAAGCAGCCAAAGAAGTTACAAGAGAAATACAAAGACTTTATCATTAAGTGGATATCAGTTCAGGGCACATGTACAGAAAAATCAGAAAAATAGAAAGCTTATTACAAGCAGATGGGGTAAGGGAGAAAGCATAAAGGTAGTGGATGGAGGGAATCAATTAGTCTTCAGCAGGAACAACCTTCCCATCCACCACCTCGTTGTTCAGGGACACCATGGCAAGATCCAAATCGGGATACAAGCAGGCGAACTGTTCCCGGGCGGCCTCGAATCCAGCAGCTAGAATCTGGGCAGAGCTCAGCTCAAGATCTTCGACTTGTTTCTTTTGCCCCTCATTCTGCTACTTCAGATCTTCAGCTTGCTTCTTCAGCTCTTCAGTTCTTCGACTGCTTCTTGAGCTTGAAGAAGGTCTTCAGTAGCCTTCTTGGATTCTGTTCCGTCCGGTTGACCGAGACGTCTTCGTGCGCGACCTCAACCGTCAGCTAGGGACTCCTTCCCCCTCGTTGCCTGTGGATTCCTGCAAAAAAGAAGACAAAAAGGCACCCTAGCGGCCGTGTGCACTCCGACGCTCAAGTCAGCCAGCAAGAAACACCAAAACTGTCCACCTACGTCTCTGAGCATCGCGTATAGCACTCTGAAGGTGGTAAAAAGAACTGTGTATATGTGTGTGTGTTGTCTCCTTCAGGCAGAAATATCCCACAGTCACTTGTACGTAACCTTCAAGCACGAGCAAGCGACTAGAGAGTTCTCTGCTAAATTTGCCGAAAGTTCCAACCCTTTTTCCAACATTCTCCGCGCTATTTAAACTACCCAAGCATTTAAAGCGCCTTAAAGCGCTTTTAATCACAAACGTAACGCACTCTAAAGCGTTTAATTAGAAAACGTAGCGCATTTAAGACGTTGAAACGCTTGGGAGCCATTATAGTACCTGAATGCTCGAAAGGGAAACTGTATTGAATGACTTTTAATTACCTGGCACCTGACTAAAGGGTGTTTCCATTCTGACAAGGCTGTTGTACACGTGGAGGGCCTCACGACGCCGTGACCCCATCTGGGGGCGTTTCTGCCCCATCTGGGGACGTTTCTACGTGTGAGTCCTTCTGCTTGGGAGTGCTACTGCGCTAGGGGTGACTTTTTGGGTGCCAATTCATGCCCCCAAGTATCTAGCCACTTACTTTGAGAGCGTATCTGCCTTCCTTTTGTACTCTGCACCCGGTTGCCCTGGGCGTGACTTTCCTCTTGAGTCGTATCTGCCCCACAGGCGTCTCTGGGGCGGGAGGAGCACTTCACGAGTCAGGCTGCCCTACACTGGTACTATTACTATGGCCTTGAAGCCACCTTTTCCTTCTCTTTATCACTGCCCCGGGTTATCAGGACCTGAGGCCTTCCCACGGCGTCGCTCCCTCCATGGTCTTTCCTACCCATGGGTATCGGGGAACCACACCGTGATTGCCTTGCTTTAGCACTGTTTGATCTGGCGACGCCCTGGTTGGGCGACGCCTTGACCTAGGCGACGCCTTGCCTTGGCGATGCTTCCTCTTGGCGTCTCTCCACCTGGGCGACGCCCTGCGTTGACTTTGACTCTCCAGCCGTTGACTTTGACTCTCCAGCTGTTGACTTTGACTTTGACTTAGTCAACGCCCGGATACGGGACGGTACAGATTCTGCCTGCACCTGGCCCAGTTCAGCGGCGAGCTTCCCTTTTTCTTCGTTGGCTTTGGCAAGCTTAGCCATGGTGTCGTCCCTCTCCTTCTCCACCTTTCCCAGGAAGACCTCCCGATCGGCTGACCTTTTCTCGAGGTTCTTCACCTTGGCGGCATCAGCTTTGATTAAGGCCTCCAGGTCAGCCACTTTGACGCGGTAAGGTACAATCTTGCTCTCCAGCTCAATTTTCTCTTGAGCCAAAAGCTGCACCTTATGGCGTAGATCGGTGGCCTCCTTGCGCGCCACCCGGAGCTCGGTGCTCATGGCATCTTCTACTCGGGAGTGTTCAATCTTGGCGAGTGTAAGATTGCAGGATAACCTCTCCGCCTCAATCCTTATGGTGCTGTTCTCAGTTCGGAGTGCGAAGAGGTCATCCTGGAGCTTCCTGGTAGAGCTCTCCACAGCTTTAGAGATGATGGTGGGGAAGTCCTCTGCCATCATCTTCAGTTTGGCCGAGAAAGGCTCCCACATCCTCTTGACCTCAAGAGAGAGGTTGGCTTGTGGAGGCACCGGGTGGGCTTGCTGCTGGTTTTCGCCGCCACCTTCTTGAGTTGGTTGCTCAGCGGGTGCTTCTTGGCGTGGCGGCGACGTCGGGGATTCAGTGATAAGAATTGGGGAGTGATGAGCACCTTCATCCCCGACTGGTGCAGCGTTTGCGGTTGAGGCGTTTGAAGGAGGACCCCCTCCAGCTGATACATAAGGCGTGGAGGCGCTCGGGGGGTTCTCTATGAAGTTTGGCTCGGGGGCCTCAACCACAGGGGGCGCAGACGCCAATGGAATTGCTTGGACTGGCGAGGCAGGAGCTGGTGGAGGAGGCAACGTTGGAGACGGAGCTGGTGTGGATGGCGGTGTTGATGTAGGAAGTGGAGGTGGAGCTGGTGGTGAAGAAGGCGCCACCCTCTTCCTCTTGGTAACAAGGCCATCCTCCGTCGCCTCATCATCATCTTCTTCTTCTTCTTGGACTACTTGGGGGGCTTTCCTCTTTGGCTTCCTGAGGATAAGCTTCTTGCGTTGGTTGGCGGGTTGGACCTCGGGGGGAGTTGGGCCTTTTGGTGGCGATCTGCCCTGTGCGGCGGCGATCTCCACCACCGAGTTTGGCACGGTTTGGGAACCCGATGCCAACCCATGGGCTCGGGCGAGCGCCCTTAGTTCAGCAAGTTTGCCCTGGCCCAACATGCGATCTGCATAATGCAAAGGTGCATGGGTTAGTTCAGAGAAAAGGTAAACACATAAGGCATTATGCAGCAGAAGCAGATAAATGGTGCAGAAAATAAAACCAAAGTCTTGCGCGCAACGCACAAGACGCCCAGAAACAGTTAACAAAGGAAATGTCAAGATAGAGACTTAGACGTTGAAGTGAGTTCTAACCTATGCGAATTTCGAGTTGGTCCTCGAAGAACTCAAAGCAGACGAGTGTGGTGGTGAGGAAGGTGATGTTGGCGTCTGCCACACTCTTCCAGAAGAAGCATAGGTCCCTGTCCAAGGCACCCATGCTATCAGGACTCCTTGGCCTCCTGAAGCTGCCTTTGGACTCTTTGTTCCCCTTCTTTACCCAATACAAGGGGAAACCGTCGAGCAAAGAAGCGTCCTTGTCATTGGGGCGCACCTGGACGAATTTGCCCTTCCAGTCTTTGTAGGATTGCTGGAAGATAGAAAGGATCGACCTCCCAGCAATTCCGTTCAAGCTCACCCACAGGCGATCTCCTGGGTGCTTGGCTTCGAAAAGAAAGAGGAAGACATCCACTGATGCTGGCAGCCCCAAGTGATCGCACATTATCTGGAACGCCCGTACGAACGCCCAACTGTTGGGATGAAGCTGGGCGGCGGCGATGTTGAGCTCGGTAAGAAGCTCCCTTTCAAAGTGGGTGAAGGGAAACCTAAGTTTCACCTTCTTGAACAGGGTGGTGTAGACGAAGCAGAACGGCACACCATTGTTCCCCTTGTCATCGGCGCAGACTGGCAGGTCGGGGGGGCAAGGCAACACCGTCATTTTTTCGTCGTGCTCCTTATGGAACGACTGGTGTGGCTCATCCCCTGTCGTCAGTCGAAGAACCGCCCCAGCAGAGTTCACCGAGGAGGTTTCCTTCAGCAAGGTTGAGTTGGCCCATGGGTATAGTTTTTTGAAATCTGGCGAGGGGACGGAGCCTCCTCCGTTGACAGGCGGAGTAGCCTGGGCCAAGTTGGGGCGGGAAGGTGCAGGCCTCTCAGCCTGAGAAGATGAAGCACCGCGTGCTCGCGGTGGGTTGTGTGCTTGAGAAGAGGGGTTTCGTGACGAAGGAGGAGGATTGGGGGTGATCTTTGAGCGAGTCATCACGGAAGCTGAAAAGGAAGAAGAAAAGAAAAGGTGATCAGGGTTTGCAGAGGCTGACTCGATCACAAGAGAAGGGTGGAAAATGAACGAACGAAGGTTCGTTACAACGAAGACAAAGCCCTAAGTTACGAAGAAGGGAAAATAGAAAAAACAACCCACAACGTATGCACCAGACAGTTAAAGGATGATGCGAATCGGTTAAAATGCAGGAAAAACCAGCAGAAGAAGTAAAGGAAGTACCTTTTTATGATCGGGAAAGTGATGAGGGAAGTTGGTGATTCAGGAGGTTGAAGAACGTTGAGAGCTTTTGCATAAGAGAGTTGGAGCGTCTGAGAATACGAAGAAAGTGATGGAACAGTGAAAGGAAATGGGTTTAAAGGGTTTTTCGAAATGGGTTTGGAAGCGCATACGACAATTGAAGGTAACCGTTGATGAAGCCACGTGTCGAGTGATGGGAGGAGTGTTTGGTGGAGCGTCAGAAAAGCAGAAAGTACAACCGCTTGAAATTCTGCGCCAGCGCCACGTAGATTGGTATTGACGTGACTCCTTTAGTCTTTTCGCTGGACAAGTCGTCGCTTAAGACTGGGGGGCTTGTGTACCGCCCTGGTAGTCGGAAGTGATGACGTGGCATCAAGTTATTGTATAGGCGTGTTGAGAGGACGCCAGGCTGGCAAAAGGGAAGGAGGTCGGGGGGTTCGTGTAGTCGCCAGTTATCAAGTTGGCGTGCTCCGATCTCCATCACACCAATACCGGCGATCACCAAGTTGAAGACGAAGTCGCCAGATATGAACTTAGGCGACCAACTGATTAGAGATCGCCGGAGCAAGCACATCGCCGAAGATGAAGGTGGTACAGATTATGAAGGCGGCCGGCGAGACCACAGGGAAGGTGTATACGAAGGCACCCTAACTCGCCAATCCCAGTAGAGATCACACTCCAGGACAACTATGCACTGGGCAGTACCATGCATAAGTAACTTAGCCAAATGAGAGTCAGAAGCAGCGCCCAAGTCAAGGAGGCTCCAGATGATGGCACGTGTACGACTGGATGCGAGCCACGTGTCCAGGTCTGTAACTGCCAGGAGAGAGAAAGTGGCCAGGTATATAAGGGTTCCCCAACGAACTTCTGAGGTACGCGCGTTTAGATTATCTTCTTTACGCTTGCGAGTTTCTAGAGTATACTGTGAGAGAGAACATTGCACGGCTCCTTGAGAGTTCTTGAGTGTTGTTCCTAGTATTTGGTGGTTCGGTCACTGACTTGGGCGTTGGAGTGCGATCGGCCGCAGCGGCGCCGCTCTGTTCTTTTGCAGGTTCTTGAGGTGGATCTTGGCGGAGGACGGAGGTTGAAGTGGTGCACACGTCGATCCAAGTTTGACGAGGCAGGCCCCAACGTTTTGGTCAACAGGCAGGATCAGATACCATGGAGAGGTCGAGCTCGGGGTACTGGCAGGCGACTTGCTCCAGGGCGGCGTTGAACCCAGCGGCGAGGACTTGGGCGGAGCTTAGTTCGAGCTCTTCGTTTTGTTGTTTGAGCCCCTCGGTTTGCTGTTCCAGCTCGTCAGCACGTTTCTTCAGTTCTTCAGTTTTCCCACGAGCTTGAACGAGGTCTTCAGCAACCTTTTTGCTTTCCTCCCGCGCCTGGGCTAGCTCTGCAGCAATCTTTTCATTCTCCTCTCTAGCTTTGGCGAGCTTAGCCACGACGTCATCCCTCTCCTTTTCGACCTTTCCAAGGAGAACTTCTCGATCAACCGACCTTTTTTCAAGGTTCTCTACCTTGGCTGCATCCGCTTTTATTGATGCCTCCAAGTCAGCAACCTTGAGCCGGTAGGGAACCAGCTTACTCTCCAGCTCGATCTTCTCTTGAGCTAGGAGGTGCAGTTCCTGGCGTAGATCGGAGGTCTCCTTGCGTGCGACCCGCAACTCGGCACTCATGGCATCCTCCACCCTTGAGTGGTCGATCTCCGCCATCATCAGGTTACAAGACAGCTTCTCCGCTTCGATTCTTATCAGGCGATTCTCCTCTTTGAGTGTGGAGATATCATCATTTTGAGCTTAGCCGTGAAGGGCCCCCAGATTCCTTTGACCGCGAGGGGAAGGCTTGCAGCCGCTGTTGGTGGAGGTGCTGACTCTCACCACCACCCTCTTGAATTGGTTGATGAGGTTGGGCTTCCTGGCGTGGTGGTGATGTGGGGGACTCGGTAATGAGTATTGGCGAGTTATGAGCACCTTCATCCCCACCTGGTACAGCTTCAGCGATTGAGGTAGTTGAAGGAGGACCCTCTCCAGCAGATACGAATGGCGTGGAGGCGCTTGGAGGGTTCTCCATGAAGTTGGGCTCGTTGCCTTCAACCGCAGGAAGTGCAGCTGCCAAGGGTACTGCTTGGACTGGCGGTGTTGGAGCTGGGGGAGAGAGCGGTGTTGGTGTTGGGAGAGCAGGTGGTGAAGAAGGTGCCACCCTTCTCCTTTTGGTAATGAGGCCGTCCTCAGACGCCTCATCATCCTCATCCTCGTCTTCTTGAACCACTTGAGGAGTTTTCCTCTTTGGTTTCTTTAAGACGAGCTTCTTTCGTTGAGGGGCGGGCAGTGCCTCTGGAGGAGCTGGGCCTTGAGGGGGCGATCTGCCCTGGGCAGCGGCGATCTCCACCACCGAGTTTGACACGGTTTGAGAACCCGACGCCAATTTGTGGGTTCGGGCGAGCGCCTTCAGTTCTGCCAATTTGCCTTTGCCCAACATGAGATCTGCACAGTGCAAAAATATACAAGTAAGCGCGAAGGCAAAAGTAAAGTATACGAGTACGGGTGCGAATGATACAAACAAATGCAGGAAATAAAAACCAAGTCTAGTGCGCAACAAGCAGGACGCCCAATAATAGATAACAGAGATGCAGCACAAGACGAAAACCTAAATGTCGAGGTAAGTGCTAACCTATGTGAGCTTCGAGTTGGCCCTCGAGGAACTCGAAGGAGATTATTGCAGAGGTGGGAAAGGTGATGTTAGCGGCTGCCACGCTTTTCCAGAAGAGGCATAGATCCTTGTCCAACTCGCCCACGTTGTCAGGACTTCTTGGCCTTCTGAAGCTTTCTTTAGAGTCCTTATTTCCCTTGTTTACCCAGTACAAGTGAAAGCCATCGAGCAGCGAAGGGTCTTGATCATTTTGGCGCACTTGGACGAACTTTCCCTTCCAATCTTTGTAAGATTGCTGGAAGATAGAGAGGATCGATCTCCCAGCAATTCCATTGAAGCTCACCCAGGGGCGGTCTCCAGGGTTCTTAGCCTCGAACAAGAAAAGGAAAACGTCTACCGAGGCCGGTAGTCCCAAATGCGCGCACATAATTTGGAATGCCCGCACGAATGACCAGCTGTTGGGATGGAGCTGGGCAGCGGCGATGTTGAGCTCGGTTAATAGTTCCCGTTCAAAACGGGTGAAGGGAAGCCTGAGTTTCACCTTCTTGAAAAGAGTAGTGTAAATGAAGCAGAACAACTCGCCGTTGTTCCCCTTGTCATCTGCGGAGATTGGCACGTCAGGAGGGCAAGGCAGCACCATCAGTTTTTCGTCGTGCTCCTTGTGGAACGAGAGGTTGGGTTCGTCCCCTTTCTTCAACCGTAGCACCGCTAGCGCAGAGTTTACTGAAGAAGTCTCCTTCAGCAAAGTTGAGGTGGCCCATGGGTAGAGTTTCTTGTAGTCTGGAGTGGGAATGGAGGCTCCTCCGGCGACTGGTGGAGTTGCCTGAGCATGGTTGGGACGAGAGGTTGCAGGCCTCTCAGCCTGGGAAGAGGGAGCACCAGATGCTCGCGGTAGGTTATGCGCTTAGGATGAAGGGTGTTCTGGCCGGTTGACCTGGGTCGTCTTTATGCGTGGCTTGTTCTAATGAGCTAGGGCACCTTCGTTTTGCTTCGTCTGTCAGTACCTGAAAAAGAAGAACAAAGGGGCGCCCTCGCGACCGTTTGCACTCCGACGATCAAGTCAGCTAGCGAGAAACACCAAAGTAACTAGAAACTGTATAATAATCTCAATGACTAAAAACTGTATGGCTAAAACTGTGTTGCCCTAATTGTCTTGTGCTCTCAGCAGATGCGCCGTCAAGAACAATTAGGGTTTGTGCTCTGTATGTCTATCTGGGAACTAGGTTAAAACTCGTGTTACTGTGAAAAACGTACCTCTATAGGGCTTGTTTGTGCCCTATATATAGGTGAAAACTAGGGTTTACCTCTGCGTTGCCTGCTATTATCTAGGGTTCCTTGGAGGAGGTCCTTGCGCCGCTATCTTTAGGATCTTAGCGTGTCTGGCCCATGGACTTCCCTTATCTGGAGTGCAAGGCTCTTAACCTTATGGCCCCTTGGGCTTTAAACTTGAGCGCTGTATTTATCGTGCCATCATACTGTTTGAGTGCCCTAATTAAACACGTGTCATGCATGCAGCCTTCCCTGGATACCTTTAGTGAGCACGTGGGCATTACCACGTGCCCTTTTGACTTGATCATTTATTCTGTGCATAGGGACCCACAGTGCCGCCACCCAACTTAGGGTTATCCCCTCGTGTGATATGCTTACGTCATGCAGGTTGACTCTTCAGGCGATGTCTTACTTAGGCGATGGGCGATCTTATTTATGCTGCAGAACGCCGCTTTTACATACGACGACTACGTTGACTTCTTGACTACCTACCTTTCTCTTGTCCACGTCATCACACCCGATGACCTGGTCGGTACAAAGGGTTTCGTGATGAAGGAGGAGGATTCGCGGTGGTCTTTGTACGAGCCATCGCGGGAACTACAAAGGAAAAAGAAAAAGAAAGATGAACGAAGGTTGAAGAGATCGACTCGATTGTGGACGAAGGATGAAAA
Source organism: Phaseolus vulgaris (assembly GCF_051622355.1). Taxonomy (NCBI): domain Eukaryota; kingdom Viridiplantae; phylum Streptophyta; class Magnoliopsida; order Fabales; family Fabaceae; genus Phaseolus; species Phaseolus vulgaris. The sequence continues at coordinate 26,124,199 of NC_143507.1, forward strand.
ACGAACGAACGAGAGTTCGTTGTGATGAAAGTAATGGAAGACGAAGCCCTAAATTACGAAAAGGGAGAAGAAGAGGAAAAAAAAACCCACAGCGTATGCACCAGGCAGATAATGGATGATGCGAATCGGTTAAAATGCAGCAAATATCAATAGAGGAAGTAAAAGAGGTACCTTTCGATGATCAGATAAGCGTTGAAGGGAGTTGGGGATTGAGAGAGTCGAAGAGCGTCGTGGGTTTGCAGAGAAAACTCAGAGCGTTTTGAGAAGGCAGAAAGATGATGAAACAGTAAAAATGAAGGGTTTAAGGGTTTTTCAAACGTTTTTGGAAGCGCAAACGACAACTAAAGATGACCGTTGATGAAGCCACGTGTCGAGCGATTGGAAAAAGGTGTTTGGTGGAGCGTCAGAGAAGCAGAAGGTACGAGCGTTTGGAATTCCGTGCCAGCGCCACGCAGATCGGCAGTGACGTGACCTCTTAGTCTTTTCGCTGGACAAGTCTTCGCTTAAGACTGGGGGGCTTGTGTACCGCCCAGGTGGTCGGAAGTGATGACGTGGCACCAAGCTATTATATAGGCGTGTTGAACGGGGCACCTGGCTGGCAGAAGGGAAGGAAGTCGGGGGCTCGTGTAGTCGCCAGTTATTAAGTTGGCGTGCTCCGATCTCTAGCATACCTAAACCGGCGGTCACCAGGCTTGAGATGAAGTTGCCGGATGCGAATCCAGACGACTAAGTGATTAGAGATCGCCGAAAGAAGGACATCGCCGAAGGATCAGGGAAGCTTGTTCCAGGCTTTCGAAGCAGAGGATAAAGTCGTCAGATAGTCATTCCCTAGCTAGGCAGAGGTTGAGGTCGAGGAACAGCTTACCCGAGCATGCACGATGAAGCAAGTGAAGTAGATCATGAAGGCGGCCAGTGAGACCACAGGGAAGGTGTGTACGAAGGCACCCGTACTCGCCACGCAGAAGAGATCACGCTCCAAGGCAGTTATGCGCTGAGTTGTTTCTTGCATAAGTAACTTAGCCGAAAAGCTTGAAGAGTAAGAAGTGGCGCCCAAGTCAAGGATGCTCCGGATGGTGACACGTGTACAGCTGGATACGAGCCACGTGTCCAGATGTGTAACTGTCAGGAGAGAGAAAGTGCACAGGTATATAAGAGATTCCAACGAACTTCTGAGGTACGCGCGTTTTAGAATACTTCTTTTACGCTTGCGAGAACTTGAGTACGCTGAGAGAGAATTTTGCACAGTTCCTGAAGTTCTTAGTTTTCTCTTAGTATTTTGGTGGTTCAGTCGCTGACTTGGGCGTCGGAGCGTGATCGGCCGCAGCGACGCCGTTCTGTCTTTTGCAGGTTCTTGAGGTGGATCAACGCGAAGGACGGAAGCTAACACAGCGCAAAGTCGATCCAGATTTGACGAGGCAAGGCTCTTGCGTCTTGGTCAACAGGCAGGATCAGTAATCATAGCAAGTTTAATCAAATTAACCTGTTCCCGCCAGTTGACTGGGACCGTCTTTGCGCGTGGCTTGTCCTCGCGAGCTAGGGCACCCTCGTTCTGCTCCGTCTGTGAGTACCTGAAAAGAAGTGGACGAAGGGGCGCCCTCGCGGCCGTTTGCACTCCGACGATCAAGTCAGCTAGCGAGAAACATCAAAGGTGACACACCTCCGTATCGGAACACCGTGAAGGGATGCTCTGAAGGTGGTCGAAAATACTAGGTAGCTAATACTGTGTGCCCTAATTGTCTGCGCGCACAGTGGGTGCGCCGTAAAACAACTAGGGTTTGTGGCTCTATGTAAACTGTGAGAGTTAGGTCAAAACTCGGATCCCCTTTCAAACGTCTTAAGGCCCTTTTTAAATACCTCCCGCATTAAAGCGTGTTAAAGCGCATTGAAGGCGTATAGAAATATCCCTTGAAACATTCAAAACGTAATCTAAATTAACGCGTACCTTAGCGAACTTTCAGGAAAGCCTTGATGTTTCAGTGCTTATTGCCACGTGTCCTTCTGACTTGATCACTACTCTACGTAGAGGGCCTCACAGCACCGTAACCGAACTTAGGGTTATTCCATTGTGTGAGTCCTCTTTCCTCGAAGTGTATCTGGCGCAGGGGGTTTCTTTCTGGGTGCCAACTCATGCGCCCCAGCCTCTAGTCATTCGCTTTGGGGGTGTATCTTCTTTACTCTCGCACCACGCACCTGGCTCGCCCCTGGGTTTGTCCCTCTCATGGGTCGTATCTACCCCAGGGGTCTCTCTAAGGTGGCGTGGGTACTTCACGAGTCAGGGTACTCCCCACTAGTACTAGAACTATGGCCTTGAAGCCACCTTTCTCTTCTCTTTGTTACTGTTCTGAGCTGTCGAGGCCCGAAACCTCCTTGCAGTGTCGCCTCCCCCTCCATGGTCTTTCCTACCCATGGGGGTATCTCCAACTCAATTTGATTCCATAGAATGTCAAAGAATCATCTCTATCTTGCTGTTCCCGCCGGTTGACCGGGATCGTCTTTGTGCGCGGCTTGTGCTCGCGAGCTAGGGCACCTTCGTTTTGCATCCGTCTGTGAGTACCTGAAAAGAAGTGAACAAAGGGGCACCCTCACGGCCGTTTGCACTCCGACGATCAAGTCAGCTAGCGAGAAACATCAAAGCTGACGCACCTCCGTATCGGAACACCGTAAATGGATGCTCTGAAGGTGGTCAGAAATAACTGTACTGAACCACTGAAACAGTGTTGCCCTAATTGCCTTGTGCACACTGTGGGTGCGCAACGAAAACAACTAGGGTTTGTGCTCTGTGTAACTATCAGAATTAGGTTAAAACTCTCCTTCTTCAAATGCCCCAAGGTCCCTTTTTATACATCTCTCATGTTTAAATTGCGTTAAAGCGCATTGAAAGCGTATAAAAATATTCCTTGGAACGTTCAAATCTTAACTGAATTAACGCATACCTTGGCAAACTTTCACTGAAACCTTTAATGAGCACGTACACATCGTCACGTACCCTTCTAACTTGATCGTTATTCTACGCAGAGGGTCCCACAGCGCCGTAACCCAACTTAGGGTTAATCCATTGTGTGGGCCCTCCTTCCTTCAAAGTGCTTTTGGCGAGTGGGTTGACTTTCGGGGTGCCAACTCATGCGTCCCAATCACTAGTCACTTGCCCTGGGGGTGTATCTACCTTCTCTCGTACCACGCACGTGGTTCTCCCCTGGTCATGGCCCTCTCATGGGTCGTATCTGTCCCAGGTTCTCCCAGCAGTGGTGTGGATACTTCACGAGTCAGGTTTACCCCCTACTGGTACTAGAACTTATGGCCTTAAAGCCACCTTTCTTTGTTACTGTTCTGAGCTATCAAGGTCCAAGGCTTCCTCACGGTGTCGCCTCCTCCACGGTCTTTCCTACCCATGGGCATCGGGGGGTAACACCATTGATATCTCCGCTTGGCGATGCCTCTCTCGGGTGATGTCTCTCTTGGGCGATGTCTCTCTTGGGCGATGTCTCTCTTGGGCAATGCCTCTCTTGGGCGATGTCTCTCTTGGGCGATGTCTCTCTTGGGCGATGTCTCTCTTGGGCGATGCCTCTCTTGGGCGATGTCAGACCACCTGATCTTCCATTATCTAACACGTCGGTGACACATAAAGGGCGACAACCGATTATGTATGCCGCAGAACACCACTTCCATAAATGGCGACTATGTACACCGCAAAACGCTACTTCCATAAACGACGACTATGTTGACTTCTTGACCACCCACCTTTCTCTTGTCCACGTCATCACACCCGATGACCTGATTGGTACACAAGCCCCCCAGTCTTGAGCTGATAACTTGTTTCAGCAAAAAGACTAAGGCCTCGCCCTATCGTCCACATGGCATTTTGATGTGTATATGATGTGATTGCCCTTTGCTTAATTTACATCTGTCATGGACTTTATTTGTAACTATAACTCTTGATCCTTACCTAAATGTTTATTTGCTTTATCTTTGTATACTTGCGTCTGCTTCTGCTTTCTTTGCTATATCGTGGCGTTACCCTCGGTACTCCTTGTCATTGTGTTCGACTTTAACTCTTTAGGTAGCACGTGATCTCTTCTCTTACTTTTCCCGTTTAAGTCGTTATGCGTACCCTTCTTTTGGCCTCTCCACCAAGAAACTTACTTGGCCTTCGTCTCTGCATGCAATTTTCCCCATGAAAGCGCTGCTTACCGCGTCATTGCCTAAAGGAAAAGAAGGATTTGGTCTCTACTATGGCCTCAACATCGCTCAAAGGCGAGGAGGACTTATCTGTTCGTCTCTGGTACCTCAACGTCGCTCAAGGGCGACGAGGGCTTATCTCACCTGTGCTGGGTGCCCACACTCAAGGAGGGACCTGCTCTGGGGCCAACTATTCATACTTGAGGAGGGGGCATCCCGAAGGAATCCCTTAACCCCTGCTCAAGGACTAAGCGCTCGGGTTTTTAACTTGTACTGATATCTGGTACCGGGGCTAGCTGTTCATACTTGAGGAGGGGGCATCCCGAAGGAATCCCTTAACCCCTGCTCAAGGACTAAGCACCCGGATTTTCAACTCTCACTGATATCTGGTACCGCGACTAGCTGTTCATACTTGAGGAGGGGGCGTCCCGAAGGAATCCCTTAACCCTTGCTCAAGGACTAGGCGCCCGGATTTTCAACTTTCACTGATATCTGGTACCGGGGCTAGTTGTTCATACTTGACGAGGGGGCGAAGGAATCCCTTAACCCCTGCTCAAGGACTAGGCGCCCGGATTTTAACTCATACTGAACATACCTGTTATCTTGCTCTGAACTCACTCAAGGGTGAGAAGGACCTTTCCTGATGCCTCAACTTGCCCAGGGGTTACATCTCCTCCTCCCCTGGATGCATTGAGGACTTTCAAACTTGCCTCAATTTGCTTACGCAAAGAGGTCTTGTAATCTGTTCTTGCTTGTACTCGCTCAAGGCGAGGAGGACTTTAATCTTTTCGCTCGAGGCGAGGAAGGTCTTTTCAATCTCTTCTCGCCTACACTTGCTCGAGGCGATGAAGGTCTTTTAAATCTCTTCTCGCCTACACTCGTTGGAGGGGAGGAAGGTCTTTTAAATCTCTTCTCGCCTACACCCGCTCGGGGCGAGGAAAGTATTTTTAATCTCTTCTCGCATACACTCGCTCGAGGCGAGGAAGGTCTTGTTAATCTCTTCTCGCCTACACTCGCTCGAGGCGAGAAAGGTCTTTTAAATCTATTTCGAGGCGAGGAAGGTCCTTTAAATCTCTTCTCGCCTACACTCGCTCGAGGCGAGGAAGGTCATTTTAATCTCTTCTCGCCTACACTCGCTCGAGGCGAGGAAGGTCTTTTTAATCGCTTCTCGGCTACACTCGCTCGAGGCGAGGAAGGCCTTTTAAATCTCTTCTCGCCTACACTCGCTCCAGGCGATGAGTGTCTCTTAAATCACTTCTCGGCTACACTCGCTCGAGGCGAGGAAGGTCTTTTTAATCTCTTCTCGCCTACACTCGCTCGAGGCAAGGAAGATCTTTTTAATCTCCTTTCGCCTACACTCGCTCGAGGCGAGGAAGGGATTGTAAATCTCTTTTCGGCTACACTCGCTCGAGGCGAGGAAGGTCCTTTAAATCTCTACTCGCCTACACTCGCTCGAGGCGAGGAAGGTCTTTTTAATCTCTTCTCGCGTACACTCGCTCGAGGCGAGGAAGGTCTTTTAAATCTCTTCTCGTCTACCCTCGCTCGAGGCGAGGAGAACTCTTTAATCTCTTCTGGCCTACACACGCTCACGGCGAGTAAGGTCTTTTTAATCTCTTCTCGCGTACACACGCTCACGGCGAGTAAGGTATTTTTAATCTCTTCTCGCCTATACTCGCTTGAGGCGAGGAGGACTTTTTAATCTTTCCTCGCTTAGACTCGCTTACAGCGAGGAGGACCCTTTAATCTCTTCTTGCGTACACTCGCTCACGGTGAGGAGGACTTTTTAAAATCTTTTCGCCTACACTCACTCACGGCGAGGAGAGGACTAGGCGCCCGGATTTTCAACTTTCACTGATATCTGGTACTAGGACTAGCCGTTCATACTTGAGGAGGGGACTCCCGAAGGAATCCCTTAACCCCTGCTCAAGGACTAGGTGCCCAGATTTTCAACTTTCACTGATATCTGGTACCAGGGTTAGCTGTTCATACTTGAGGAGGGGGCTTCCCGAAGGAATCCCTTAACCCCTGCTCAAAGACTAGGCTCCCGGATTTTAACTTGTACTGATATTTGGTACCGTGGCTAGTTGTTCAGACTTGAGCAGGGGGCGTCCCGAAGGAATCCCTTAACCCCTTCTCAAGGACTAGGCGCCCGTATTTTCAACTTTCATTGATATCTGGTACCGGGGCTAGCTGTTCATACTTGAGGAGGGGGCGTCCCGAAGGAATCCCTTAACCCCTGCTCAAGGACTAGGCGCCCGGATTTTAACTCATACTGGATATACCTGTCATCTTGCTCTGAACTCACTCGAGGGTGAGAAGCACCTTTCCTGATGCCTCAACTTGCCCAGGGGTTACATCTCCTCCTCCCCTGGATGCATTGAGGACTTTCAAACTTGCCTCAATTTACTTGCGCAAAGAGGTCTTGTAATCTGTTCCTGCCTGTACTCGCTCAAGGCGAGGAGGACTTTAATCTTTTTCGCTCGAGGTGAGGACGGTCTTTTTAATCTCTTCTCGCTTACACTCGCTGGAGGGGAGGAAGGTCTTTTAAATTTCTTCTCGCCTACACTCACTCGAGACGAGGAAAGTCTTTTTAATCTCTTCTCGCATACACTCGCTCGAGGAGAGGAAGGCCTTTTTAATCTCTTCTCGCCTTCACTCGCTCGAGGCGAGAAAGGTCTTTTAAATCTCTTTCGAGGCGAGGAAGGTCCTTTAAATATCTTCTCGCCTACACTCGCTCGAGGCGAGGAAGGTCTTCTTAATCTCTTCTCGCCTACACTTGCTCGAGGCGAGGAGGACTCTTTAATCTCTTTTTGCCTACACTCGCTCGAGGCGAGGAAGGTCTTTTAAATCTCTTCTCGCCTACACTCGGTCGAGGCGAGGAGGACTCTTTAATCTCTTCTCTCCTACACACGCTCACGGCGAATAAGGTCTTCTTAATCTCTTCTCGCCTACACTCGCTCGAGGCGAGGAGGAGTTTTTAATCTCTTCTCAGCTACACTCGCTCGAATTGATGAAGGTCTTTTAAATCTCTTCTCGCCTACACTCGCTGGAGGCGAGAAAGGTCTTTTAAATCTCTTCTCGCCTACACGCGCTCGGTGGGAGGAAAGTATTTTTAATCTCTTCTCGCATACACTCGCTCGAGGCGAGGAAGGTCTTTATAATATCTTCTCGCCTACACTCGCTCGAGACGAGAAAGGTCTTTTAAATATATTTCGAGGCGAGGAAGGTCCTTTAAATATCTTCTCGCCTTCACTCGCTCGAGGCGACGAAGGTCTTTTTAATCTCTTATCGCCTACACTCGCTCGAGGCGAGGAAGGTCTTTTAAATCTCTTCTCGGCTACACTCGCTCGAGGCGAGGAGGACACTTTAATCTCTTCTCGCCTACACACGCTCACGGCGAGTAAGGTCTTTTTAATCTCTTCTCGCCTACACACGCTCACGGCGAGTAAGGTCTTTTTAATCTATTGTCGCCTATACTCGCTTGAGGCGAGGAGGACTTTTTAATCTTTCCTCGCCTACATTCGCTTACGGCGAGGAGGACCCTTTAATCTCTTCTTGCGTACACTCGCTCACGGCGAGGAGGACTTTTTAAAATCTTTTCCCCTACACTCTCTCACGGGGAGGAGAGGACTAGGCGCCCGGATTTTCAACTTTCACTGATATCTGGTACCGGGGCTAGCTGTTCATACTTGAGGAGGTGGCGTCCTGAAGGAATCCCTAAAACCCTGCTCAAGGACTAGGCGCTCAGATTTTCAACTTTCACGGATATCTGGTACTGGGGCTAGCTATTCATACTTGAGGATGGGGCGTTCTGAAGGAATCCCGTAAACCCTGCTCAAGGACTAGGCTCCCGGATTTTAACTTGTATTGATATCTGGTACCGGGGCTTGCTGTTCATACCTGAGGAGGGAGCGTCCCGAAGGAATCCCTTAACCCCTGCTCAAGGACTAGGCGCCCGGATTTTCAACTTTCACTGATATCTGGTACCGGGGCTAGTTGTTCATACTTGAGGAGGGGGCGTCCCGAAGGAATCCCTTAATCCCTGCTCAAGGACTAGGTGCCCGGATTTTAACTTATACTGGACATACCTGTCATCTTGCTCTGAACTCACTCGAGGGTGAGAAGCACCATTCCTGATGCCTCAACTTGCCCAGGGGTTACATCTCCTCCTCCCTTGGATGCATTGAGGACTTTCAACTTGCCTCAATTTGCTTACGTAAAGAGGTCTTGTAATCTGTTCTTGCCTGTACTCGCTCAAGGCGAGGAGGACTTTAATCTTTTTTTCTCGAGGAGAGGAAGGTCTTTTTAATCTCTTCTCGCCTACACTCGCTCGAGGCGATGAAAGTCTTTAAAATCTCTACTCGCCTACACTCGCTGGAGGCGAGGAAGGTCTTTTAAATCTCTTCTCGCCTACACTCGCTCGGTGGGAGGAAAGTCTTTTTAATCTCTTCTCGCATACACTCGCTTGAGACGAGGTAGGTCTTGTTAATCTTTTCTCGCCTACACTCTCTCGAGGCGAGAAAGGTCTTTTAAATCTATTTCGAGGCGAGGAAGGTCCTTTAAATCTCTTCTCGCCTATAGTCCCTCTAGGGGAGGAAATTCTTTTTAATCCCTTCTCGCCTACACTCACTCGAGGCGAGGAAGGTCTTTTTAATCGCTTCTCGCCTACACTCGCTCGAGGCGAGGAAGGTCTTTTAAATCTCTTCTCGCCTACACTCGCTCGAGGCGAGGAGGGTCTTTTGAATCTCTTCTCGGCTACATTCTCTCGAGGCAAGGAAGGTCTTTTTAATCTCTTCTCGCCTACACTCGCTCGAGGTGAGGAAGGTCTTTTTAATCTCTTCTCGCCTAGACTCAGTTGAGGCGAGGAAGGTCTTTTAAATCTCTTTTCGCCTACACTCGTTCGAGGCGAGGAAGGTCCTTTAAATCTCTTCTCGCCTACAAACGCTCCCAGCGAGGAAGGTCTTTTTAATCTCTTCTCGCCTACACACGCTCACGGCGAGTAAGGTCTTTTTAATCTCTTCTTGCCTATACTCGCATGAGGCGAGGAGGACTTTTTAATCTTTCCTCGCCTACACTCGTTTACGGCGAGGAGGACCCTTTAATCTCTTCTTGCCTACACTCGCTCACGGCGAGGAGGACTTTTTAATCTCTTCTCGCCTACACTCGCTCACGGCGAGGAGAGGACTAGGTGCCCAGATTTTCAACTTTGACTGATATCTGGTACTGGGGCTAGCTATTCATACTTGAGGAGGGGGCGTTCCGAAGGAATCCCGTAACCCCTGCTCAAGGACTAGGCTCCCGGATTTTAAATTGTATTGAGATCTGGTACCGGCGCTAGCTGTTCATACTTGAGGAGGGGGGCGTCCTGAAGGAATCCCTTAATCCCTGTTCAAGGACTAGGCGCCCGAATTTTCAATTTTCACTAATATCTGGTACCGGGGCTAGTTGTTCATACTTGAGGAGGGGGCGTCCCGAAGGAATCCCTTAACCCGTGCTCAAGGACTAGGCGCCCGGATTTTAACTCATACTGGACATACATGTCATCTTGCTCTGAACTCACTCGAGGGTGAGAAGGACCTTTCCTGATGCCTCAACTTGCCCAGGGGTTTCATCTCCTCCTCCCTTGGATGCATTGAGGACTTTCAAACTTGCCTCAATTTGCTTACGTAAAGAGGTCTTGTAATCTGTTCTTGCCTGTACTCGCTCAAGGCGAGGAGGACTTTAATCTTTTTTATTCGAGGCGAGGAAGGTCTTTTTAATCTCTTCTCGCCTACACTCGCTCGAGGCGATGAAAGTCTTTAAAATCTCTTCTCGCCTACACTTGCTGGAGGCGAGAAAGGTCTTTTAAATCTCTTCTCGCCTACACTCGCTCGGGGCGAGGAAAGTCTTTTTAATCTCTTCTCGCATACACTCGCTCGAGGCGAGGAAGGTCTTGTTAATCTCTTCTCGCCTACACTCGCTCGAGGCGAGAAAGGTCTTTTAAATCTATTTCGAGGCGAGGAAGGTCCTTTAAATCTCTTCTCGCCTACACTCGCTCTAGGCGAGGAAGGTCTTTTTAATCGCTTCTCGCCTACACTCGCTCGAGGCGAGGAAGGTCTTTCAAATCTCTTCTCGCCTACACTCGCTCGAGGCGAGGAGGGTCTTTTGAATCTCTTCTCGGCTACATTCGCTCGAGGCAAGGAAGGTCTTTTTAATCTCTTCTCGCCTACACTCGCTCGAGGCGAGGAAGGTCTTTTTAATCTCTTGTCTCCTACACTCGCTCGAGGCGAGGAAGGTCTTATAAATCTCTTTTCGCCTACACTGGCTCGAGGCGAGGAAGGTCCTTTAAATCTCTTCTCGCCTACACACGCTCGCAGCGAGGAAGGTCTTTTTAATCTCTTCTCGCCTACACACGCTCACGGCGAGTAAGGTCTTTTTAATCTCTTCTCGCCTATACTCGCTTGAGGAGAGGAGGACTTTTTAATCTTTCCTCGCCTACACTCGGTTACGGCGAGGAGGACCCTTTAATCTCTTTTTTCCTACACTCACTCACGGCGAGGAGGACTTTTTAATCTCTTCTCGCCTACACTCGCTCATGGAGAGGAGAGGACTAGGTGCCCAGATTTTAACTCATACTGGACATACCTGTCATCTTGCTCTGAACTCACTCGAGGGTGAGAAGCACCTTTCCTGATGCGTCAACTTGCCCAGGGGTTACATCTCCTCCTCCCCTGGATGCATTGAGGACTTTCAAACTTGCCTCAATTTTCTTACGTAAAGAGGTCTTGTAATCTGTTCTTGCCTGTACACGCTCAAGGCGAGGAGGACTTTAATCTTTTTCGATTGAGGCGAGGAAGGTCTTTTTAATCTCTTCTCCCCTACACTCGCTCGAGGCGATGAAGGTCTTTAAAATCTCTTCTCGCCTACACTCGCTGGAGGCGAGGAAGGTCTTTTAAATCTCTTCTCGCCTACACTCGCTCGGGGCGAGGAAAGTATTTTTAATCTCTTCTCGCATACACTCGCTCGAGGCGAGAAAGGTCTTTTAAATCTATTTCGAGGCGAGGAAGGTCCTTTAAATCTCTTCTCGCCTACACACGCTCTAGGCGAGGAAAGTCTTTTTAATCTCTTCTCGCCTACACTCGCTCGAGGCGAGGAAGGTCTTGTTAGTCGCTTCTCGCCTACACTTGCTCGAGGCGAGGAAGGTCTTTTAAATCTCTTCTCGCCTACACTCGCTCGAGGAGAGGAGGGTCTTTTGAATCTCTTCTCAGCTACACTCGCTCGAGGCGAGGAAGGTCTTTTTAATCTCTTATCGCCTACACTCGCTCGAGGCGAGGAAGGTCTTTTTAATATCTTCTCTCCTACACTCGCTCGAGGCGAGGAAGGTCTTTTAAATCTCTTCTCGCCTACACTCGCTCGGGGCGAGGAAAGTCGTTTTAATCTCTTCTCGCATACACTCGCTCGAGGCGAGGAAGGTCTTTTTAATCTCTTCTCGCCTACAGTCGCTCGAGGCGAGAAAGGTCTTTTAAATCTATTTCGAGGTGAGGAAGGTCCTTTAAATCTCTTTTCGCCTACACTCGCTCGAGGCGAGGAAGGTCCTTTAAATCTCTTCTCGCCTACACTAGCTCGAGGCGAGGAAGGTCTTTTTAATCTCTTCTCGCTTACACTCGCTCGAGGCGAGGAAGGACTTTTAAATCTCTTCTCAGCTACACTCGCTCGAGGCGAGGAGGACTCTTTAATCTCTTCTCGCTTACACACGCTCACGGCGAGTAAGGTCTTTTTAATCACTTCTCGCCTACACACGCTCACGACGAGTAAGGGCTTTTTAATCCCTTCTCGCCTATACTCGCTTGAGGTGAGGAGGACTTTTTAATCTCTTTTCGCCTACACTCTCTCACGGCGAGGAGATGACTAGGCTCCCGGATTTTCAACTTTCACTGATATCTGGTACCGGGGCTAACTGTTCATACTTGAGGAGGGGGCGTCCCGAAGGAATCCCTGAACCCCTGCTTAAGGACTAGGCGCCCGAATTTTCAACTTTCACTGATATCTGGTACTGGGGCTAGCTATTCATACTTGAGGAGGGGGCGTCCCGAAGGAATCTTTTAAGCCCTTCTCAAGGACTAGTCTCCCGGATTTTAACTTGTACTGATATCTGGTACCGGGGCTAGCTGTTCATACTTGAGGAGGGGGAGTCCCGAAGGAATCCCTTAACCCCTGCTCAAGGACTAGGCGCCCGGATTTTCAACTTTCACTGATATCTGGTACTGGGGCTAGCTGTTCATACTTGAGGAGGGGGCGTCCCGAAAGAATCCCTTAACCCCTGCTCAAGGACTAGGCGCCCGAATCTTAACTCATACTGGACATACCTGTCATCTTGCTCTGAACAAACTCGAGGGTGAGAAGGACCTTTCCTGATTCCTCAACTTGCCCAGGGGTTACATCTCCTCCTCCCCTAGATGCACCGAGGACTTTTAAACTTCCCTCAATTTGCTTATGCAAAGAGGTCTTGTAATCTGTTCTTGCCTGTACTCGCTCAAGGCGAGGAGGACTTTAATCTTTTTCGCTCGAGGCGAGGAAGGTCTTTTTAATCTCTTCTCGCCTACACTCCCTCGAGGCGAGGAAGGTCTTTTAAATCTCTTCTCGCCTACACTCGCTCGAGGCGAGGAAGGTCTTTTAAATTTCTTCTCGCCTACATTTTCTTGAGGCGAGGAAGGTCTTTTTAATCTCTTCTCGCCTACACTCGCTCGAGGCGAGGAAGGTCTTTTTAATCTCTTCTCGCCTACACTCGCTCGAAGCGAGGAAGGTCTTTTAAATCTCTTCTCGCCTACAGTCGCTCGAGGCGAGGAGGACTCTTTAATCTCTTCCGCCTACACACGCTCACGGCGAGTAAGGTCTTTTTAATCTCTTCTCGCCTACACTCGCTCGAGGTGAGGAGGACTTTTTAATCTTTCCTCGCCTACACTCGCTTACGACGAGGAGGACCCTTTAATCTCTTCTTTCCTACACTCGCTCACGGCGAGGAGGACTTTTTAATCTTTTTCTCGCCTACGCTCGCTCACGGTGAGGAGGACTTTTTAATCTCTTCTCGCCTACACTCGCTCAAGGCGAGGAGGACTTTAATCTTTTTCCCTTGAGGTGAGGAAGGTCTTTTAAATCTCTTCTCGCCTATACTCGCTCGAGGCGAGGAAGGTCTTTTAAATCTCTTTTCGCCTACACTCGCTCGAGGCGAGGAAGGTCTTTGAAATCTCTTCTCGCCTACAGTCGCTCGAGGCGAGGAAGGTCGTTTTAATCTCTTCTCGCCTACACTCGCTCGAGGCGAGGAAGGTCTTTTTGATCTCTTCTCGCCTATACTCGCTCGAGGTGAGGAAGGTCTTTGAAATCTCTTCTCGCCTACACTCGCTCGAGGCGAGGAGGACTCTTTAATCTCTTCCGCCTACACACGCTCACGACGAGTAAGGTCTTTTTAATCTCTTCTCACCTACACTCGCTCGAGGCGAGGAGGAATTTTTAATCTTTCCTCGTCTACACTCGTTTACGGTGGGAGGACCTTTTAATCTCTTTTCGCCTACACTCGCTCACGGCAAGGAGGACTTTTTAATCTCTTCTCGCCTACACTCGCTCACGGCGAGGAGGACTTTTTTAATCTTTCCTCGGCTACATTCGCTCACGGTGAGGAGGACTTTTTAATCTCTTCTCGCTTACACTCGCTCACGGCGAGGAGGACTTTTTAATCTCTTCTCGCCGGAAGGCGATGAGAACTTAGAAAACTTCATACTTGTGGCGAGAAGGACTAAAAAATTAACTTTCACCCCCGATCGCCAGATGGCGATGAGGGTTTAAAGCTGTATACGCGTGCCTCCGATCGCTAGGTGGCGATGAGGACTTAAAACTTAACCTTCACCTCCGATCGCCAGGAGGCGATGAGGGTTTAAAACTTTATACCGAATGCACACGACCTGAATTCACCGTTGCCTTAAATGACGCAAGGGCGACAAGGTCTCTTTTGCAAAAACTTAAAAACTATAAGCATGCAAACTTAATGAACTTGGAAACTTTGATAATCTTCGAAACCTTCTTTATTGGGTGGCCTCGTTAAAAACCCTCCTCAGGGAAAAAAGAGTGCCCCCTTGAAAAACTGTTTTGATTGAAACATCTTAAACTGTTCGAGTTAATTGCTACTTACAATGCTTTAACTGTTGCATGCGCTCTTGCTCCGCTTTCGACGCTGCCATTGCTTCCTGCAACCCTTGCATCATGCCCATGAGTTGTTGCATGGTCATCTCTTCACTCCTAGCGCGTGCAGGTCTTGTGGTCATGGCTTTCTAGAAACTCTCTTAACTTATCTGGGTTTTGAGAACTGGAACTGAAAAACTTGCGTGGTGGGACTGATGTTTTATATCGGCCCCATGGTGGGCGCCAATGTTCACGCCGGTTGACCGGGATCGTCTTTGCGCGCGGCTTGTCCTCGCGAGCTAGGGCACCTTCGTTTTGCTCTGTCTGTGAGTACCTGAAAAGAAGTGAACAAAGGGGCGCCCTCGCGGCCGTTTGCACTCCGACGATCAAGTCAGCTAGCGAGAAACATCAAAGCTGACGCACCTCCGTATCAGAACACCGTAAACGGATGCTCTGAAGGTGGTAAAAAATAATTGTACTGAACCACTGAAACTGATGGAGATCAAGCTCAAGTGGACATGGAGGCCAATCACCAAGATCAAGAAGAGGTAGAGGCTCAAATGGAGGACGCCTGTACCGCCCTGGTAGTCGGGAGTGATGACGTGGCATCCCGCTACAGTATAGGCGTGTTGGCAAGGCGCCAGGTTGGCAGAAGGGAAGGAAGTCGGGGGGCTCGTGAAGTCGCCAGTTATTAAGTTGGCGTGTTCCGATCTCCAACATACCAGAATAGGCGATCACCGGGTTAAAGATGAAGTCGCCAGATGTAAACTCAGGCGACCAAGCGATTGGAGATCGCCAGAGAAAGCACATCGTCGAAGATGAAGGAGAAGCAGATTATGAAGGCGGCCAGCGAGACCACAGGGAAGGTGTATGAAGGCAACCTAACTCGCCAGTTCTAGTAGAGATCGCACTCCCAAGTTGGCTATGTACTGCGTAGTACCACGCATGGGTAACTTAGTAAAACAAGAGTAGAAGCAGCGCCCAAGTCAAGGAGGCTCCAGATGATGGCACGTGTATAGTTGGATACGAGCCACGTGTCCAAGTCTGTAACTGCCAGGAGAGAGAAAGTAACCAGGTATATAAGAGTTCTAAACGAACTTTCTAAGGTACGCACGTTCAGATTATACTCTTTACGCTTGCGAGTTATAGAGCTGACTGTGAGAGAGGATTTGCACGGTTCTTGTTCTCTTAGTATTTGGTGATTCGGTCACTGACTTGGGCGTTGGAGTGCGATCGGCCGCAGCGGCGCCGCTCTGTTTCTTTGCAGGTTCTTGAGGTGGATCTCGAAGAGGAACGGAGGTGTGAAGCGGTGCACACGTCGATCCTTTGACGAGGCAGTTTCCAGCGTTCTGGTCAACAGGCAGGATCATCAGGCGCCCACCGTGGGGCCATGTAAAACTTGCTCCCATCCACAGCGTGAGTTCTTGAAGGTTTTCGAAGTTTTCTGCGTGGTTGTATGCTGGTGCAACCATCGTTCGCTGTTTGCTTGAAATTTGTTCGGTGAATTCGCGTTTTATACCGTTCGTTTGGGTTTTCGATCGGTGAAGAAAGGGTTTCCTGCTGTTACGCGTAATTTGTTCGGTGGAGTTGAGTTCTTTCGCTCGTTTGGTTATCCGTGGGAAGAGCAGTGGTTTTTGGTGAAGTTGCAAGTTTCTTTGAAGGTTTGCGGTGTTCTTGAGTTTTCTCGCGGAGTTTCGCACAGTTTTTCCGATTGATCGCTGACTCAATCGTAGCTAAAGTAAGTGTTGTTCGCCGCATTCTGTGATTCGCTGAGTTTCATGAGAAAAATGAGAAGCAATCGCTCAAGTCCAGTTGCGCCCGTCGCTGCTGAAGGCGCCGCTGCCATGACCATGGCGCAGATGGCGAAGATGATGCGTTCGTTGCAGGCAACTGTGGAAGCCTCACGTATAGAGCAGGCGAGAATGCATGAGGACCTGGTCGCCTCTCGTGCCAGGAATGAGGAGCTTAGCAAGGTGATTGAGGAGCTGCGTCAAGCTCTTCAGGAGCAGCAAGGGCGTTCTTCTGCTGAAGAGGTGGCGCCGTCATCGCCACCTTGCGTTTTCCCTATGCCTTTTGTTCAGGCGATTACTGACACGCCCATTCCTACGAGGCTGTCTTTACCGGCGTGGAGGATCCAGAGGCCCATCTGACCACGTTCCATACGCAGATGATGCTGTCGGGAGGGTCAGACGCCGTGTATTGCAAGATGTTTGTAAGCACGCTCCAGGGAACGGCGTTGGAGTGGTTTGTGAGCCTACCTAACGGTCACATAACCAGTTTTCAGCAGTTCTCGAAGGTTTTCGTCGAGCAATACATCGTGAACAAGGCACTGCCCAGGGTGTCTTATGATTTGTTTGATATAAGGCAGTACCAGGGAGAGTCCCTCAGAGACTACCTGAATCGCTTTGGAGCGCAGATGGTCAGATCGCCGGCCAAAGATGAAGAAATGCTGGTCTATGCATTCAAGAAGGGCGTGCTGCCGGGACCATTCTGCGAGGCCTTGATCAGGGCTCACCCTGCAACGTTTGCTGAGGTCAGGCGACTTGCGGTGGCTCACATCGCCGACGAAAGTGAGGTCGCTGAGAAGAGAGGGAGCGTGGCTCCCGCTAGGCCATGCGCCCAGACCAGAGTCCAGCCGCAAAGGGTGCTGGAAACAGCGGCGGCGGCCAGGAAGGACCAGAGGACAGGCAGCGAAAACAACTAGGGTTTGTGCTCTGTGTAACTATCAGAATTAGGTTAAAACTCTCTTTCTTCAAATGCCCCAAGGTAAAGAGTTTAGGTTTGTTCTTGTTTAATTTTGAGTTGTGTTGCACTTTAATCAAGAGCTCTATAATTCTTGTTGTTTACATTTCTGTTTTTAGGCTTATTTTGAGTTTTATTGCTGTTTTCTTAATTTTGCCTATCATGTGTTTGTGTCTTTTCCTTTTTGAATCCATACAAGTTTTGTCATAGTCATGTTTTTCCAAGAATGTCATCACTTCTTGTAGTACTTTTCTTGAAATTTTTGTTTCTTGCTTTGGTGTAATACAATTTCTGAGTTTAATTCTTGATCCTTTGTGCATTTTCTGTTTTAGTATTGAGTTCATACTTGTATTTTAGATATGTACAAGTTCTTATACATCATTTCCATTATGTCTTTGCTAGTTCTTAATTTTGTTTTTCATTCCTGTTAGGATTCCTCTATTTTATGAAAACGTGCTTACTGTTTCGATTTATTGCAATTGATTGTTCTCAGCGAAAAGACTAAGGCCTCGCCCTTTTGTCCACGTGGAACTCTGATGACGTGGCATTTTCTGAGCGGCTGACGTGACATTCTCTATGCTGCTGACATGACATTCTCTGCGCCAAAGATGTGACGCTTTAAGTTGCGCTTTAATCTTTTGACACATGGCGCGATCCAATGGCTGAGGGTGCGTGTCGTTAGCGCTTCTTGAGTTAACGTTATAACTTTCGAAAACGCGCGCTCGAGGCACTGTTACATTCACCCCTTTCGTATTCTCTTCCACTGTTCATCTTCTCATAACTCTCTCTGCAACTCGCAACTCTTGCATTCTTCCCCTTTGCGAAAGCTTAGACCTTTGCAACTCTCACCACAAAAGGTATGGTTTTTCTACTCCGATGACCCTCTCCCTGCTTATTGTGTGCTGATATAACTGCCTGGGCCTGTTTATCTTCTTCGCCTTTGAGTTCTACTTCCTTCTTCTCTGTTTTCCCCTTTCTGAACTTCTCGCGTGGGTAGAGCTTTCCTTAGGGTTTTCTCTTCCCCTTTCTGCCTTAACCCTATTTGCTAAACCCTTTTCCTTTCTTCATTCTTCAGCTTTTTCATCAAATTATGGCGCGTACAAAAACGACGCCCAATCCTCCTCCCCCAAAGGTCAACTATAAGGCCCTTTATTCATGGGCTTCTAACGAACTCTTAAATGAATGCACCACCTTAACTACCATTGAAGACATAGAGGACCATCTGGGTGACCCGCGATTGTACAACTTCAACACCTTCTGCAGAACCCACGATTCCCACATCTCCATCCGCCATGGCACCCCAGGGGAGCCAGTTTGCGTGGACGTCAACCAATGGGGGAAAACCCTTCTATCAAACGGTATTTAAGCGCGTCAGTCTACGCCTCCCCTTCTTAGCCTTCTAGAGGGAGCTGCTTACGAAGATCAACATAGCCCCCGCCCAGCTACACCCCAATAGTTGGGCATTCGTCAGGGCTTTCCAGATTCTGTGTGGGTACCTGGGCGTCCCACCCTCAGTGGACGTTTTCCTTCATTTCTTTGAAGTGAAAAAGCAAGGGAAAAGCCTCTGGGTGAGCTTTTTCGGAGTCGCTGGCAGAATTCTCCTCACCCTCTTCTAGAACTCTTACAAGGGTTGGAAAGGTAAATTCTTCGGGGTGTGTACTGGACGGAGAAGCCCAATCTGACCAAGCCCAAATCTTTGGACGAGCTATCCTTCGCTGATAGGGAGGTGTGTGTGGCCTTAGCTGACCTGAAGATCGTTTTCGACACCTTGACACTTATAGCTTGCGAATTTAATGCAAGCGCCCTTTCTACATACTTCGGTAGGAATTAATTGTTTTCTTCGTTTTCACCTTTTCATGTGTTTTCTGTTCTTGCTGTGTGCATTGTTTGTCTGCTTCGAGCTTATGCATATGTTGTTTAACTGATATCAGTTCTGACCCTTGCTCTTCGTTTGCTGTGGCGCAGCCTCTGTGATGGATTCGTCCAGGCGTCTTGCGTTAGCTAGGACATTGAAGAGTATCAGCAAGGCGACCGCTAGGAAAGCTGGCGCCCTTGACGCTCCCTCTGAAGCCCCCCATAGTCCAAGTCCGCAAAACACTACTACCACCACAGATTCACCACACAGCCTCCAAACAACCAACTCACCTCCACCCATTGCTGCGGTCCCCCTGGCTGCGGCTTGCACTCCTGCTCTAGCCCCCCTTGACAAGGGCAAGGGCGTCTTGGTGGTTCCTTCCGATGACGAAAGCTCTGGTGAAGGGCAGGTCTTTAAGAGGAGGAGGACCAGCAGGGTAGTCTCTTCCCCATCCGCCTCTCCCCCACGTGGAGAGTCGCTGAGGGACAACCCTCCTAGCGCCACCTCTCCCCCACAACAAACAGGCCAAGAGGGAGGGGCAGAATCCACACCTCCACCAACACAAACTGCTTCTCAGGCCCTTGAGGTCCTGTCTATTCCCCCAACGATCATGCATCTAATGAGGGGTTTTAATGAGAGATCGTCAGGGAGCTCCTCAGCTCAGGCTAAAAAGGAAGGCATGCCCTACTACATGGGGGCCTTCTTAGCCATTACACTCGATTGGCACACTCAAGCACAAGCCAAAGCCATCGAGATGCGAACCCTTCAGGCCCTTCAGCGGGAGGTGGCCACCCTGAAGGAAGAGAGGTCGAAGCTGGACGTTGCTTATCAAGCCTCCCTGGCGGAGATCCAGAAGGCAAGGGAAGCAGTTAAGAAGGTGGAGGAAGCGGCCACCCTGAGACTACGCGAGGCTGACCAGAGGCATGCGGACCTTATGGGCTCCCTGGTCCCTCTGCAGGCAGAGGTGGTCGAGCTGAGGGTGGCGGCTGAGGCCTCCAAAGCTCTTGGGGTGAAGCTAAACGAGGTTGAGGGGGAGCTAGCTGCGAAGACTGAAGCTCTCAAACTTCTCCAAGCTGATCAAGACAAGTCTCAAGCTGAAGTGAACAAGCTTTAGGTGGAGAAGGAGTTTTTGGAGAAGCAGCTAGCCTTCAAGGATGCCAAGATCGAGGAGATGGGGAAGACCAACCAAGACCTCCTCAACGACATGGCCAGTACCTTCGACGAAGGGTTCAAAGAGGCTTTGGCCCAGGCCCTATGTGAGAACCCGGGGATTGACACCTCCAACTACAACCCTTACAACCACATCGTTGACGGGAAGGTCGTGCCCCTTGACCTTGGGGAGTGAACTGCGCTTACTGATGCACATCTTTGAACCTTTTCCCTGTAATTTCGTACATATGTTTGATTTTATCTGTAATTCTGACAATTTATTCTTGGTTGAATGTTTACTTGGGCCTTTATTTTCATATCTTCATGCACCTTTAACTGCTCTTGTTCTTTCATCTATTTCTGCTTTCTTTGCTATACCGAATGCATTATCTCCCTTACATTTGTTCATAGCTTTGATCGCAACCTTTTAGGTAACACGCGCCATTCTTTCTTTGCCTCATCTTCTGAGTCGCGATGCACCCCCTTTGGTGACTCGCGCTTTCGCACTTCTTCCTCTTCTTGCTCTTCGATTTCCACTGGCCTTCAGGGCTCATGAAAGCCTCCAACTTGTCTTTTATCTTACTTTTTTGAGTCCCCAGGCGCTCACTATCAAAGGCATAGCTGGCTCTTCCATCACTTCGAGATGGAAAAGGGGGTCTCATCTCTTCTCTGGCCTCGACGTGGCTCAAGGGCGAGGAAGGACTTGATTTCTTCTATGGCCTCGATGTCGCTCAAGGGCGCGGAGGGCTTATCTCACCTGTGCTGTGTGTCTACGCTCGAGGAGAGACCTGCTCTGGGTGTCCTCAGCGTGTCTGAAAACTTGGGACAAAAGTCGCGCTCTGGGGCCTACGCCCATGGAGAGGCCTATACACATTACCGTATCACCCATGGGGTGTCTAAAACACCAAGGCAACTTAGCCATTATCTCTTCGCGCTTGGTGCCCACGCCTGAGGAGAGGCCTACTACAGCAGCGTCGTATCGTCCTTAGGGTGTCTGAAAACACCAAGGTGAAGTGTCTAAACATCAGACGCTGGGGCTAGCTGTTCCTACCTGAGGAGGGGGCGTTCCGCAGGAATCCCATAACCCCTGCTCAGGGACTAGGCACCCAGATTTTTAGCTTACGTCTAACATCTGATACCGGGGCTAGCTATTCATACTTGAGGAGGGGGCGTCCCGAAGGATTCCCTTAACCCCTGCTCAAGGACCGGGCACCTGGATTTTTAACTTATGTCTAACATCTGATACCGGGGCTAGCTATTCATACCTGTTCCGTCCGGTTGACTGGGACGTCTTCGTGTGCGACCTCAACCGTCAGCTAGGGACTCCTTCCCACTGGTTACCTGTGGATTCCTGCAAAAAAGAGGACAAAGAGGCGCCCTAGCGGCCGTGTGCACTCCGACGCTCAAGTCAGCCAGCAAGAAACACCAAAACTGTGCACCTCCGTCTTTGAGCACAGCGTGTGGCACTCTGAAGGTGGTAAAAAGAACTGTGTATTGTGTGTGTGTTTTCTCCCTCAGGCAAAGATCTTTCCCCAGTCCCTTTTACGTAACCTCAAGGCTCGAGCAAGCAACTAGAGAGTTTCTGGTGAATTTGCCAAAAGTTCCCACCCCGTTCCCAACATTCCCAGCGCTATTTAAACTACCCAAGCATTTAAAGTGCCTTAAAGCGCCTTTAATCACAAATGTAACGCACTCAATCAGCGTGTATAATTAGAAAACGTAGCGCATTTAAGACGTTGAAACGCTTGGGAGTCATTATAGTACCTGAACGCTCGAAACGGAAACTGTATTGAATGACTTTAATTACCTGGCACCTGACTAAAGGGTGTTTCTATTCTGACCTGGCTGTCCTACACGTGGAGGGCCTCACGACGCCATGACCCCATCTGGGGGCGTTTCTGCCCATCTGGGGACGTTTCTACGCGTGAGTCCTCCTGCCTGGGAGTGCTACTGCGCTAGGGGTGACTTTTTGGGTGCCAACTCATGCCCCCAATCATCTAGTCACTCACTTTGAGAGCGTATCTGCCTTCCTCTTGTACCTTGCACCCGACTACCCTGGGTGTGACCTTCCTCTTGAGTCGTATCTGTCCGAAAGGCGTCTCTGGGGCGGCAGGGGTATCTCTCCTCTTTATTACTTGTTCCGTGGTCATCCAGGGTTTGGGGCCTTCCCACGGCGTCGCCCCCTCCATGGTCTTTCCTACCCATGGGTATCGGGGAGCAGCGCTGTGGTTACCTTGCCCTTGTGCCAGTCCATCTTGGCGACACCCAGTTGGGCGGCGCCCTATCTCGACGATGCCCTGCTAGGCGACGCCTTACCTGGGCGACGCCTTAACTTGGCGACGCTTTACGTTGACTTTGACCTTTACGTTGACTTTGACCTTGACTTCGTCAACGCCCGGGTACGGGACGGTACAATACCTGAGGAGGGGGCGTCCCGAAGGAATCCCCTAACCCCTGCTCAAGGACTAGGCACCCGGATTTTTAACTTATACTGATCATACCTGTTATCTTGCTTTGAATTTGACCTCCGCTCCTTTATCTGGCGATGCCTACTTCTGGCGGCGCCTTGTCCTGGTGACGCCTTATCTTGGCGACGCTTCATTTTAGCGACGCCTCATCTCGGCGACGCCTTGTGTCTTTGTCTTTGTTTCTTTAATCCTTGATCTTACATTCGAGTGAGAGGGAAAAACTAAGGCAGAAATATCTCAAACTTCTCTTTTCTTTATTTGGGTGACCTCGTTAAAAAACCCCGGGGAGGGAAAAAAAGTGTCCCCTTTACAAAATTTCAACTGAAATAAAACTTTAAATTCGCCGCATTCCAACTACGTGGGATGGGGCCTCCTTCAAGAGTCTATAAATTATACGAACCATTCCCCTTGTCTTCGATTACTCTGAATGGCCCAGTCCACTTGGGGGACAACTTGTTCACCAACTCATAAGGGTGAGCTTTCCTCATGACTAAGTCAGCAACCTAGAATTGTCGCGTCTTCACCTTAGAGCTGTATTGACGCTCCACTCTTCTCTTCATAGCCTCAGCCTTTATTCTCGCCTCTTCTCTAGCCTCATCCAACAGGTCCAGATTCACCTTTTTTCTTCGTTGGAATCTTCTTTCACAAAGCTTAGAAAGCAGAGTGAGCTCTCGTGAATCTCCACCGGGATCATGGCGTCTGACCCATAAACCAAACTGAACGGCGTCTCCATGGTGGAGGATTGAGGCGTGGTGTGGTAAGTCCACACAATCCTCGGTACTTTTTCAGCCCACGCCCCTTTAGCCTTCTCTAATTTGCGTTTCAAACCTCTCAACAGAACTCTATTCGCTGACTCTACCTGCCCATTCGTCTGGGGGTGTTCGACTGATGCAAACACCTGCTTGATTCCTACTTCTGTACACAGCTTCCCCAACTGTTGGCTCGCGAACTGGGTGCCATTATCTGAAATGAGACGCCTCGGCACCCCAAAACGACACACAATGTTCTTCCAACCAAAGTGTTGTACCTTGTGCGTGGTGATCTGTGCCACTGGTTCTGTCTCTATCCACTTGGTGAAGTACTCGATAGCAACGATCAAGTACTTCATCTGCCTTATCGCCAGTGGGAACGGGCCTAGGATATCAATCCCCCAAGTATGGAAAGGCCATGGGCTGTATATGGATCTCAGTTCCTCTGGCGGCGCCTTGTGCCAATCAGCGTGCATCTGACACTGCTTGCAACGCTGGGCGTATCGAAGACAGTCTTCTCTTACCGTTGGCCAGTAAAAACCTGCACGTATTACCTTGGATGCCAAGGATCTTCCTCCCACGTGTCTCCCACAAATACCTTCGTGGAGTTCAACCATTATCCTGGTACACTCGTCGCCACTTACACACGTCAAGATAGGGTGCGTAAACCCATGTCTGAATAATATCCCATCCACTAAGGTGTACCTTGCGGCGTTCCTCTTGACCTTCTCGCTTTCTTCCGGTTCCGCTGGGAGGACTCCATCCACAAGGTATCGCCTGTAAGGGGTCATCCATGTGTCGCCTTCCTCCAAGGCATATACCTGTACGCCCTTCTCTTCCTCCGGCGAGGTCGCGTAGGTGCTGATGCAAGGTGCCCTCGCCGTACCTTGACTCAAAGAGCGATGGCTCCTTGGCTTTCCTCTTGCTGTACTAATGTGAAGGACATCCACCTTGTTGTTCGCCACAAAATTTCGTGGCGTTTTGAGCGTCTCTTGGATTACAGTCCTCTGCCTTCCCCCCTTGCCTGAGCTAGCCAGCTTGGCAAGCAGGTCAGCTCTGGCATTTAACTCCCTAGGGACATGCACCAGCTCTGATGGAGATCAAGCTCAAGTGGACCTGAAGGCCAATCAACAAGATCAAGAAGAGGTAGAGGCACAAATAGAGGACGTCCATGGAGGTCAAAGCCCACCTCAAATGCTTACAAGAAGCATGTTCAAAGCTTTAGGAGCTAGGGGACAATTATTTTCTCTTTTTGTAATTTCTTTGGTTGAAGGTGCTTAGAGGGAAACATTAGAAACCTCTATTGTTATAGCATATTTTAGTCTTTAGTTAGGAGCTTTAGAAGGGGGGTGCGTTAGTAGATAGGTGTAGGAGTAAATAAGGAGGTGCTAAAGTGAAGGAAGAGGTCAAACCTTCCTCATGCTTGTTTTTAGGCGCCAGTTCTAGTGAGCTTTAGGAGGGAATTTTGAATTCTTTTAGTTTGATTTTCAGCACCTCTAGGCTATAAATATAGGTGCTTCCCTTGTACATTTCAGATTTGAATTTTAATTAGAGAAACTATACTCAAATTTTGAGAGAGCATTGGAGAGCTTTGAGCCTTCTTCTCTAGTCTTATCTTGAAGGATCCATGGTGTCCTCAAGTGGCGGCAGCACACTCATCTAGGAGCAACCATCCTTTTAGTGGCGTGATCATTCAACCTTACATCCATCTTCATGAGCATTCTTTTCTCCTTCCTTCCTTCTCTTTCAATTGTTCATGTTTAAGCTTGTTTCCTTGAAATTCTGTCTTGTGTTCTTGAGTTTGTGGTTCGGCTGTTCTTATTTTCCAGCAATCCTTTCAGTTCTCTTGCCTTTTAATTCATTTTGTTCGGTTCATTTTGGTTCTTATTCAATTCTATTCGGTGCTTTTGATTTTTACCTCTTTTTGTTGGTTCAATTTGACAATATGAGGAACTTCCATATGAGTTTGGATTTGGTGCTAGTTTTCGTGAGTTCTTGACTTAGAACATTGATCCAATTCTAAGAAAAAGTGCCTAACAATTGTCCAACTCAAGTTGATTCCTAAGAATGTCAAGAATCATTCTCTTCTTTGCTATTGGAATCACATCAAGGTCGAACGCAGCGAAGGCTCCCTTCAACACCTCGACGTACCTCAAGTATGCGGCCATCTGTGGATCCTTTGCCTGATGTTCCCGCCGATTATTCAAAATCGTCTTCGCGCGTGGCTTGTCCTCGCGAGCTAGGGCACCTTCGTTTTGCTCCGTCTGTGAGTACCTGAAAAGAAGTGAACAAAGGGGCGCCCTCGCGGCCGTTTGCACTCCGACGATCAAGTCAACTAGCGAGAAACATCAAAAGGTGACTGTACCGCCCTGGTAGTCGGAAGTGATGACGTGGCATCAAACTATTGTATAGGCGTGTTGAGAGGACGCCAGGTTGGCAGAAGGGAAGGAGGTCGGGGGGCTTGTGTAGTCGCCAGTTATTAAGTTGGCGTGCTCCGATCTCCATCACACCAATACTGGCTGTCACCAAGTTGAAGATGAAGTCGCCATATGTAAACCCAGGCGACCAAGTGATCAGAGATCGCCGAAGAAAGGACATCGCCGGAGATGAAGGCAGATAGACATTTCCCAGCTGACCAGAGGATGAGGTCGGGGGGCAGCTTGTTTGAGCATACATGGTGAAACAGGTGGTGCAGATGATGAAGGCGACCGGCGAGACCACAGGGAAGGTGTGTATGAAGGCACCCTAGCTCGCCAATCCAGTGGAGATCGCACTCCAGGACAACTATGCACTGGGTAGTACCATGCATAAGTAACTTAGCCAAATGAGAGTCAGAAGCAGCGCTCAAGTCAAGGAGGCTCCAGATGATGGCACGTGTACAGTTGGATGCGAGCCACGTGTCCAGGTCTGTAACTGCCAGGAGAGAGAAAGTGTCTAGGTATATAAGGGTTTCCCAACGAACTTCTGAGGTACGCACGTTCAGATTATCTTCTTTACGCTTGCGAGTTCTTGAATATACTTAGAGAGAACTGGTTCACGGTTCCTTGAGAGTTCTTGAGTGTTACTCTTAGTATTTGGTGGTTCGGTCACTGACTTGGGCGTTGGAGTGCGATCGGCCGCAGCGGCGCCGCTCTGTTCTTTTGCAGGTTCTTGAGGTGGATCGTGGCGAAGGACGGAGGTTGACGCGGTGCACACGTCGATCCAAGTTTGACGAGGCAAGCTCCAACGTTTTGGTCAACAGGCAGGATCATCAGGCACCCACCGTGGGGCCGTGTAAAACCTGTTCCCATCCACAGCGTGAGTTCTTGGAGGTTTTTGTAGTTTTCTGCGTGGTTGTGTGCTGGTGCAACCACTGTTCGCTGTTCATCTAAGTTTTGTTCGGTGATTTCGCGTTCTCCACCGTTCGTTTGGGTTTTTGTTCGGTGAGGTGAAGTTTTCTGCTGCTTACGCGAGATCTGTTCGGTGATATCTGAGTTCTTTGGCTCGTATTGGTTTTTCGTGGAAGAAGCGGTGGTTTCTGGTGGAGTTGCAGGTTTCTGTGGAGGTTCGATGTGTTCTTGAGGTTTCTTGCGAAGTGTCGCGAAGTTCTGACCGATTGATCGCTGAATCGATCGTCGCTGAAGGAGGTGTTGTTCATTGCTCTCTGTGATTTGCTAAGTGTTCATGAGAAAAATGAGAAGCAACCGTTCAAGTCCAGTTGCGCCCGTTGCTGCTGAAGGCGCCACCGCCATGACCATGGCGCAGATGGTGGAGATTATGCGTTCGTTGCAGGCAAATGTGGAAGCCTCGCGCATAGAACAGGCGAGAATGCACGAGGACCTGGTCGCCTCTCGGGCCAGGAATGATGAGCTTAGCAAAGTGACTGAAGAGCTGCGTCAAGCTCTTCAGGAGCAGCGAGGGCGTCCAGTCGCTGAAGAGGTCGTGCCGTCAACGCCGCCTCGCGTTTTTCCTATGCCTTTCGCTCAGGCGATTACCGACACGCCCATCCCTGCGAGTGTGGTACCTGTGAAGGCTGTTTTTACCGGCGTGGAGGATCCTGAGGCTCATCTCACCACGTTCCATACGCAGATGATGCTGTCAGGAGGATCAGACGCCGTGTACTGCAAGATGTTCGTGAGCACACTCTAGGGGACGGCGCTGGAATGGTTTGTGAGCCTGCCTACAGGTCACATAACCGACTTCCAACAGTTTTCAAAGATCTTCGTCGAGCAGTACATCGTGAACAAGGCACCACCCAGGGTGTCTTACGATTTGTTCGACATAAGGCAGTATCAGGGAGAGTCCCTCAGGGACTACCTGAATCGTTTTGGGGCGCAGATGGTCCGATCGCCGGCCAAAGATGAAGAAATGCTGGTCTATGCATTTAAGAAGGGCGTGCTGCCGGGACCATTCTGTGAGGCATTGATCAGGGCTCACCCTGCCACGTTTGCTGAGGTCAGGCGACTTGCGGTGGCTCACATCGCCGATGAGAATGAAGTCGCCGAGAAGAGGGGAAGCGTGGCTCCCGCTAGGCCACTCGCCCAGACCAGGATCCAGCCACAGAGGGTGCTGGAGACAGCGGCGGCCAGAAGGGATCAGAGGACTCGCCATCCTTATGACCCGAGGAAGAACAAGGGCAGGGGCCAAGGACGCCCTCAACCAGCACGCCGGGAGTACAATCGCCCGCCTAAGCACAAGTTTGTCATGGGATTGGCGGACCTGATCGCCATTCCCAATATATCGGCTAGGTTGAAAGCGCCCGAGAAGGTGGGCGACAAGGTGCTGGGACCAAAGCCAGACGCCTGGTGTGAGTTCCACCAGGGCTTTGGCCACACCGTGGATTCGTGTTTGGCTTTAGGATACCAGCTCGACGATCTGGTTAAGAGCGGGTTCCTAAATGACTACTTGCTGGACAGAAGAACCGGGGGCGTGTCAAGTTCCCGACCAGCAGGTGGAGAGGCCCAGCAGCACGAGATGCCTACCCACGGGGAAATCCACACCATTGCAGGAGGTTTCTCAGGTGGTGGATGCACCGCATCACAGAGGATGAAGTATGCCAGGTCTGTGATGACGGTGGATATGTTTGAAGACCACTCGTCGGATGTGGACATTACGTTCACCAAGCAAGATCTTCGGGACATTGTGCCTCATGACAACGACCCCATAGTCATCTCGTTGATCACAACAGGAAGAAAGGTCCACAGGGTTCTGGTGGACCAAGGAAGCTCGACAGACGTGATGTTCTGGCCGACTTTCACGCAGTTGGAGCTACGCCTTGACCAGCTGAGGCCCTATGGAGGGTGTTTGTATGGTTTCGCTGGCGACCAGGTAGAGGTCAGGGGGTACATAGAGTTGAGGACTACGTTTACAGATGAGGCGGGTTCGAGAACAGAGAAGATCAAATACCTTGTCGTAAATGCTCCCTCAGCGTACAACATTCTGCTGGGAAGACCCACGCTCAACAGAATAGGTGCTATACCATCGACACGGCACATGAAGGTGAAGTTGTCGTCTATGGAGGGGGTGGTGATCACCATCAAATCCGACCAGAAAGAAGCGAAGAGGTGCTATGAGAATAGACTGAAAAACAAAAGGTCTGTGAGTTATGTGACAACCACCCCGCCTCCTAGTGTGAAGCCCAGATCGACGGTAATAGAAGAGACCGCCGGAAGAGATGTGGTGATGGTGGATGCTGAGCTGGGGGAGGGGAACGCTGGTCTGGAAGAAGAGGAGGCAAGGAATCGCCCTGAGGAAGCGAGGGAGCTGGGGATCGCCAGGGCGGCGATCACCAGAGAAACCAGGCCAAAACCCGTCGAGCAGTGGCTCGAGAGAGAGATCGGGGGAAAGATCTTCAAGCTGGGAAGATCCCTGGAGGTTGAGCTCCAGGACCAGATCGCCAAGGTGATAGAGTGGCATCTGGATGCCTTTGCATGGTCCGCTTCGGACATGCCCGGGATCGATCCCGACTTCTTGTGCCATCATTTGGCGATGGACAACTTGGTGAGACCAGTACGGCAGAGAAGAAGGAAGTTCAACGAGGAGAGGAGGCAGGCGATTAGAGACGAAACACAGAAACTCCTCGCTGCAGGCCATATCAGGGAGGCACAGTACCCCGATTGGCTAGCCAATGTCGTGCTGGTGAAGAAGAGTAATGGGAAATGGCGCATGTGCGTCGATTTCACTGATTTGAATAAGGCTTGCCCGAAGGACTCATATCCTCTACCAAGCATAGACGCCTTGGTGGACAGTGCTGCAGGGTGTAAGTTGTTAAGTTTCCTGGATGCCTTCTCGGGGTATAACCAGATCAAGATGCATCCCATGGATGAGGAGAAGACTGCCTTCATGACCGAGAGATCGTGCTACTGCTACAAGGTGATGCCTTTTGGGCTGAAGAATGCGGGGGCCACGTACCAGAGGTTGATGGATCAGGTACTTGCACCGATGTTGGGAAGGAATGTGCAAGCGTACGTGGATGACATGGTCGTGACCTCGCCAGAGAAAAGCAAGCACGTTGCGGACTTGGAGGATTTGTTTACTACGATTGCCAAGTTTAGGTTGAAGCTGAATCCGGAGAAGTGCATCTTTGGCGTGGAGGCTGGGAAGTTCTTGGGTTTCCTCTTAACTGAGAGAGGAATAGAAGCCAAACCCTAAACCCTAAACCCTAAACCCTAAACTGCCGCCATCTTGGCGATGAGGAGCCCAGCCACTGTGAAGGAAGTACAGCAGCTTACAGGTCGGATGACCGCCCTGTCTCGGTTCGTGTCGGCTAGCGGAGAGAAGGGCCATCCATATTTTCAGTGCTTAAGGCGGAATAACAAGTTTGCCTGGACGAAGGAGTGTGAGGAAGCCTTCGTCAAGCTGAAGGAGTATCTGGCGAGCCCCCCGGTTTTGTGCAAACCGCTGGTGGGAACCCCTCTCAGGTTGTATTTTGCTGTAACTGAGAGGGCGGTGAGTGCGGTGCTCGCCCAGGACCAAGATCAGGCTCAAAAGCCTATTTATTTTGTTAGTAAGGTGCTGCAGGGCCCGGAGGTAAGGTATCAGGCCCTGGAGAAGGCTGCGCTGGCTGTGGTATTTTCGGCGACGAGGTTGCGCCACTAATTTCATAGCTTCACGATACTGGTGATGACCGACCTGCCCATCCAGAAGGTCTTGAAGAAGCCCGACGTTGCTGGGAGGATGGTGAAGTGGGCAGTGGAGCTGTCGGAGTTTGATATTAAGTACGAGCCCCGAGGCCCGATCAAGGGGCAGATCTTCGCAGACTTCGTAGTCGAGCTCTCATCTGAAGCGACACGAGTTGAAGGGGATGACTTCCGTTGGGTACTCTCAGTGGATGGATCGTCAAACCAGCAGGGTAGCGGTGCTGGAGTCATCTTGGAGGGACCCAACGGCGTGCTGATCGAATAATCCTTGAGGTTTGCCTTCAAGGCCAGCAATAATCAAGCAGAATATGAGGCGCTGATCGCCGGGATCTTGCTGGCCAAAGAGATGGGAGCTAGGGTGTTGATGGCAAAGAGTGACTCGCTGCTGGTCACGGGGCAAGTAACAGGCGAGTTCCAGGCTAAAGATCCACAAATGGCGGCTTACCTGGAGTATGTACAGGAATTGAAGAGTTCCTTTGCCTCCTTTGAAGTGGTGCATGTGCCCAGAGAGCAGAATGCCCGAGCTGACTTGCTAGCTAAGCTCGCCAGTTCAGGCAAGGGGGGTAGGCAGAGGACGGTGATTCAAGAAACTCTGAAGACGCCGAGAGCATTTGTGGCAGATCACCTGGTTCTTCAGATAAGCAAGTCGACGGAGAGAGCGGCGAGAAGTCATAGGTCCCTGACTCAAGAGACTTTGAGGTCGCCAAGAATAAGAGCATGTCGGGGGGAGAGGGTGAACATGACGCAGGTCTGCGCTACGCACGAGCCAGACACCTGGGTGACGCAGTACAAACGATGCTTGGCGGATGGCCTTCTCCCGCTGGATCCGACGGAGGCTAGGAAGGTAAAGAAGAATTCTAGCAAGTTCACAATGATTGATGGTGAGCTGTACAGGTTTGGGTTCACTCACCCACTCCTGGAATGTGTGCACGGGGAAAAGTGTAGAAGAATTATGGCAGAGCTCCATGAAGGGATATGCGGAAGCCACGTCGGGGGTCGAGCTCTGGCCGCAAGGACTCTCCGTGCAGGTTACTACTGGCCAACGATGAGAGAAGATTGCAAGAGGTATGCGCAGTGCTGCAAGCAATGCCAGCAGCACGCGGATTGGCACAAGGCGCCTCCCGAGGAGCTGAAGTCGATTTACAGCCCTTGGCCGTTTCATACATGGGGAATCGACATCCTGGGACCATTCCCACTGGCGATCAGGCAGATGAAGTACTTGGTGGTGGCGATTGAGTATTTCACCAAGTGGATCGAAGCAGAACCAGTGGCCCAGATCACCGCACACAAGGTTGAGGGTTTCGTGTGGAAGAACATTGTGTGCCGGTTTGGTTTGCCCAAGCGCCTGGTGTCGGACAATGGGACTCAGTTTTCAAGTCACCTGTTGAAGAAGCTGTGCGAAGGGGTGGGAATTCAACAAGTGTTTGCATCCGTCGAGCACCCTCAGACTAATGGCCAAGTAGAGTCAGCCAATCGGGTGTTGCTAAGAGGTTTGAAGAGAAGGCTAGAGAAAGCCAAAGGAAGTTGGGCTGAGGAGGTACCCCGTATAGTTTGGGCGTACCACACCACCGAGCAGTCCGGAACCCATGAGACCTCGTTCAGCTTGGTCTATGGGTGCGACGCAATGATTCCAGTAGAGATCCAGGAGAGCTCGCCGAGATTCCAGAACTTCGTGGAGGAAGACTCGAATGAGGAGAGAAGGTTGAACCTGGATCTACTGGATGAAGTCAGGGAAGAGGCGAGATTAAAAGCTGAGGCGGTGAAGAGAAGGATTGAACGAAGATATAACTCGAGGGTGATGCCGAGACAGTTCAGAGAAGGCGACCTGGTGATGAGGAAAGCCTACCAGTACGAGATGGAGAATAAGCTGTCGCCTAAGTGGACGGGACCGTTCAGAATAACCGAGGCGCTCGGGAACGGTGCCTACTGCTTAGAGACATTGGAAGGAGGGGCGATTCCTCGCACCTGGAACGCCACGCACCTCAAGTTATATTACAGTTAAGAACGTTGTAAGTAAAGACAAACACGAAGTTATATTACAATGTCTCTGTTAAAACAGTTTGAAGGGGGCACTCTTTTTCGCCTAAGGAGGGTTTTTATTGAGGCCACCCAGTAAAGAAGAGTTTTCGAAGCTTAAAGTTGTTTTAGATTGCATGCCTGCTGTTTTCCAAAGTTTTGAAGAAAGACCTTGTCACTTATATGTGATTTAAGGCAAGTTAAAGATATTTTGCATGCTTTCTGAAAAGTTTCTAAGTCCTCATCGTCTTTCGGCGATTGGAGGCACCAGTTAAAGTTAAAGTCCTCATCGTCTTTCGGCGATCGGAGGCACCAGTTAAAAGACCTCAACGCTCTCGCGCGTTCTGAGGCGAGATAAAGACCTCCTTGCCGTCGAGCGAGTGCAGGCGAGGAAGAATGAAAAGTCCTCAGTGTTTCTGGGGGCGAGAAGATGTAACCCCTGGAGCAATGTAGAGGCACCAGTGAAAACCCTTAGTGTTTCTGGGGGCGAGAAGATGTAACCCCTGGAGCAATGTAGAGGCACCAGTGAAAAGTCCTCAGTGTTTCTGGGGGCGAGAAGATGTAACCCCTGGAGCAATGTAGAGGCACCAGTGAAAAGTCCTCAGTGTTTCTGGGGGGGAGAAGATGTAACCCCTGGGGCAATGTAGAGGCACCAGCGAAAAGTCCTCAGTGTTTCTGGGGGAGAGGAGATGTAACCCCTGGGGCAATGCAGAGGCACGAGTTAAAGACCTTCTCGCCTATGAGCGAGTTCAGGCGAGTTAAAGACCTTCTCGCCTAGGAGCGAGTTCAGGCGAGTTAAAGACCTTCTCGGCTACGAGCGAGTTCAGACGAGTTAAAGACCTTCTCGCCTATGAGCGAGTTCAGGCGAGTTAAAGACCTTCTCGCCTATGAGCGAGTTCAGGCGAGTTAAAGACCTTCTCGCCTACGAGCGAGTTCAGGCAAGATAAAATCCTTCTCGTCTCGAACGAGTTCAAGTATGGTGTAAAGGGCGGAAGAAATTTGTTAGGTGGCTAAGGCAGGTTCGGAGAGAACGCCTAGTCACCCGGTCTCTTGTTCTGAAGCTCAGGAAGGTAGAGAAGGATCCAAAAGGCGCCTCTACCCCCAGATAAAGGAACAATGGCCAAGTTGTGAAGGCAGGAGGAAGCTGATATCGCCAAGAGTCTTTGGCGACCAGGAAAAGTTCAAGCAATGGCGAGAAAGTCAAGACCCGTTTTGATAAGGCAGATCAGACCAGCGGTGTCCTAAGCCATTAGTTGAGTTGAAGTTCGTTATTTGAAGAGCGATTTTACGCTAAGGTTCATTACCTTGAAGTTACAAATTGTTAGAGTGTTTTGTTCGAAGATCGGTGGTTCGAAGCAGTTAAGTACACGATTGCGCTTACGAAATTACTAAGTTAATTTCTTTGAAGTAAATCGTACAAGGAAAGATAAAGCAGACAAAGAGGTTACAAGAAGAAACGCAAAGACTTTATCATTAAGTAAACATCAGTTCAAGGCACATATACAGAGTAAGGGGAAAGTCTATTACAATCTTATGTAAGGAGAAAGCATAAAAGTAGTGGATGGAGGGACTCAATCAGTCTTCAGCAGGAACAACCTTCCCATCCACCACCTCGTTGTTAAGGGACACCATGGTAAGATCTAAATCGGGATACAAGCAGGCGAACTGTTCCCGAGCGGCCTCGAATCCAGCAGCAAGAATCTGGGCAGAGCTCAGCTCAAGTTCTTCAATGGTTTCTTGAGCTTGAAGAAGGTCTTCAGCAACCTTCTTGGATTCTGCCTGCACCTGGGCCAGCTCAGCGGCGATCTTCCCGTTTTCTTTGTTGGCTTCGGCAAGCTTGGCCATGGTGTCGTCTCTCTCCTTTTCCACCTTCCCCAGGAAGACCTCCCGATCGGCTGACCTTTGTTCGAGCTTCTTCACCTTGGCGGCGTCAGTTTTAATCAAGGCCTCCAGGTCAGCCACTTTGACGCGATAAGGTACTAGCTTGCTCTCCAGCTCAATTTTCTCTTGAGCCAAGAGCTGCACCTTATGGCGTAGATCGGTGGCCTCCTTGCGCGCCACCCGGAGCTCGGTGCTCATGGCATCTTCTACTCGGGAGTGCTCGATCTCGGCGAGTGTCAGATTACAGGATAACCTCTCCGCCTCAATCCTTATGGAGTTATTCTCAGCTCGGAGTGTGAAGAGGTCATCCTGGAGCTTCCTGGTGGAGCTCTCCACAGCTTTAGATATAATGGAGGGGAAATCCTCCGCCATCATCTTTAGTTTTGCTAAGAAGGGCTCCCACATCCTCTTGACCTCAAGAGAGAGGTTTGCTGGTGGAGGCACCGGGGGGGCTTGTTGTTGGTTCTCGCCGCCACCTTCCTGAGTTGGTTGTTCAATGAGTGCTTCTTGGCGTGGTGGCGACGTCGGGGATTCGGTGATAAGGATTGGGAAGTTGTGAGCACCCTCATCCCCGACTGGAGCAGCCCCTGCGGTTGAAGCATTTGAAGGAGGATCCCCTCCCGCTGATACATAAGGCGTGGAGGCGCTCGGGGGGTTCTCCATGAAGTTGGCTTCGGCGGCCTCAACCACAGGAGGTGCGGACGCCAGTGGAATCGCTTGGATTGGCGAGGCGGGAGCTGGTGGAGGAAGCAATGTTGGAGGCGGAGCCGGTGTGGATGGCGGTGTTGATATTGGAAGGGGAGGTGGAGCAGATGGTGAAGAAGGCGCCACCCTCTTCCTCTTGGTGACGAGGCCATCTTCAGTCGCCTCATCGTCTTCTTCTTCTTCCTCGTGAACCACTTGAGGGGCTTTCCTCTTTGGTTTCCTAAGGATAAGTTTCTTGCGCTGGTTGGCGGGCTGGGCCTCGGAGGAAGTTGGGCCTTTGGGTGGCGATCTGCCCTGCGCGGCGACGATCTCCACCACTGAGTTTGGCACGGTTTGGGAACCCGATGCCAACCCGTGGGCTCGGGCGAGCGCCCTCAGTTCAGCAAGTTTGCCCTGGCCCAACATACGATCTGCATAATGCAAAGATGCATGGGTCAGCTCAGAGAGAAAAATAAACGCATAAGTCAGTATGCAGCAGAAAGCAGATCAGTGGTGCAGAAAATAAAACCAAAGTCCTGTGCACAACGCACAAGACGCCCAGAAACAGTTAACAGAGATAATGTTAAAGTAAAGACTTAGACGTTGAGGTGAGTTCTAACCTATGCGAATTTCGAGTTGATCTTCGAAGAACTCGAAGCAGATGAGCGTGGTGGTGAGGAAGGTAATGTTGGCGTCTGCCACACTCTTCCAGGAGAAGCATAGGTCCTTGTCCAAAGCACCCATGCTATCAGGACTCCTTGGCCTCCTGAAGCTGCCTTTGGACTCTTTGTTCCCCTTGTTTACCCAATACAAGGGGAAACCGTCGAGCAGTGAGGCGTCCTTATCGTTTGGGCGCACCTGGACGAACTTGCCCTTCCAGTCTTTGTAGGATTGCTGGAAGATAGAGAGGATCGACCTCCCAACAATCCCGTTCAAACTCACCCACAGGCGATCTCCTGGGTGTTTGGCTTCGAAGAGGAAGAGAAAGACGTCCACTGATGCTGGCAGCCCCAGGTGGTCGCACATAATCTGGAATGCCCGCACGAACGCCCAGCTGTTGGGATGGAGCTGGGCGGCGACGATGTCGAGCTCGGTAAGAAGCTCCCTTTCAAAGCGAGTGAAGGGAAACCTAAGTTTCACCTTCTTGAACAGAGTGGTGTAGATGAAGCAGAACAGCCCGTCGTTGTTCCCCTTGTCGTCGGCGCACACTGGCAGGTCGGGGGGGCAAGGTAGCACCGTCATCTTTTCGTCGTGCTCCTTGTGGAACGACTGGTGAGGCTCATCCCCTTTCGTCAGTCGAAGAACCGCCCCAGCAGAGTTTACTGAGGAGGTTTCCTTCAGCAAGGTCGAGGTGGCCCATGGGTATAGTTTTTTGAAATCTGGAGAGGGGACGGAGGCTCCTCCGGCGACAGGCGGAGTAGCCTGGGCCAAGTTGGGGCGGGAGGGTGCAGGCCTCTCAGCCTGAGAAGAAGAAGCACCACGTGCTCGCGGTGGGTTGTGTGCTTGAGATGAGGGGTTTCGTGACGAGGGAGGAGGATTTGGGGTGATCTTTGAGCGAGTCATTGCGGAAGCTGCAGAGGAAAAAGAAAAGAAAAGGCGATCAGGGTTCGCAGAGGCTGACTCGATCGTGAAAGAAGGGTGAAAAACGAACAAACGAAGGTTCGTTGTAACAAAGACGAAGCCCTAAGTTACGAAGAAGGAGAAATAGAAAAAACAGCCCACAGCGTATGCACCAGACAGTTAATGGATGATGCGAATCGGTTAAAATGCAGGAAAAACCAGCAGAAAGAATAAAGGAAGTACCTTTTTATGATCGGAAGAGTGATGAAGGAAATTGGTGGTTCAGGAGGTTGAAAAGTGTTGAGAGCTTTTGCAGAAGAAAGTTGAAGTGTCTGAGAAAACGAAGAAGTGATGGAACAGTGAAGAGAAATGGGTTTAAGGGTTTTGCGAAATGGGTTTGGGAAGCGCAAACGACAATTGAAGGTAACCGTTGATAAAGCCACGTGTCGAGCGATGGGAGGAGTGTTTGGTGGAGCGTCAGGAAAGCAGAAAGTACAACCGCTTGGAATTCTGCGCCAGCGCCACGTAGATCGGTATTGACGTGACTCCTTTAGTCTTTTCGCTGGACAAGTCTTCGCTTAAGACTGGGGGGCTTGTGTACCGCCCTGGTAGTCGGAAGTGATGACGTGGCATCAAACTATTGTATAGGCGTGTTGAGAGGACGCCAGGTTGGCAGAAGGGAAGGAGGTCGGGGGGCTCGTGTAGTCGCCAGTTATTAAGTTGGCGTGCTCCGATCTCCATCACACCAATACCGGCGGTCACCAAGTTGAAGATGAAGTCGCCAGATGTAAACCCAGGCGACCAAGTGATCAGAGATCACCGAAGAAAGGACATCGCCGGAGATGAAGGCAGATAGACATTTCCCAGCTGACCAGAGGATGAGGTCGGGGGGCAGCTTGTTTGAGCATACATGGTGAAACAGGTGGTGCAGATGATGAAGGCGACCGGCGAGACCACAGGGAAGGTGTGTATGAAGGCACCCTAGCTCGCCAATCCAGTGGAGATCGCACTCCAGGACAACTATGCACTGGGTAGTACCATGCATAAGTAACTTAGCCAAATGAGAGTCAGAAGCAGCGCCCAAGTCAAGGAGGCTCCAGATGATGGCACGTGTACAGTTGGATGCGAGCCACGTGTCCAGGTCTGTAACTGCCAGGAGAGAGAAAGTGTCCAGGTATATAAGGGTTTCCCAACGAACTTCTGAGGTACGCACGTTCAGATTATCTTCTTTACGCTTGCGAGTTCTTGAATATACTGAGAGAGAACTGGTTCACGGTTCCTTGAGAGTTCTTGAGTGTTACTCTTAGTATTTGGTGGTTCGGTCACTGACTTGGGCGTTGGAGTGAGATCGGCCGCAGCGGCGCCGCTCTGTTCTTTTGCAGGTTCTTGATGTGGATCGTGGCGAAGGACGGAGGTTGACGCGGTGCACACGTGGATCCAAGTTTGACGAGGCAAGCTCCAACGTTTTGGTCAACAGGCAGGATCAGTGACGCACCCCCATATCGGAACACTTGAACGAATGCTCTGAGGGTGGTCAAATAACTGAGTAACTGAATAACTAGTACCGTGTTGCCCTAATTGCCTTGTGCTCACAGCTGGGTGCGCCGTCAAGAACAATTAGGGTTTGTGCTATGTGTGACTATGAGAATTAGGTTAAAACTCTCCCTTTCAAATGCTCCCAAGGTCCCTTTTTATACACCTCTCATCATTAAAGCGCATTAAAGCGCATTGAAAGCGTATAAAAACATTCCTTGGAATATACGAATCTTAACTCACTTAACGCGTACCTTGGCAAACTTTCCCTGAAACCTTTAATGAGCACGTGGACATTGCCACGTGCCCCTCTGACTTGATCGTTATTCTGTGCAGAGTGTCCCACAGTGCCGCCACCCAACTTAGGGTTATTCCATCGTGTGAGCCCTCTTTTCTACGAAGTGCTTCTGTCACGTGGGTTGACTTTTTGGGTGCCAACTCATGCGCCCCAATCACTAGTTGTTCCGGCCGGTTGACTTGGGACGTCTTTGTGCGCAACCCTGCCCGTCAGCTAGGGACAACTTCCCTTTGGCTACCTGTGGATACCTGCAAAGAAGGACAAAAGGGGCGCCCTAGCGGCCGTTTGCACTCCGACGCTCAAGTCAGCTAGCACGAAATACCAAAAACTCTGCACCTCCGTATCGGAGCACCGTGAACGGCACTCTGAAGGTGGTAAAAAGAACTATGTGTTGTGTATCTTTTCTCCCTCTGGCAAACAACCTTTCTCTAGTCCCTTGTGCGTAGCCTCAAGACTCGAGCAAGCGACTAGAGTGTAGTCTCGGAAAATCTGCCAAAAGTCCGAACCTTGTTTCCCACGTCCAAGGTTCTATTTAAACTACTCTAGCATTTAAAGCGTCTTAAAGCGCATTTAAGGTTATGAAACGTTCAGCGCCTTTAAGACGTTTAAACCGCTTTGAGCATTTAAAGTACCTTAAACGCTCGAAACGTAAACTTTATTAAATAGCTTTAATTACCTTATACCTGACAAATTGATGTTTCTATTCTGACTTGGCTACTATTACACGTGGAGGGCCTCACAGCACCGTGACCCCAATTGGGGGTATTTCCTCGTGTGAGTCCTCCTTCCTGGGAGTGCATCTGCGCAAGGGGTGACTTTTTGGGTGCCAACTCATGCCCCCAAACCTCTAGTCACTCGCTTTGAGAGCGTATATACCTTCCTCTCGTACCCTGCACCTGGCTACCCCTGGGCGTGACCCTTCACATGAGTCGTAACTATCCCAAGGGCTTCTCTGGGGCGACATGGGCACTTCACGAGTCAGATTGCTCTCCACTGGCGCTAGTGCTATAGCCTTGAAGCCACATTTCTCTTCCCTTTATTGCTACCCCGAGTTATCGGGGTTTGAGGCCTTCCCATGGCGTCACTCCCTCCATGGTCTTTCCTACCCATGGGTATCGGGGAGCAACACTGTGGTTGCCTTGCTCTTGTGACATTTTACCTTGGCGACGCCCTACCTTGGCGACGCTTCCTCTTGGCGACGCCTTGCCTTGGCGATGCTTGCACGTGGCGTCGCCTCACCTAGGTGACGCCTTATGTTGACTTTGACCTTGACGCTGACTTTGACCTTGACTTTGTCAACGCCCGGGTACGGGACGGTACACAAGCCCCCCAGTCTTAAGCTGATGACTTGTTTTCAGCGAAAAGACTAAGGCCTCGCCCACCCATCCACGTGGCATCCTGGTGACGTGTCATTCTTGCTGACGTGATACTCCTCAAACTATTGACGTGACATTCTCTGAACCATTGGGGTGCTCTTAATGGCTGATTGGACATCCTCTGAAACGGGGAAAGCAACACTTTTTTGGGCCACGCTTAATCGCGTGCCACGTGGTTCATCACGTGGTCCGCCTAAAAAGTCTCTTGCACTCCCAGTGAGCGCCTAATCCTGCGACACGTGGCATCATCGCACGGTCACCATCTGTTGCCCCTCGCGCTCCTCGTAACGTTTAAGTTACCCAAACTCCGCACTCGAAACCACTATTTCATCCACTCTCTCTGCATTCCCGCACTGTTCATCTCCTTCGAGCTCTTTCTCTGCAATCCCTGCTCTCTCCTTCGCGCTTCCATTCCTCCCCTACTTCGACACTCAAAGGTACGATTTTTTCTGCCCTTGCTGATTCTCCTTCTTCGTTGCATTGCATTGTTGTGTATGAACTGCCTGGGACTGTTTATCTTCTTGTGTTCTCGTGGTGTTCGTGTGTTTCTTCGTTCCCCTTCTTTCTTCTTTTCTTGCGTGGGTAGGGTTTGCCTAGGGTTCCTCCTTTTTCCCCTTTTTCTTCTTCAAACCCCCTTTTCGCTGAACCCTTTCTTTTTTCTTAACTCTTCAGCTTTCGATCAGATGGCGCGAGATAAAGCCGTTGCCGATCCTCCGCCCCCCGTGTCCCCCTACAAAGAGGAGTATGGATGGGCCTCCGATGACCTCCTTGCGGAGTGCTCTACAGACGTAGAGGCCCACAGGGGAGACCCCACGGTTTACAATTTCAATGCTTTCCACAAAACCCACGATTCCCACGTCCTAGTCTTCCGTGTGAAACCGGGGGTACCTGTTTGCGTGGACTCGAGGGCCACCGGGGGAAGTCCCTTCTTCTTCCTCTTCCAAATGGTATTCAAATGGGTGGGCCTGCGTCTCCCTTTCACTTCCTTCGAGAGGGAGCTGCTCACCGAAATCAACACTGCCCCTGCCCAGCTCCATCCCAACAGCTGGTCCTTCGTGAGGGGTTTTGAAATTCTTTGCGGGTATTTGGGCATCCCCTCCTCCGTGGATGTCTTTCTTCATTTTTTCGAGGTGAAGAAAGAAGGTAAAAGCCTTTGGATGAGCTTTTCTGGCGTCGCCGGGCGCATCATCCTCACCCTCTTCCAAAACTCATTCAAGGGGTGGAAGGGGAAGTTCTTCAAAGTGCGTGCGACCAAATACGACCCTACTGCACTGGAGGGCTTCCCCCTGTACTGGACGGACAAACCCGTAACTATCAAGGCCCTGGCTTTGGATCAACTCGCCCCGCTGATCGGGACGTGTGCAAAGCTTTGGTTGGGCTTGGGATGGTCTTTGATACCGCCAAGCTCATCGCCAACGAATTCAACGCCCATGGACTCTCCACCTACTTTGGTACCTGCTCTTGATTGTTTGTACTGTATGAGTTGTCGTGGTTATATGAATTCACTTGGACCCCTAAAAATATTTGCATGTGTTTGGCTATAAATGCTCCCATTCTGCTTTATCTGAATTGGTCTTGAGTCTATTACTCTGATTGTTGCAGGTTCAGTGATGACTTCTTCGAGGCGACTCGCACTTGCCAAATTCTTGAAGAAGGCTGTACTGTCCCGTATCCGGGCGTTGACAAAGTCAAGGTCAAAGTCAACGTCGAGGTCAAAGTCAACATAAGGCGTCGCCTAGGTGAGACGACGCCAAGTACAAGCATCGCCAAGGCGGGAGCGTCGCCAAGAGGAAGCGTCGCCAAGGTAGGGCATCGCCAAGGTAAGACGTCACAAGAGCAAGGCAACCACAATGTTGCTCCCCGATACCCATGGGTAGGAAAGACCGTGGAGGGAGTGACGCCGTGGGAAGCCCTCAAACCCGGGGTAGCATTAATGAGGAGAGAAAGGTGGCTTCAAGGCCATAGTAATAGCGCCAGTGGAGAGCAATCTGACTCGCGAAGTGCCCGTGTCGCCCCAGAGAAGCCCTTGGGATAGTTACGGCTCGTGAGAAGGGTCACGCCCAGGGGTAGCCAGGTGCAAGGCACGAGAGGAAGGTAGATACGCTCTCAAAGTGAGTGACTAGATGTTTGGGGCAATGAGTTGGCACCCAGAAAGTCACCCCTTGCGCAGATGCACTCCTAGGTAGGAGGACTCACACGAGGAAATACCCCCAAGTGGGGTCACGGTGCTGTGAAGCCCTCCACGTGTAATAGCTACCAAGTCAGAATAGAAACGTCAATTTGTCAGGTACAAGGTAATTAAAGCTATTTAATAAAGTTTACGTTTCGAGCGTTTAAGGTACTATAAATGCTCCCAAGCGGTTTAAACGTCTTAAAGGCGCTGAACGTTTTATAATTAAATGCGCTTTAAGACGCTTTAAGTGCTAGAGTAGTTTAAATAGCGCCTTGAATGTTGGAAACGGGATTCAGACTTTTGGCAGACTTTCCGAGAACACACTCTAGTTGCTTGCTCGAGTCTTGAGGCTACGCACAAGGGACTAGGGAGAGAGGTTGTTTGCCAGGAGGAGAAAATAGACACTAGACACAGTTTCTTTTAACCACCTTCAGAGTGCCAGCCACGGTGC
Source organism: Phaseolus vulgaris (assembly GCF_051622355.1). Lineage (NCBI taxonomy): Eukaryota > Viridiplantae > Streptophyta > Magnoliopsida > Fabales > Fabaceae > Phaseolus > Phaseolus vulgaris. The sequence continues at coordinate 26,166,580 of NC_143507.1, forward strand.
TCCGATACGGAGGTGTAGCGTTTTGGTGTTTCTTGCTAGCTGACTTGAGCGTCAGAGTGCAAACGGCCGCTAGGACGCGCTTTTGTCCTTCTTTGCAGGAATCCACAGGTAACCAGTGGGAAGGAGTCCCTAGCTGACGGGTGAGGTTGCGCACGAAGACGTCCCAGGTCAACAGGCCGGAACAAAGGCAAAATCCACCAAAGGAGGTGGAGACACCGTCGCCCCCGACGTGCCACCCGTCGCTCCTTCGGTTCCCGTCTCTTCCCTACAGGCTCCTCCACCGTCCTCCCGAACCTGCCACACGTCTGCCTCTCCTCTCCTATTGTTGCGGTTCCATTGGCCATGGCGTCGACACCCGCCCCAGCACGCCCTGATAAGGGGAAAAGGGTGCTGGTGATAAATTCTGATAGTTAAGACTCAGGCGGCGCCCTGGTCTTCAAGAAGAGGAGGGCCACGGGCGTTCCTACCCCGTCTGTCACGCCTCCTGGTGGTGGGGGTTCTCTCAGGGACAATCCTCCAAGCGCCACATCGCCTCCGCCTCGATCAGTCCAAGAGGATGAGGTGGCCGATTCGGTTCCCCCGCCGCTACCGCTGCGTGAAGTGGTTGAGGCTTCGGGTTCTGCCCCCCCTGCATCAGCTCCTGTTCCTTCTTCCCGCGAGCCACAGATTCCCCGCCCCGTCCACCGGGAGTTGACGCAGGAATTTACTGAAGGAATGTCGCCAAAGGACCCTCGCAAGGGGGGAGGCATGCCTTATTATATGGGGGCGTTCCTGGCAGTGGCACTCAAGTGGCGCACCCGGGCCCGAAGCGCTGCCAAGGGGAGGGAGGCCCTCCGCAAACTGAGGCAAGAGGTAGGGGCGCTGAAGGAGGAGAAGCAAGCTTGGGGGCTTAGGGAGGAAGCCTACCAAGCTTCGCTGAAACTGGCCCAAGAGGGTGGGGAGGGGGCCGAGACGTACGCGCGTGAACTTGAACAAGCGCATGTAGACCAGCTAGCCCAGCTCACCTCCTACCAAGTCCAAAGCATTGGCCTCCAAGAGGCGGCTCTTGCCTCCGAAATGCAGCGGAAAAAACTCGAAGAACTGGATGCTGCTTGGAGGCAGAAGTTAGCTGAAAGAGAAGACGCCTTGGGGGTGAAGGTCGAAGCCTTGGGCCTTCTCCAAGCTGAAGCCAATAAGCTCCGGGTGGAGAAGGAGTTCTTGGAGAAACAGCTGGTGTCCAAGGACTCTAGGATAGCCGAGCTGGAGGGGGAGCTCCAAGAGCTGACTGGGGAAATGGCGGGCGCATTTGACGAGGGCTTCCAAGAGGCTCTGACTCAGGCGTCTTGTGAGAACCCGGGAATCACTGTTTCAAACTGCGATCCCACCCACCACATGTCGTCGACGGAAAAGTCGTGCCTCTCGAATTGGATGACTGAACCGCCGACTCTCAGCTGCTGCCTTTACTTTTTTGTGCTTTTTCATTCGTTCTTGGAAATCTTTGATAACCTTGTAAATATTTTGAACCATTTGCACTTCGTTGGAACAATGGGTTTTGTATAACAATTGCATACTTCTGAGGTGTTGAGCGCTGTTTGTATGATATCTTCACCTTCGTTCTTCATTTGTGTATGCTTCAATTGCTTTACCCGTACTTTTACCTGTTTCTTTCGCTGTGTCGGGCGATCCCGTACGTGCGATGCCTCACTTCCAGTGTGGACCTCAAAAACCCGTTCCACCTTCGCATCTATGAGGCCTCTTCCTCGTGAAGGCGCTGGCCGCTCGGCCATCGCTGCAAACGCCAAAGTCGAGACCTGCTCTGGGTCTAAACACTTGGGACAAGATCGCACTTCAGTGCCCACGCCCATGGAGAGGCCTGTCTAACAGCGCCGTATCGTCCATGGAGTTTCTCAAACACCAAGGCTATCTGTCCCTTAATTCTTGGTGCTTGGCGCCCACGCCTAAGGAGAGGCCTGCTACAGCAGCGCTGTATCGTCCTCAGGGTGTCTAGAAACGCCGAGCACCGGGAAGGCTCGAAGCCCCCATGGGGTTGCTCCCTCCATGGTCTTTCCTTCCCATGGGTATCGGGGAGTAACCCTGCCAGTGGCTCACTTGGCTTCTGACGATCTCGTCTCCCTCCACAGTCTTTCCTTCCTGTGGGTATCGGGGAGGCGACGCCGCTGATCACCAGTTTTGACTTCTTCGATTTCGTCTCCCTCCACAGTCTTTCCTACCTGTGGGTATCGGGGAGGCGACGCCACTGATAACTTATACTGGCGACACCCTCAGCGTCTCACACTGGCGACGCCTTCAGCGTCTTAGCGATGCCTGATGTGATTAACCTGTTGACTTTGGCCCTGGCGTTGACTTTGACTTCGACTCTGGTCAACCCCTGGGGCGTGGCACTTGCCGTAGCGGAAAGCTTAAGGTCTCGCCCGCACCCTCCACGTGGCATTTCCCATATGGCTGATGGAATGTTCCCTCACTTGACTTGATCTTGGCATTTTGTGAGCCTCTCACAAGATGCTCCCACTCTCGACGGCACATCGTACCCTTGGGCATTCTGTCAACGCGACGTTTTCTGAATGTTAACCAGTGACGCCAGGGTCATCCTCTCATCCTCTGACACGTGGCTCGATCGTACGGTGCTCCCTTTTGCGTCACTTGACGCTCCAACTGTAACACTTATATCTTCGAAATCTTGTACCTACACCCACCATCTTTGTGTTTTCGCACCCTCCTTGCACCGCTCCTCTCCCACACAAAGAGCTCCTTCTGGGTTTTTTCTGGTTAGCGTTTTTCCTCCCGCAGTCTTAACGCGTTATTCTCCTTCGATCTTCCAGCTCCTTCGTTGATACTTTGTGCCGACATGTCTTCCCAACCTCCTCCCCCTAGGGTTAACCCCAAGGACCTTTATGCATGGGCCTCGCGCGAGCTCCTCGATGAATGCTCCAGCTTACTCTCTACCAAGGCCGTAAGGGAACACATGGGGGATTCGTGCTCCTACGATCATCGTGCCTTCGCGAAGAGGCATGATGACGATATCATCGTGCTCCCTTGCACCTTAGGGGAGCTGGTGTGCGGAGACGAACGGGCCAACGACGGGGTCCCCTTCTTCTACTTCTATCAGGTGGTCTTCAAAAGCATCAGCGTGTGCCTGCTCTTCTCCAGGTTTGAGAGGGAACTATTGACCGAGATTAACGCTGCTCCGGCCCAGTTGTATCCTAACAGCTGGGCTTTCGTCAAAGCCTTTGACATACTCTTTGGCTTTCTAGGGTGTGCACCCTCGGTTGACATCTTTCTTCACTTCTTTGAGGTGAAGAGGCAAAGGAACAACCTCTGGGTGACCCTCAGCAACGTTCCCGGCAGGGTTCTCCTAACTCCCTTCCAAAACTCCTTCACAAGGTGGAAGGTTGGATTTTTCAAAGTTTCCTGTTCCGATCTCGTGCCTTCCGCCCTGGACGGTTTTCCACTATACTGGGTGAGGGAGACGAGAGCTCTGAAGTCCAAACCTTTCAAGAGGCTACCCTTGAACGACCAGGTGGCATGCCGGATCTTGGCTGAGGCGGGGGGCTTTGACGCTGCCGCTTTGATTAGCTTGGAGTACAACGCCGAAGCCCTGGAGAAATATATATGTACGAGGGATTACCTTATAACCTCCCGCTCTTCATCTTTACTAGATCTTTGCATGTCCTGTCCTGTGGTGCCTTCACTATGCTTGTTTTCTTCGATGCAGGTTCGAAGATAAATCGGCAACAGAGGTCACAACTTACCCAGGCGCTGAGGACTGAGAACGGAGCTTCGTCCTCCTCCCATCCAGACTCCGGAGGCCACTGATGGTGGTCTGTTTGCACTTTTCATACGAGCATAGGGCATGTACATGTTTGCCTCATTTGTCTCATTCCCCTTTATCTCCAACTCTATTTGTAATCTTAACTCTTGCGCCATGTTTTGATTTCTGTAACGCCGCTCCTTTATTTTTGCACACTCTTGTCTACATTCGCTTCTTCTAACATACCGTGCGCGTTTCCTCCGTTATGTTTCTTGGCGACGCCTACGTTTGGCGATGCCTTCTTTCTCAGCGACGCGCACGCCTGGCGAGCCTTCTTCCTTGGCGACGCCCCTTTCTTGACGACGTGTATGTTTGGCGACGCTTGTCGCCACTTCGAGTCTTTGCCTTTTATCTCTTTACCCCTTAATCTTACACCTCGGGCGGGAAAAAGATAAAAACTGAGGCAAGGTTTTTCTTGAACTTCTTTTCTTTTATTTGGGTGACCTCGTTAAAAAACAGCCGAAAGGGAAAAAGAGTGTCCCCTATGATAAGATCGTTACATGGCTGTTCACTTACATAATTCAACTAAAATAAAACTTCAAATTAGCCGCATTCCAGCTGCGCGGAATGGGACCCCTTTCCAAAGTCTCTAAGTTGTACGAACCATTCCCCTTAGCCTCGGTAATTCTGAAGGGTCCGGTCCACTTGGGAGACAATTTGTTTTCTAGCTCATATGGGTGAGCCTTCCTCATAACTAAGTCGCCAACCTGGAACTGCCGTGGCTTCACCTTGGAGCTATATTGTCGCTCTACTCTTCTCTTCACTACCTCGGCCTTTATTCTCGCTTCTTCCCTGGCTTCGTCCAGTAGGTCCAGATTCACCCACCTCTCTTCGTTGGATTTTTCAGCCACGAAATTCTGGTAACGTGGCGAGCTTTCGTGAATCTCAACCGGGATCATCGCATCTGACCCATATACTAAGCTGAAAGGCGTCTCCATGGTGGAAGATTGGGGCGTGGTGTGGTATGCCCATACAATCCTTGGCACTTCCTCCGCCCACGCTCCTTTAGCTTTTACTAGCCTTCTCTTTAGTCCTCTCAGCAAAACTCTATTCGCTGACTCCACTTGCCCGTTAGTCTGGGGGTGTTCGACTGATGCGAACACTTGCTTGATGCCTACCTCTGCGCACAGGTTTCTCAACTGTTGGCTGGCGAACTGGGTTCCATTGTCGGATACTAGTCGCCTAGGTACACCAAAGCGACACACAATGTTCTTCCAAACAAAATGTTGCACCTTGTGCGCAGTAATCTGGGCCACGGGCTCCGCCTCTATCCACTTGGTGAAGTATTCAATGGCAACGATCAAATACTTCATCTACCTTATTGGCAATTGGAATGGGCCTAGGATGTCTATCCCCCATGTATGGAAAGGCCACGGGCTGTATATGGATCTCAGCTCCTCTGGTGGCGCCTTGTGCCAATCAGCGTGTTTCTGACACTGCTTGCAACGCTGGGCGTGCCGCACGCAATCCTCTTTTACTGTTGGCCAGTAGAAAGCTGCGCGTACCACCTTAGAGGCTAAGGACCTTCCCCCCACGTGACTCCCACAAATGCCTTCGTGTAGCTCCGCCATTATTCTGGTGCACTCGTCGCCGCTTACGCACGTTAGGATAGGGTGGGTGAACCCGTGTCTGAACAATACTCCATCCACTAGGATGTATCTTGCGACATTCCTCTTAACCTTCTTGCCCTCCTCTGGTTCTGCTGGGAGAAACCCATCCGCCAGATACTGTTTGTATGGCGTCATCCAGGTGTCTCCTTCGGCTAAAGTACATATCTGCGCATGCCTTCCTCCTTCGGGCGTGTCCGCGTATGTGCTAATATGGGGCGTCTTTACCGTATCTTGAGTCAAGGAACGATGACTCCTTGGCCTCCCTCTCGCTGTGCTAATATGGAGGACATCCACCCTGTTGTCTTCCACGAATTTTCTCGGAGCTTTGAGCGTCTCTTGGATTACTGTCCTCTGCCTGCCCTCCTTGCCTGAGCTGGCCAGCTTGGCCAGCAGGCCAGCTCTGGCATTTTGTTCTCGTTGGACATGTATTAGCTCAAGAGCGCTAAATGCTCCCTTTAGCAGTTGGACGTACCTTAAATACGCCGCCATCTGTGGGTATTTTGCTTGGAACTCACCCGATACTTGTCCCGTAATCAGCTGGGAATAACTTTTCACCAAGAGGTTCTGCGCGCCCATCTCCTTAGCCAGGAGCATCCCTGCAATCAGTGCTTTGTACTCAGCCTGATTGTTACTTGCTTTAAAGGCAAAACGCAGAGCTTGCTCAATCAGCACACCATTGGGTCCCTCCAAGATTATCCCTGCACCACTTCCTTGCTGATTGGAAGAGCCGTCGACCGAGAGCAACCACTGCGAGCCCGCCTCCACCTCTTGTTCGCCTCCGGGCGAGAGCTCTGCCACAAAATCTGCATATACCTGCCCTTTGATGGATCCTCTAGGCTCATACTGGATATCAAACTCTGACAACTCCACCGCCCAGCGCACCATCCTTCCTGCTACATCAGGTTTCTGCAATATCTTTTGTATAGGGAGGTTCGTCATCACCACTACTGTAAAACTGTGGAAGTAGTGGCGGAGCCTCCTGGCCGAAAATACTACTGCTAACGCTGCCTTTTCCGGCGACTGGTATCTCGTCTCCGGGCCTTGTAAAGCCTTGCTCACGAAATAGATGGGCTTTTGAATTTGGTCCTGCTCCTGGACCAGCACAGAACTGAGAGCTCGCTCCGTTACCGCGAAGTATAGCCGGAGGGGCACGCCTGCTACTGGTTTGCAAAGGACCGGTGGCGTCGCCAAGTACTCCTTCAACTTGATGAAAGCCGCTTCACATTCGTCGGTCCATGCAAAGCAACTATTTCTTTTAAGGCACTGAAAATAGGGGTGCCCCTTCTCTCCTCCCGCAGAAACAAACCTTGATAATGCGGCCATTCGCCCTGTCAGTTGCTGCACTTCCTTTACTGATGTCGGGCTCCTCATGGCAATGATTGTTGCGCACTTATCAGGGTTCGCCTCTATTCCCCTCTCCATGAGCATGAAACCTAGGAACTTACCGACCTCCACCCCGAAGACACACTTCTCGCGGTTCAGCTTGAGGAGGTATTTTGATATGGTTACGAACAACTCCTCTAGGTCCGCCACGTGCTGCATCCTTTCCCTCGACGCCACTACCATATCATCCACGTAGGCGTGCACATTCCTCCCTAACATGGGTGCTAGGACCTTGTCCATCAGCCTTTGGTAGGTGGCGCCTGCGTTTTTTAGCCCAAAGGGCATTACCTTGTAACAGTAACTGCAAGTCTCTGTCATGAACGCAGTTTTACTCTTGTCTCTTGGGTGCATTTTGATCTGGTTGTAACCTGAGAATGCATCCAAAAAGCTAAGTACCTTGCAACCGGAGGCACTGTCCACAAGTGCGTCAATGCTGGGTAGTGGGTACGAGTCCTTCGGGCACGCTTTATTCAAGTATGTGAAGTCCACGCACATCCTCCATTTCCCATTCGCCTTCTTCACCAGGACGACGTTGGCCAACCACTCAGAGTATTGGATCTCCCTGACGTGACTAGCACTCAGCAGCTTCTGTGTTTCTTCCCTTATCACAAGTCTCCTCTCTTCATTAAACTTTCTCCTTCTTTGTCGCACGGGGCGGATTGTGGCGTCCATGCTAAGGTGATGGCATAGAAAGTCAGGGTCGATGCCCGGCATATCTGAGGTGGACCATGCAAAAGCATCTAAATGACGTGAAATCACCTCCGCCACCTCATCCTACTCTTCTTGGCTCAACAAACACCCCAACTTAAGCGTTTTGCTGCCAATCTGCCTCTCCACCACGTTGGACGCCGGCTGATCCCTGCTATCTTCCATAAGGGTCGTCGCCCGGTAGTACTTTCCAGGCGTCGATTCTTCTACGGGCGATGTGTCGTCAGGCCCCTCCTCCGTGTGCGTGTCTGCCTCGGGCGTCGCCCTCAAGGGTGTGGCCTCAATCAAGGGCTCTATCTCCATCGTCGTGTCTGTACTTGGCGGACGCTCGAACACCATAAACACGCCTCTCTTCATTTTCAGGCTATTCTCATAACATTTTCGCGCTTCCTTCTGATCTGACTTGATGACGATCACTTCGCCACTGAGATCCGGCAGCTTCATTTTCATGTTCAGCCTGTTCAACGCCGGCCTACCCAACAGGATGTTGTAGGCTGAGTTGGCATTCACGACTAAGTACCTGATGTTTTCGGTACGCGAGGCCGTTCCATCCGTGAATGTCGTCCTCAGTTCCAAGTAGCCTCGTACTTCCACCTGGTTGTCAGCAAAACCATATAAGCACCCTGTGTAGGGTCTCAAAAGGTCGGGAGACAACCGTAACTTGTTGAATGTCGACTAGAACATGACATCTGCAGAGCTTCCTTGGTCGACAAGAACCCTGTGCACCTTTCTGCCAACCATGACAACTGAAATGACCACGGGGTCGTTGTCGTGCGGCACGACATCTTGTAGATCTGCCCTCGTGAACAAGAGGTCTGACTCCCACGGGTTACCTGAGATTCTTTCTTCAATAGAGTTGACCCCCCTCGTGTATTTCTTCCGTTGGGAGGCGGTGGGTCCTCCGCCGGAAAAGCCACCAGCAATGGTGTGGACTTCGCCGAGGACAGGCATCTCGTGCGCTTGTTCTTCCGCCGGTGCTGGCAGGGTCGCGGTCGTGGCGGGCTCTGCGACATAATCCTTTAGAAACCCGCTTCTCACCAACTCATCTAGCTGGTAACCCAGCGACAGGCAGTTGTCGATGTGATGATCGAAAGCTTCGTGGAACTCGCACCAAGAGTCCTTGCGAGGGCCTAACACCTTGTCAGTCTTCGCCGGTCGACTCAACCTTTCAGCTATATTGGGCACGGCAATCGGATCCTTCAATTCCACCACAAAGTTGTACCTCGCTGGCCTTGCCCTTTCCCTGGCCGGGCGATCCCCTCCTGCTGGACCCCTGGGCTGGGGTTTTCTGGTCTCATAGGGGCGTCTCCCCTGTGGCTACTTTCTCCCCGTCGTGGTCTCGTTGACCCTGACGGGTTGAGCCCGCGTCTACGCTCTCGGGCGTGAGGGTACGACGCTGGTGCGCTTCTCACACACCTCTCCCTCAGAGGCGATATGCTCCACCGCCCGACGCCGTATTTCAGCGAAGGTCCTAGGGCGATTGCGAATAATGGATTCGCAAAAAGGGTTGGGACATACGCCTTTTCTGAATGCGTACACGATCATAGGATCCTTTGTAGTACCAACTTTTACTACTTGGGCCCCGAAACGGTTGATGTATTCCTTCAAGGTCTCTCCTTGATACTGCTTTACGTCAAACAGGTCGTAGGAAACTGGTGGCGGAGCCCTGTTCGCCAAGTACTGCTCTCTAAACAACTGCGACAACTGTTGAAAGGAGGTGATATGGCCGTTTGGAAGGCTGATGAACCAATCCATTGCCATCCCCGTCAAGGTGCTCATAAAGAGCTTGCATCTCGCGGCATCGGAGCCGCCTACCAACACCATCTGAATGTGGAATGCAGTGAGATGCGCCTCAGGATCCTCCATCCCAGTGAAGATCACCTTGGGTCCCGCGAACGTGTTGGGGATTACTGCATCCAGGATCTCCTGCGAGAAGGGTGTGGAAAACTCCCTTGGTGGGGTGAGACGCTTGGTCTCATCTTGTTCACGTTGCCCTTGGTTATTGCTCAAACCCCGACGCAACTCTTCATTTATACGATGAAGCTCTTCGTTTCTCACACGCGAGGCTGCGAGATCCGCCTGCATGCGTTCTTGTTCCACCCTCGATTCCGCCATCTCATCCTGCAGCCCCCGCATCATTTCCATGACCTGCTGCATGGACATTTCCTCACTCCGCAGCGCGTGCGGAACCTTGTCTCGTGGCCCTCATTCTTCACTGTTTCCTCAAACTTTGCTAACGTTATGGTAGCTCCAATAGATCTTCTGAAGCTGATGGGACTGATGTTTTAAATCGGCCCCACGGTGGGCGCCAAATGTTCCGGCCGGTTGACTTGGGACGTCTTTGTGCGCAACCCTGCCCGTCAGCTAGGGACACCTTCCCTCTGGCTACTTGTGGATACCTGCAAAGAAGGACAAAAGGGGCGCCCTAGCGGCCGTTTGCACTCCGACGCTGAAGTCAGCTAGCAAGAAACACCAAAAACTCTGCACCTCCGTATCGGAGCACCGTGAACGGCACTCTGAAGGTGGTAAAAAGAACTATGTGTTGTGTATCTTTTCTCCCTCTGGCAAACAACCTTTCTCTAGTCCCTTGTGTGTAGCCTCAAGACTCGAGCAAGCAACTAGAGTGTATTCTCGGAAAATCTGCCAAAAGTCTGAACCTTGTTTCCCACGTCCAAGGTTCTATTTAAACTACTCTAGCATTTAAAGCGTCTTAAAGCGCATTTAAGGTTATGAAACGTTCAGCGCCTTTAAGACGTTTAAACCGCTTGGAGCATTTAAAGTACCTTGAACGCTTGAAACGTAAACTTTATTAAATAGCTTTAATTACCTTATACCTGACAAATTGATGTTTCTATTCTTACTTGGCTGCTATTACACGTGGAGGGCCTCACAGCACCGTGACCCCACTTGGGGGTATTTCCTCGTGTGAGTCCTCCTTCCTGGGAGTGCATCTGCGCAAGGGGTGACTTTTTGGGTGCCAACTCATGCCCCCAAACCTCTAGTCACTCGCTTTGAGAGCGTATCTACCTTCCTCTCGTACCCTGCACCTGGCTACCCCTGGGCGTGACCCTTCTCATGAGTCGTAACTATCCCAAGGGCTTCTCTGGGCGACATGGGCACTTCACGAGTGAGATTGCTCTCATGAGTCGTAACTACCCCAAGGGCCTTGAAGCCACCTTTCTCTTCCCTTTATTGCTACCCCGAGTTATCGGGGTTTGAGGCCTTCCAATGGCATCACTCCCTCCATGGTCTTTCCTACCCATGGGTATCGGGGAGCAACACTGTGGTTGCCTTGCTCTTGTCATGTTTTACCTTGGCGACGCCCTACCTTGGCGACGCCTTGCCTTGGTGATGCTTGCACGTGGCGTCGCCTCACCTAGGCGACGCCTTATGTTGACTTTGACCTTGACACTGACTTTGTCCTTGACTTTGTCAACGCCCGGGTACGGGACGATACACTAGTCACTCGCCCTGGGGGTGTATCTACCTTTCTCTCGTATCATGCACGTGGTTCTCCCCTGGTCATGGCCCTCTCATGGGTCGTATCTGTCCCAGGGTCTCCCTACAGTGGCGTGGATACTTCACGAGTCAGGTTTACCCGCTACTGGTACTAGAACTTATGGCCTTGAAGCCACCTTTCTCTTCTCCTTGCTACTGTTCTGAACTGTCGAAGCCCGATGTCTCTCTTGGGCGATGTCTTTCCTTAAGCGATGTCTTACTTTAGGTGACGTCTTACTTGGCGATGTCTTACTTTAGGGCGACGTCTTACTTTGGTGACGTCCTACTTTAGGGCGACGTCTTACTTTGGCGACGTCACGAGCGGTCGACCTGTTGACTTTTCTTCCTTGGGTCCCTTTAGAGGTTCCACGATGTGTTGACTTTGACTTTTGATCAACGCCCGGGTACGGGACGGTACACAAGCCCCCTAGTCTTGAGCTGACACTTGTTTCAGCGAAAAGACTAAGGCCTTGCCCAGTACCCACGTGGCATTCTTGTCTTTACTGAACTCACACGCTTGAACTTCCTCGCCTGAACCCCCGACAGCTTCAACTGAGTTTACTGGGAAATTCGGTGATGTGCTTCTTGCGGCGATGCCAAACCCCCTGATCTTCCGTTATCTAACACGATGATGACACCAACTTGGCGACAACCGATTATGTATACTGCAGAACGCCACTTCCACAAACGGCGACTATTTGACTTCTTGACCAACCGCCTTTCTCATGTCCATGTCATCACACCCGATGACCTGATCGGTACACCTGATACTCCCTGTTACTTGCCCTATGACCAATTGTGAGTCACTCTTTGCCAAGAGGCTTTGAGCGCCCATTTTTTTAGCCAAAAGCATCCCAGCAATCAGCGCCTCATACTCCGCTTGGTTATTGCTTGCCTTGAATGCGAAGCGTAAGGCTTGTTCGATCAACACTCCGTTAGGTCCTTCCAAGATTATTCCAGCGCCACTCCCCTGCTGGTTGGAGGACCCATCCACTGAGAGCATCCACTCTGACCCCAACTCCACCTCTTGAGGGTGTCCTCCTGGTGAGAGCTCCGCCATGAAATCTGCATAGACTTGCCCCTTGAAGGATCCCCTGGGTTCATACTGGATATCAAACTCTGACAGCTCCACCGCCTAGCGAACCATCCTCCCCGCTACATCTGGCTTCTGAAGTACTTTCTAGATGGGGAGGTTCGTCATCACCACCACTGTGAAACTGTGGAAATAATGACGGAGCCTTCTGGCTTAGAACACCACTGCTAATGCCGCCTTCTCCAATGACTGGTACCTCAATTCTGGGCCTTGCAAGGCTTTGCTTACGAAGTAGATGGGCCTCTGCACTTGGTCTTGCTCCTAGACCAGCACTGAGCTGATGGCCCACTCCGTTACTGCAAAGTACAATCGGAGGGGGACGTCCACCCATGGCTTGCAAAGCACAGGTGGCGTCGACAGGTATTCCTTCAACTTGAGGAATGCTGCTTCACACTCACCTGTCCACGCGAAATGGCTATTCCTCTTTAGACACTGGAAGTAGGGGTGGCCCTTCTCCCCTCCAGCAGACACAAACCTTGACAAAGCTGCCATCCTCCCAGTCAGTTGCTGAACTTCTTTAACTGAGGTTGGGCTCCTCATGGCTATAATAGCCGCACACTTATCAGGGTTCGCCTCTATCCCCCTCTTTGTGAGCATAAATCCCAAGAACTTCCCTGCCTCCACGCCAAAAACGCACTTTTCCGGGTTTAATTTGAGGCGGTACTTTGATATGGTAGCAAACAGCTCTTCCAGATCCGCTGCGTGCTGCCCTCTTTCCTGTGAAGTCACCACCATGTCATCTACGTAGGCCTGGACGTTTCTTCCCAGCATAGGTGCGAGGACCTTGTCCATTAGCCTTTGGTAGGTGGCGCCTGCGTTCTTCAACCCAAATGGCATCACCTTATAACAGTAACTGCATGTCTCCGTCATGAACGCCGTTTTACTCTCATCCCTTGGATGCATCTTGATCTGATTGTAACCTGAGAATGCTTCCAAGAAACTCAGCATCTTGCAGCCCGAGGCGCTATCCACCAACGCGTCGATGTTGGGCAGCGGATACGAATCTTATGGTCACGCCTTGTTCAAATCTGTGAAGTCGATGCACATCCTCCACTTCTCGTTCGCCTTCTTCACCAGAACTACGTTGGCTAGCCACTCAGGGTATTGTATTTCCCTGATGTGCTCGGCACTTAGCAGCTTCTGTGTCTCTTCCTTCACGACGAGGCATCGTTCTTCGTTGAACTTCCTCCTTCTCTGTCGCACAGGGCGAACCTTGGTGTCCATGGTAAGATGGTGGCACAAAACATCTGGGTTGATGCCTGGCATGTCGGTCGCTGTCCACGCGAATGCATCTAGGTGGCGCGAGATCACTGCGGCTACTTCTTCTTGTTCTCCCTGGCTCAACAAGCGTCATAATTTGAACATCTTACCCCCTATCTGCCTGTCCACTACGTTGTCTACTGGTTGGGGTCGCTCACCTTGCACGTTCTCTGCACGAGACTCATTCATGTGGTCCTCTTCTATAGGCGTCGCCCTATCGGATGCATCGAGCATCGCCTCCTCTGATGCTTCTTCCATGGGCGAGGCCTCTGGGTATACTTCTTCCATCGGCGAGGTGTCACCGTAACTTTCTTCTGCGCGCACATCCTCTATAGGCGTCGCCTCTATGGGCGTCGCCTCAACAGGCGTGGACTCCGCGGGCGTCGCCTCTTCCAATGATTCTAACTCCATTCGCGAATTTGATATGGGTGGTCGTTCAATCACCATGACCACGCCTCTCTTTGTCTTCAGGCTATTTTCATAGCATTTTCGGGCCTCTTCCTGATCTGACTTGATCGGGTAGCTTCATCTTCATGTGGCGCGTGCAGGACACTTCCCAACAAGATGTTGTAGGCTGAATTGCCCAACAAGATGTCTCTCTCGGTACGGGACGCCGCTCCGTCAGTGAACGTCGTCCTCAGCTCCAGGTAGCCACGCACCTCCACTGGGTTATCTGCAAATCCGCACAAGCATCCATTATAGGGTCTCAGCAGGTCAGGGGATAACTGTAGCTTGTTGAAGGTCGACCAAAACATGACGTCTACAGAACTGCCCTGGTCGACGAGAACCCTGTGTACTTTTCTTCCCGCTGTGACTATCGAAATGACCACGGGGTCATTATCGTGTGGGATGACATCCCGCAAGTCAGCCCTTGTGAAAACGAGGTCTGACTCCCGCGGGTCATCCGGAAACTCCTCAGCAACTGAACGCACTGACCTCACTTATTTCTTACGCTGAGAGGCAGTGGGTCCTCCTCCGGAAAAGCCGCCAGAAATGGTGTGCACTTCTCCGTGAGTCGGCATTTCGTGCGGTTGACCCTCCTCTGGTATCGCCAGGGCTGTGGTCGTAGTAGACCCATCGAGATAATCTTTTAGGAAACCATTCCTAACAAGCTCATCCAACTGATAACCCAGCGCTAAGCAGTTGTTAATATGGTGCCCGAATGCCTCGTGAAACTCGCACCACGACTCTTTGTGGGATCCCAGCACCTTGTCAGACTTCACCGGTGGCCTCAACCTGTCAGCTATGTTGGGCACAACGATGAGGTCTATTTCCTTCTCTCCTTCCCTCTGCTCGACCCCTAGGCTGGGTCCTCCTTGCCTCGTAGGGGCGCTTCCTGTCTTGGTTCTTCCTCTCTGTGGCAGCTTCGTGGACCCTGGCGGGTTGTGCGCGCGACAGTTGTGCGTTTCTCGTACACCTCACCCTCAGAGGCAATGTGCTCTACTGCATGACGCCTTATCTCAGTGAAAGTTTTGGGGCGGTTGCGGATGATTGACTCGCAGAAAGGCCCTGGACACACCCCTTTTCTGAATGCGTACACGATCATAGGCTCCTCCTTGGTGCCAACCTTCACCACATGCGCCCCAAAGCGGCTTATGTACTCCTTCAAAGTCTCTCCTTGATACTGCTTCACGTCGAACAGGTCGTATGAAACTGGAGGTGGAGCCCTATTCGCTAGATACTGTTCTCTGAATAACTGCGACAGCTGTGTGAAGGACGTGATATGACCCTCTGGGAGGCTGACGAACCAGTCCATGGCCATCCCAGTCAAGGTGCTCATGAAGAGCTTGCACCTTACGACATCAGAGCCGCCTACCAGCATCATCTACGTGTGGAACGCAGTGAGGTGCGCCTCAGGGTCCTCTATCCCTGTGAAGGTTACTTTGGGCCCCGTGAATGTGTTGGGGATCGCTGTCTCTTGGATCGCCTGTGAGAACGGCGTTGAGAATTCTCTTGGTGGGGTGACAGTCTCAGGCTCATCTACATCGCGCCATCCGCGGCGCAGCTCCTCGTTGGTACGGTGGAGCTCATTGTTTCTCGCCTGAGATGCCGCGAGATTCGCTTGCATGCGCTCTTGCTCCACTTTCAATGCTGCCATTGCTTCTTGCAATCCCTGCATCATACCCGTGAGTTGCTGCATGGTCATCTCTTCACTCTCAGTGCGCATCGATCCTTATCTCGTGGATCTCATCATCTAGGATTTTCACGGCCGTCGTGCAACTCCACAGGGTAAAGGAACTTAAACTCGTACGAACGTGATCGCACAGCGATTCAATAAAAGCAATTGGCAAAAATCCTCAACGAACAATGGCCTTTGGTAAAATCTCGAGGGAACTGGGTTGGAAACTGCAACTGGAACTGAAAAACTGTGTAGTGGGATTGAGGTTTTATATCGGCCCCATGGTGGGCGCCAAATGTTCCTGTTAGTTGACCGGGACCGTCTTTGCGCGTGGCTTGTCCTCGCGAGCTAGGGCACCCTCGTTCTGCTCTGTCTGTGAGTACCTGAAAAGAAGTGGACGAAGGGGCGCCCTCGCAGCCGTTTGCACTCCGACGATCAAGTCAGCTAGCGAGAAACATCAAAGGTAACACACCTCCGTATCGGAACACCGTGAAGGGATGCTCTGAAGGTGGTCGAAAATTTTGAGTAGCTAATACAGTGTGCCCTAATTGTCTGCACGCAGAGTGGGTGCGCCATAAAACAACTAGGGTTTGTTGCTCTGTGTAAACTGTGAGAATTAGGTCAAAACTCGGATCCCCTTTCAAACGTCTCAAGGCCCTTTTTAAACACCTCCCGCATTAAAGCGCGTTAAAGCGCATTAAAGGCGTGTACCGCCCTGGTGGTCGGGTGCGATGACGTGGCACCCTGCTACAGTGTAGGCGTGTTGACAAGGCGCCAGGTTGGCAGTTGGGAAGGAAGTCGGGAGGCACGTGTAGTCGCCGATTGTTAAGTTGGCGTGTTCCGATCTCCAGCTTACCAGAATAGGCGATCGCCAGGTTGGGGATGAAGTCGCCAGACGCAGACTCAGGCGACCAGGCAGTCGGAGATCGCCAGAACAAGCACATCGCCGAAGATGAAGGAGAAGCAGATTATGAAGGCGGCCGGCGAGACCACAGGGAAGGTGTATGAAGGCCCTACCTCGCCAGTTTCAGTAGAGATCGCACTCCTGAGTTAGCTATGCACTGGGCAGTACCATGCATAGGTAACTTAGCCAAAATGAGTGTAGAAGCAGCGCCAAGTCAGGGAGCCTCCAGATGATGGCACGTGTACAGTTGGATACGAGCCACGTGTCCAAGTCTGTAACTGCCAGGAGAGAGAAAACCACCAGGTATATAAGAGTTCTTAACAGATTTTCTAAGGTACGCGCGTTCAGTTGATACACTTTACGCTTGCGAGTGACAGAGCTGTTTGTGAGAGAGAGTTTGCACGGTTCCAGTTCTTAGTATTTGGTGATACCGTCACTGACTTGAGCGTCGGAGTGCGATCGGCCGCAGCGGCGCCGTATCGTTTCTTTGCAGGTTCTTGAGATAGATCCAGAGGAGGAACGGAAGTGAGGAGCGGCGCGCACGTCGATCCTTTGACGAGGCATTCTCCAGCGCTCCGGTCAACAGGCAGGATCATCAGGCGCCCACCGTGGGGCCGTGTAAAACGTGCTCCCATCCACAGCGTGAGTTCGTGGAAGTTTTCGAGGTTTTCTACGCGGTTGTGTGCTGGTGCAACCGTCGTTTGCAGTTTCTTTGAGTTTCGTTCGGTGAGTTTGTGTTTTGTACCGTTTGCTTGGCTTTCAATCGGTGGAGTGAGGTCTCATGATTGCTGGCGTGCAATCTGTCTGGTGGAAGTTCGAGTTCTTTGGTGGTTTTCTGCGCAGGTTTGCGGTGTTCTTGGGTTCTTGCACGGTTTCTTGAGTCTTCTCCGATCGATCGCTGATTCGTTCGTGGTTGAAGTGTTGTTTGCTGTATTTCTGTGGTTCGCTGAAGTTAATGAGAAAGATGAGAAGCAATCGTTCCAGTCCCGTGGCTCCCGTCACAGCTGAAGGCGACGCCGCCATGACCATGGCGCAGATGGCAGAAATGATGCGCTCATTGCAGGCCACTGTAGAAGCCTCGCTCGTCGAGCAGGCAAGGATACATGAAGACCTGGTCGCCTCTCGCGCCAGGAACGAGGAGCTCAGCAAGGTAGCTGAGGAGCTGCGTCGAGCTCTTCAGGAGCAGCAGGTTCGTTCTTCTGCTGAAGAGGTGGCACCGTCGACGCCGCCTCGTGTTTTCCCAATGCCTTTCATTCAGGCGATTACCGACACGCCAATTCCCACGAGCGTGGTCCCGGTTAAAGCTGTTTTTACTGGCGTGGAGGATCCAGAGGCTCATCTGACCACGTTCCACACACAGATGATGCTGTCAGGAGGGTCGGACGCCGTCTATTATAAGATGTTCGTGAGCACGCTCCAGGGAACGGCGATGGAGTGGTTTGTGAGCCTGCCTAATGGCCACATAACTAATTTTCAACAATTCTCGAAAATCTTTGTCGAGCAGTATATTGTGAACAAGGCACCGCCCAGGGTGTCCTATGATCTGTTTGATATAAGGCAGTACCATGGGGAGTCCCTCAGAGACTACCTCAATCGCTTCGGAGCGCAGATGGTCAGATCGCCGGCCAAGGATGAAGAAATGCTGGTCTATGCCTTCAAGAAGGGCGTGCATCCAGGGCCATTCTGCGAAGCCTTGATCAGGGCTCATCCAGCGACGTTTGCTGAAGTCAGGCGACTTGCGGTGGCCCACATCGCCGACGAGAGTGAAGTCGCCGAGAAGAGAGGCAGCGTGGCTCCCGCCAGGCCACGCGCCCAGACCAGGATCCAGCCACAGAGGGTGCTGGAAACGGCAGCGGCGGCCAGAAAAGACCAAAGGACTCGCTATCCTTACGATAGGAGAAATAAGGGGAGAAGCCAAGCGCGCCAACCGCCAGCACGCCAACAACCAGCACGCCGGGAATACAATCGCCCGCCTAAGCACAAATTCGTCATGGGACTAGCGGACCTGATCGCTATCCCTAACATATCTGCTAGGTTGAAGGCGCCCGAGAAGGTGGGCGACAAGGTGCTGGGGTCAAAGCCAGACGTTTGGTGCGAGTTTCACCAGTGCTTTGGCCACAACCTGGACTCGTGTTTGTCTTTAGGATACCAACTCGACGATCTGGTTAAGAGCGGGTTCCTAAACGACTATCTGCTGGACAGAAGGACCGGAGGAGCGTCGAGTTCCCAGCCTGCAGCTGGAGAAGCCCAGCAACACGAGATGCCTATCCATGGGGAGATCCACACCATTGCAGGGGGTTTCTCAGGTGGTGGATGCACCGCATCGCAGAGGAAAAAGTACGCGCGATCGGTGATGTCAGTGGACATGTTTGAAGATCACTCGCCGGAAGTGGACATTACGTTCACCAAGCAGGATCTTCGGGACGTTGTGCCTCATGACAACGATCCCATTGTTATTTCGTTGATCACGGCGGGGAGGAAGGTCCACCGAGTTCTGGTGGACCAAGGAAGCTCGGCAGACGTAATGTTCTGGCCGACTTTCACACAGCTGGAATTGCCCCTTGACCAGCTAAGGCCCTATGGAGGGTGCTTGTATGGGTTCGCTGGCGACCAGGTGGAGGTCAGGGGGTACATTGAGCTGAGAACCACGTTTACCGATGAGGCTGGGTCGAGGACAGAGAAAATCAAGTACCTCATCGTAAACGCCCCTTCAGCATATAACATCCTGCTGGGAAGGCCCACTCTTAACAGGATAGGCGCAATTCCATCGACTCGGCACATGAAGGTGAAGCTGCCGTCCATGGAAGGGGTGGTGATCACGATAAAGTCTGATCAGAAAGAAGCGAAAAAGTGCTATGAAAATAGCCTGAAAAATAAAAGATCAGTGAGCTATGTTACAACCACCCCACCTCCCGGTGTGAAGCCCAGACCGCCGGTAGTAGAGGAGGCCGCCGGAAGGGACGTAGAGATGGTAGATGCTGAGCTGGGGGAGAGGAATGCTGGCCTGGAGGAAGAAGAGGCGTGGAATCGCCCTGAGGAAGCAAGGGAACTGGGGATCGCCAAGGCGGTGATCGCCAGAGAATCCAGGCCCAAACCCGTCGAGCAGTGGCTCGAGAAGGAGATCGGGGGGAAAGTTTTCAAGCTCGGAAGATCTCTGGAGGTCGATCTCCAGGACCAGATCGCCAAGGTGATTGAACGGCATCTGGACGCGTTTGCCTGGTCCGCTTCGGACATGCCCGGGATTGATCCCGACTTCTTGTGCCATCATCTGGCGATGGACAACATGGTGAGACCGGTGCGACAAAGAAGGAGGAAATTTAATGAAGAGAGGAGGCAGGCGATCAAGGACGAGACCCAGAAACTCCTCGCTGCAGGCCACATCAGGGAAGTCCAGTACCCTGAATGGTTGGCGAACGTCGTACTGGTGAAGAAGAGCAACGGGAAATGGCGCATGTGCGTCGATTTCACCGATCTGAATAAGGCTTGCCCAAAGGATTCGTATCCTTTACCAAGCATTGATGCCCTGGTTGATAGTGCTGCAGGGTGCAAGCTGCTGAGTTTCCTGGATGCCTTCTCGGGCTATAATCAGATCAAGATGCATCCCATGGATGAAGAGAAAACAGCCTTCATGACGGAGAGGTCGTGCTACTGCTATAAGGTGATGCTGTTTGGGCTGAAGAACGCGGGGGCCACGTACCAGAGGCTGATGGATCGAGTACTTGCACCAATGCTGGGAAGGAACGTGCAAGCTTACGTCGATGACATGGTCGTGACCTCGCAGGAGAAAAGCAAGCACGTTGCAGACTTGGAAGAATTGTTCACGACGATCGCCAAGTTCAAGTTGAAGCTCAACCCGGAGAAATGCATTTTTGGCGTGGAGGCTGGAAAATTTTTAGGCTTTCTCTTGACTGAAAGAGGAATAGAAGCCAACCCGGACAAGTGTGCCGCCATCTTGGCGATGAGAAGCCCGGCCACAGTGAAAGAAGTCCAGCAGCTGACGGGTCGGATGGCAGCCCTATCTCGCTTCGTGTCAGCAAGTGGAGAAAAGGGACATCCCTATTTCCAATGTCTGCGGCGCAATAACAAGTTCGCTTGGACGAAAGAATGCGAGGAAGCTTTCGTCAAGCTGAAGGAATATCTGGCGAGCCCGCCGGTTCTGTGCAAACCACTGGCGGGAATCCCTCTCAGATTGTATTTCGCTGTGACTGAGAGGGCGGTGAGTGCGGTGCTCGCCCAGGACCAAGATCAGGCTCAGAAGCCTATCTATTTTATGAGCAAGGTCTTGCAGGGCCCAGAAACAAGATATCAGGCCCTTGAGAAGGCTGCGCTGGCTGTGGTGTTTTCGGCGAGGAGGTTGCGCCACTACTTCCACAGCTTCACAATACTGGTGATGACTGACCTGCCCATCCAGAAGGTCTTAAAGAAACCTGACGTTGCGGGAAGAATGGTGAAGTGGGCAGTGGAGTTGTCAGAATTTGACATTAAATATGAGCCCCGAGGCCCGATCAAGGGGCAAATCTTTGCAGATTTTGTAGTCGAGCTCTCATCAGAGGCAACGCGGGTTGAAGGTGACGACTTCCGTTGGGTACTCTCGGTGGATGGATCATCGAACCAGCAGGGTAGCGGTGCTGGAGTAATATTGGAAGGACCCAATGGCGTGCTTATCGAACAATCGTTGAGATTCGCCTTCAAAGCCAGCAACAATCAAGCAGAGTATGAGGCGCTGATCGCCGGGATTTTGCTGGCCAAGGAAATGGGAGCTAGGGTGCTGATGGCTAAGAGTGACTCGCTGCTAGTCACAGGGCAAGTAACAGGCGAGTTCCAGGCTAAAGATCCACAAATGGCGGCTTACTTGGCGTATGTGCAGGAATTGAAGAGTTCCTTTGCCTCTTTTGAAGTGGTCCATGTGCCCCGAGAACAGAATGCCCGAGCTGACTTGCTTGCAAAGCTCGCCAGTTCAGGCAAGGGGGGTAGGCAGAGGACGGTGATTCAAGAAACTCTGAAGACGCCGAGGGCATTTGTAGCAGATCACCTGGTCCTTCAGATAAGCAAGTCGACGGAGAGAGCAGCGAGAAGCCATAAGTCTTTGACGCAAGAAACTCTGAGATCGCCGAGAATTAGAGCAGGTCGAGGAGAGAAGGTGGACGTGATGCAGGTCTGCGCCACCCATGAGCCAGACACTTGGATAACACAGTACAAGCGGTGCTTGGCAGATGGCCTCCTCCCGCTGGATCCAACAGAAGCTAGGAAGGTAAAGAAAAATTCCAGCAAGTATACATTGATTGATGGCGATCTGTACAGGTTTGGGTTCACTCACCCACTCCTGGAATGTATACACGGCGAGAAGTGCACGAGAATTATGGCAGAGCTCCACGAAGGAATATGTGGAAGTCACGTCGGGGGTCGAGCTCTGGCCGCGAGGACTCTCCGTGCAGGCTACTATTGGCCATCCATGAGAGAAGATTGCAAGAAGTATGCCCAATGCTGTAAACAGTGCCAGCAGCACGCCGATTGGCATAAGGCACCTCCCGAGGAGTTGAAGTCGATCTATAGCCCTTGGCCGTTTCATACTTGGGGAATCGACATCCTGGGACCTTTTCCACTGGCGATCAGGCAGATGAAGTACTTGGTAGTGGCGATTGAGTACTTCACCAAGTGGATTGAAGCAAAACCAGTGGCCCAGATCACCGCACACAAGATCGAAGGCTTTGTATGGAAGAACATCGTGTGCCGGTTTGGAGTGCCTAAGCGCCTGGTATCAGATAATGGGACTCAGTTTGCAAGCCACCTGTTGAAGAAGCTTTGTGAAGGGGTTGGAATTCAGCAAGTGTTTGCATCCGTCGAGCACCCTCAGACGAATGGCCAGGTGGAATCAGCTAATCGGGTGTTGTTGAGAGGTTTGAAGAGAAGGCTTGAGAAAGCCAAGGGAAGTTGGGCTGAGGAGGTGCCCCGTATAGTCTGGGCGTACCACACCACCGAGCAGTCTGGAACCCATGAGACCCCGTTTAGCTTGGTCTATGGGTGTGACGCCATGATTCCGGTGGAGATCCAGGAAAGCTCGCCGAGATTCCAGAACTTCGTAGAGGAAGACTCAAATGAAGAGAGAAGGCTGAACCTGGATCTGCTGGATGAAGTCAGGGAGGGGGCAAGGCTGAAGGCTGAGGCGGTGAAAAGAAGGGTCGAGCGAAGGTACAATTCTAAGGTGATGCCAAGGCAGTTTAGAGAAGGCGATCTGGTGATGAGGAAGGCCCACCAGTACGAGATGGAGAATAAACTATCACCCAAGTGGACTGGACCGTTCAGAATAACCGAGGCACTCGGGAACGGAGCCTACCGCTTAGAGACGCTGGAAGGAGGGGCGATCCCTCGTACCTGGAACGCCACACACCTGAACTTGTACTATAGCTAAGAGCTTTGTAAGTAAAGACAAACACAAATGTTATATTGCAATGTCTCTGTTAAAACAGTTTCAAGGGGGCACTCTTTTTTCCCTAAGGAGGGTTTTTAATGAGGCCGCCCAATAAAAGAAGAGTTTTCGAAGTATAAGGTGTTTCCAGATTGCATGTGTACTATTGTACCGCCCTGGTGGTCGGGTGCGATGACGTGGCACCCTGCTACAGTGTAGGCGTGTTGACAAGGCGCCAGGTTGGCAGTTGGGAAGGAAGTCGGGAGGCACGTGTAGTCGCCGATTGTTAAGTTGGCGTGTTCCGATCTCCAGCTTACCAGAATAGGCGATCGCCAGGTTGGGGATGAAGTCGCCAGACGCAGACTCAGGCGACCAGGCAGTCGGAGATCGCCAGAACAAGCACATCGCCGAAGATGAAGGAGAAGCAGATTATGAAGGCGGCCGACGAGACCACAGGGAAGGTGTATGAAGGCCCTACCTCGCCAGTTTCAGTAGAGATCGCACTCCTGAGTTAGCTATGCACTGGGCAGTACCATGCATAGGTAACTTAGCCAAAATGAGAGTAGAAGCAGCGCCAAGTCAGGGAGCCTCCAGATGATGGCACGTGTACAGTTGGATACGAGCCACGTGTCCAGGTCTGTAACTGCCAGGAGAGAGAAAACCACCAGGTATATAAGAGTTCTTAACAGATTTTCTAAGGTACGCGCGTTCAGTTGATACACTTTACGCTTGCGAGTGACAGAGCTGTTTGTGAGAGAGAGTTTGCACGGTTCCAGTTCTTAGTATTTGGTGATACCGTCACTGACTTGAGCGTCGGAGTGCGATCGGCCGCAGCGACGCCGTATCGTTTCTTTGCAGGCTCTTGAGATAGATCTAGAGGAGGAACGGAAGTGAGGAGCGGCGCGCACGTCGATCCTTTGACGAGGCATTCTCCAGCGCTCCGGTCAACAGGCAGGATCAAGGCGTATAAAAATATCCCTTGAAACATTCGAAACGTAATCTAAATTAACGCGTACCTTAGCGAACTTTCAGGAAAGCCTTGATGTTTCAGTGCTTATTTCCACGTGTCCTTCTGACATGATCGCTACTCTGCGTAGAGGGCCTCACAGCGCCGTAACCCAACTTAGGGTTATTCCATTGCGTGAGTCCTCTTTGGATATGATTCCACTAGCAAAGTAGAGATGATTCTTTGACATTCTATGGAATCAACTTGAGTTCGAGAATGAATAGGCACTTTTAATAGAATTGGATCAATGTTCTATGTTTCAAGAACTCACCAAAACTTGTACCAAACACCAAACTCACATGGAAGATCCATCTATTGCCAATTGAACCGATTAAAAAGAGAATAAAAGCAAATGAACCGAATAGAATTGCTTAAAATTGAAAAGCACCGAACCAACAGCAAAGCAAAGGAAGAAGAACCGAACAAAGCTAGAAATTAAGCTGAATTACTGAACATAAAGAAGCTAAACATGTTTAGAAATTTCGTATGAAATGAAAAGATGAAGAAGAGAAGAACTTATGGAGATGAAGGACTTGGTTTGGAGATCACGCCACTTGGA
The DNA here is from genome assembly GCF_051622355.1 of Phaseolus vulgaris. Lineage (NCBI taxonomy): Eukaryota > Viridiplantae > Streptophyta > Magnoliopsida > Fabales > Fabaceae > Phaseolus > Phaseolus vulgaris. The sequence goes on from NC_143507.1 coordinate 26,190,934, forward strand.
TGGTGAAGGCTCCAAGATAAGTGAGTTAGTGCCACCACTTGAGAGAACCAAATGCACTCAAGATAAGACAAGGTGAAGGAGAAGACAAAGTTCTCACAATTCTCTCTCAAATTGAGTAGAGTTTCTCTATTACCAATTTGAATTCTGAATTGTGAAGGACCCAAGCTCTCCTTTTATAGGAGCAAGGGCCGACCAAATACAAGCATATTCTAGAAGCTACCTACTCCTACAACACCCCCCTACTAAGCTCACTCCTAAGCTCACGCTTACTTCTAAGCTCACACCTAAGCTCACGCTTACTACTAAGCTCACACCCCCAAGCTCCTAAACTAAAGCCTAAAAATGCTTTTACAAAAGAGGTGTCTCATGTTTCCCTCTAAGCACTTTTTATTACACGAGAAACTATAAAAAGAGAAAACAACCTTCCATTATTTCCTAATGCCTTGAATTGGCTTCTTGTAAGCCTTTGAGGTGGGCTAAAAACTCCTTGAGCGTCTATCACTTGTGCCTCTACCTCTTCTTGTCCTTGATTATTGGCCTCCATTTTGTCTTGATCTTGATCTCCATCATACTCCCCGAGTTGGAGAGAATTCGACCACGAATTCTGGAGACCTATAGAAAAAGGAGTTAGATCACTGATATTAAATGTATGACTACCAAGGTATGTATCAGGCATATCTAACACATAAGCATTGTCATTAATCCTCTTTAGGACTTGGAAAGGTCCATCACCAAGAGGCATTAGTTTGGACTTCCTTTGAGTAGGAAAACGATCTTTCCTAAAGTGAAGCCAAACCCAATCACCTTCATCAAACAACAATGCTTTTCTCCTCTTATTGACAAGTTCAACATACTTGCCAACCTTCTTCTCAATTCTCATCTTGATGTCTTTATGCAAAGTTTTCACAAAAGAAGCCTTTTCATCCCCATCTCTGCACAAGACATCCTCAAGTATGGGAATAGGAAGAAGATCAAGAGGTGTTAAGGGGTTAAACCCATAGACAACCTCAAAAGGAGAATGTGAGGTGGTAGAATTTACTACACGGTTATAGGCAAATTCAACATGGGGTAGTAAATTCTCCCACACTCTAGGATTCCCAGAAATGAAGCATCTCAATAGTTGTCCCAAAGATCTATTTACCACTTCGATTTGACCATCGGTTTGTTGGTGACAAGTGGTAGAAAATAAAAGCTTAGTACCAAGATTACCCCACAAGGTCTTCCAAAAGTGACTCAAGAATTTGGGATCTCTATCGGACACAATAGTTCGAGGAATCCCATGCAAACGTACCACTTCTTGAAAGAAGAGGTTTGCAATATGACATGCATCATCCACTTTGTGGCAAGGAATAAAGTGAGCCATCTTTGAAAAACGATTCACTACCACAAAAATGGAATCCTTTCCCTTTGATGTCTTGGGTAATCCTAAGATGAAATCCATAGATATGTCAACCCAAGGCATTGAAGGGATAGGGAGAGGAGTATATAAACCATGGGGATGCATCCTTGATTTAGCTTTGCGGCAAGCTATGCATTTATCACACAAACTATGAACATGTTTATGCATATGAGGCCAATAGAAATGTTCATGCGACAATCCAAAGTTTTAGCAACCCCAAAGTGACCCATTAAACCTCCCTCATGTGCTTCTCTAACAAGAGATAATCTAATTGAGCATTGGGGAACACAAAGACGTTTTCCTTTAAAAAGAAAGCCATCTTGTATAAAAAAATCTTTGTGCCCTCCTTTAAGAAACTCTTGATAGATAAGAGAAAAATCAAGGTCATCATGATAAAGATCCTTAATGTGATCAAAGCCAAGAAATTGAGAACCCAAAAGAGTGAGCAAGGCATATCTTATAGAAAGTGCATCGGCCACAACATTTATTTTGCCTTGCTTATGTTTGATCACATAAGGAAATTGCTCAAGGAATTCCACCCACTTAGCATGCCTCTTGTTAAGTTTGTTTTGGCTTTTCAAATATTTAAGAGACTCATGATCACTATGAATCACAAACTCTTTAGGAAAAAGATAATGTTGCCAAGTAAACAAAGCTCTAACAAGGGCATATAATTTTTTATCATAAGTGGAATAGTTGAGATGACTCCCCTTCGATTTCTCACTAAAATAAGCTATGGGGTGGCCCTCTTGAAGGAGAACAGCCCTAATGCCTATACTTGAAGCATCACACTCAATCTCAAAGGTTTTAGCAAAATTAGGAAGGGCTAAAATGGGAGCATTAGTCAATTTTTCTTTTAAAATCTCAAAAGGTTTTTGTTCTGCTTCTCCCCATTGAAAAACCACATCCTTTTTCACTATATCATTGAGAGGTGCTGCTATTGTACCAAAGTTGGGTACAAATCTTCTATAAAAAGAAACAAGGCCATGAAAACTTCGGACTTCATTCATACATGTAGGTGTAGGCCAATTTTGAATGGCCACCACCTTAGCTTGATCCACATGGACCCCTTTGCTACTCACAACAAACCTTAGGAATTCTATATGATCAAGGGCAAACATACATTTAATAAGGTTAGTGATCCTGCCTGTTGACTGAAACGTTGGAGCTTGCCTCGTCAAACTTGGATCGACGTGTGCACCGCGTCAACCTCCGTCCTTCGCCACGATCCACCTCAAGAACCTGCAAAAGAACAGAGCGGCGCCGCTGCAGCCGATCGCACTCCAACGCCCAAGTCAGTGACCGAACCACCAAATACTAAGAGCAACACTCAAGAACTCTCAAGGAGCCGTGCAATGTTCTCTCTCACACTATACTAAAGAACTCGCAAGCGTAAAGAAGACAATCTAAACGTGCGTACCTCAGAAGTTCGTTGGGAAACCCTTATATACCTGGCCACTTTCTCTCTCCTGGTAGTTACAGACCTGGACACGTGGCTCGCATCCAACTGTACACGTGCCATCATCTGGAGCCTCCTTGACTTGGGCGCTGCTTCTGACTCTCATTTGGCTAAGTTACTTATGCATGATACTACTCAGTGCATAGTTGTCTTGGAGTGCGATCTCTACTGGGATTGGCGAGCTAAGGTGCCTTCGAACACACCTTCCCTGTGGTCTCGCCGGCCGCCTTCATAATCTGCACCACCTTCATCTTCGGCGATGTGCTTGCTCCGGCGATCTCTAATCACTTGGTCGCCTGAGTTTACATCTGGCGACTTCATCTCCGACTGGGTGACCGCCGGTTCTGGTGTGCTGGAGATCGGAGCACGCCAACTCAACGACTGGCGACTACACGAGCCCCCCGACCTCCTTCCCTTCTGTCAACCTGGCGTCCTCTCAACACGCCTATTCAATAGCCTGATGCCACGTCATCACCTCCGACTACCAGGGCGGTACAGTTAGCATACAAATGTTCCTTCCTAAGGGTTTCTAAGACTTGCCTAACATGCAACCTTTGGTCATTCAAAGATAAGCTATAAATGAGGATATCATCAAAATAAACAACAAACTTACCAATGAAAGGTCTCAAAACATGATGCATGAGGCGCATGAAAGTACTTGGAGCATTAGTTAAACCAAAGGGCATAACTAACCACTCATATAAGCCAAATTTGGTCTTAAAAGCCGTCTTCCATTCATCACCCGGTTTGATACGGATTTGATTGTAGCCGCTTTTAAGATCAATCTTTGTAAAGATTTGAGAACCATGCAATTCATCCAACAAATCATCAAGCCTAGGTATGGGATGCCTATACTTAATTGTAATATTATTGATAGCCCTACAATCCGAACACATCCTCCATGTGCCATCTTTCTTAGGGACAAGGATAATAGGCATAGCACAAGGGCTCATGTTATCTTGGACCCAACCTTTTTCAATCAAAGCTTCTATTTGTTGGCGAATTTCCTTGGTTTCACTTGGATTGGTCCTATAGGCCGGACGATTGGGTAAGGAAGATCCCGGAATCAAATCAATTTGGTGCTCAATCCCTCTCAAAGGTGGAAGGCCTTTTGGAGGATCTTGAAACACATCTTGAAACTCCTTTACCAAATTATCCAAACCATGAGAACTATCAACAAGTGGTTCTACCTTAAGAGGTCTAGGGATACCTAAGAAAATAGGATTGTGAGCCACTATTTCCCTTTGGACCTCATGCCTAGACATAAGAAGTGTAGGCTTAGGACTTTTTTCTTTTTCACTCTCCCTCTTTTTCTTCATTAGAATTTGGTCCTCATAAACTTCTCTCGGAGACAGAGATTTCAAAGTAACCTTGTGACAATGGAAATCAAAAGAAAGTTTGTTGGTAAAGCCATCATGAAAAACTTTTCTATCATATTGCCAAGGCCTTCCCAAAAGAACATGGGTTGCTTCCATGGGCACAACATTACATAATACCTCATCTTTGTATTTTCCAATAGAGAAATGGATGAGGACTTGTTTATTCACAACTATTTCTCCTACTTCACTAAGCCATTGCAATTTGTAGGGCTTTGTATGAGAGATAGTAGGCAATCCAAGTTTATCTACTACTCTTGTACTAGCCACATTAGCACAACTACCCCCATCCACTATTAAGGAACACATGTTGGTTTGAATAAGACATCTTGTATGGAAATTATTTTTCCTTTGACTTTCATCAAAAGGTTGTGAAACTTGTCCAAGAAGTCTTCTCACAACTAACAAATCTCCTTCAAGTGGACTCTCACTCTCATTCTCACTAGACACCCTAGAATGTGAAGAACGCCTAGGTGAATCCGAATCATGCTCACTCATGACAATGCCATTATGCACAAACATATTCCTTTTAGAAGGACAATTAGCCGCAATGTGACCATAACCCATACACTTAAAGCATTTCTTACTAGACGATTTAGTGGGTGATTTAGGCATAGAAGTAGAAGGCTTAGATTCCTTTGGTTTGAAAGAAGAATCTTTCAGAAGGAAATTTAGAAATAGACTTTTTGTTCTTCCAAGAATTGTTGTAGTAACCATCATTGGGAGTATTTTTGAAAGTATTTTTCTTAGAAAGTTGGGCTTCCACCTTCATTGCAAGATGAACCAAAGAACCCGATGATGAATACTCTTGAAGTTCAACAATATCTTGAATATCCTTCCTTACACCACTCACAAACCTAGCTATCAAAGCTTCCTCACTCTCACGTCTATCTACCTTAAGGAAAAGCATTTCTAATTTTTTGTAATAAGCATCCACACTTAGCATGCCTTGTTGAAACCGTTGGAGTTTCAACATGAGGTCTTTCCTAAAGTGTGGTGGCACAAACCTAAGGCGCATTTGATCCTTTAAAGAGTTCCAAGAGTCCACGGGAGGACCCTTGTGATAGATAATGTCCTTTACAACACCATGCCACCATTTCATGGCATAATCACTAAACTCTAAGGTAGCTAGCTTATATTTGTGCTCATCTTGGATCCCATGGATCTAAAAAATTTGTTCACATTTAGCCTCCCAATCTAGGTACACATTAGGATCACTATCCCCATTGAAACTAGGAATTTTGACCGAAGGAAGCTTAGCCTTTGCGTCTTGGTAGTAGCCATCTTCAAGGTGGGGTCTATCTTCATGAGGTCTGTACCGATCAGGTCATCGGGTGTGATGACGTGGACAAGAGAAAGGTGGGTGGTAAAGAAGTCAACACAGTCGCCGTTTATGGAAATGGCGTTCTGCGGTGTACATAGTCGCTGTTTATGGAAGTTTCGTTCTGCAGCATACATAATCGGTTGTCGCTGCTTTGTGTGTCACCAACATGTTAGATAATGGAAGATCAGGTGGTCTGACATCGCCCGAGAGAGGCATCGCCAAGCAAAGGCATCGCCAAGAAAAGACATCGCCCAAGAAAGACATCGCCCAAGAGAGGCATCGCCCAAGAGAGGCATCGCCCAAGAGAGGCATCGCCCAAGAGAGGCATCGCCCAAGAGAGACATCGCCCAAGAGAGGCATCGCCCAAGAGAGGCATCGCTCGAGAGAGGCATCACCCAAGAGAGGCATCGCCCGAGAAAGACATCGCCCAAGAGAGGCATCGCCCAAGAGAGGCATCGCCCAAGAAAGACATCGCCCAAGAGAGACATCGCCCAAGAGAGGCATCGCCCAAGAGAGGCATCGCCCGAGAGAGGCATCGCCCAAGAGAGGCATCGCTCGAGAGAGGCATCGCCCAAGAAAGACATCGCCCAAGAGAGACATCGCTCAAGAGAGGCATCGCCCGAGAGAGGCATCGCCCAAGAGAGGCATCGCCAAGCAAAGGCATCGCCAAGAGAAGACATAGCCAAGCGGAGATATCGATGGTGTTACCCCCCGATGCCCATGGGTAGGAAAGACCGTGGAGGGGGCAACACCGTGAGGAAGCCTTGGACCTTGATAGCTCAGAACAGTAACAAAGAAAGGTGGCTTCAAGGCCATAAGTTCTAGTACCAGTAGGGGGTAAACCTGACTCGTGAAGTATCCACGCCACTGCTGGGAGACCCTGGGACTGACACGACCTATGAGAGGGCCATGACCAAGGGAGAACCACGTGCATGATACGAGAGAAAGGTAGATACACCCCTATGGCGAGTGACTAGCGATTGGGGCGCATGAGTTGGCACCCAGAAAGTCACCCCACGTGCCAGAAGCACCTCGAGGAAAGAGGGCTCACACAGTGGAATAACCCTAAGTTGGGTTGCGGCGCTGTGGGACTCTCTGCGCAGAATAACGACAAGTCAGAAGGGCACGTGACGATGCGCACGTGCTCATTAAAGGTTTCAGTGAAAGTTTGCCAAGGTACGCGCTAATTCAGTTAAGATTTGAACGTTCCAAGGAATATTTTTATACACTTTCAATGCGCTTTAACACGCTTTAAACATGAGAGATGTATAAAAAGGGACCTTGGGGCATTTGAACGAGATTTTTTGACCTAATTCTCATAGTTACACAGAGCACAAACCCTAGTTGTTTTCGTTGCGCACCCACAGTGTGCACAAGGCAATTAGGGCAACACAGTTTTAGTTATTCAGTTATTTCTGACCACCTTCAGAGCATTCGTTTACGGTGTTCCGATACGGAGGTGCGTCACCTTTGATGTTTCTCGCTAGCTGACTTGATCGTCGGAGTGCAAACGGCCGCGAGGGCGCCCCTTTGTTCACTTCTTTTCAGGTACTCACAGACGGAGCAAAACGAAGGTGCCCTAGCTCGCGAGGACGAGCCACGCGCAAAGACGATCCCGGTCAACCGACGGGAACAAGGTCTATATCCATGAAAGTGTTGTTGAGGTCTCCTTCTTCTATGTTCCTCTTCACGGCCATGATCATTGGAAGAGCCTCTAGATGAAGGTCTATAATGATGACGCTCTCTGTACCGACCAGGTCATCGGGTGTGATGACGTGTCTAGCACGTGAGTATGTGGGGCGTGCTCAGCAGAACACGTGGACAAGGGAAAGACGAAGGGTTCAGATGTAAGCATAATCGCCACTCGTGGAAGTGGCGTTCTACAATGTACATAGTCGGTTGTCGCCGGGTTTGTGTGTCATCGACGTATTAGATAATGGAAGATCAGGTGGTCTGGCATCGCCGCAAGAAGGACATCGTCGGATTTCCCAGTAAACTCAGTTGTAGCTGTTGGGGGTTCAGGCAAGGAAGTTCAAGCATGTGAGTTCAGTAAAGATGATCGTTACGTCAGCATGGGGCACGAAGGTTAAATGAGTTGGAGTAAACAGCTTGTTCCTCGACGACAGGATTCCCAGCGTGGACATTCGTCGATGGCGATTTCCTCTCAGTTATAACGTGCATGGTGTGGCAAAGAGGAAGGTGGCACCTGCGACAAGTAGCATCACAGAGATGGTGTACTTTGTTGCATCCGATACTCGCCTTGTCAGGTGGCGTTCCGGAGCGTGTTGCGTGCTAGGTTACACCTTGAGTAGGAGACTTGGTCGCACGACTGCATGCTACGTAGAAATGGCGCTCAAGTTACCCCAACCCAGATGACGACACGTGTAGGGTTGGATGCTACTTGTTGCTCCAACCCAGATGATGACACGTGTAGGGTTCGATGCTACATAGAAGTGACGCTCAAGTTACCCCCGCCAGATGATGACACGTGTAGGGCTGGGTGCTACCTGCTACCCCAGCCTAGATGATGACACGTGCAGGGTTAGATGCGAGCCACGCGTCCAAAGCGTAACTACCTGGAGAGAGAAAAAACCTAGCTATAAAGGTAAACTTAACAGAATTTGCAGAGGTACGTTTTGATTACGGCTCATTGTTTTGGGTTGAGTGCACTTTAGTACGGTTCTACAGAGTATAGTTTTCTCTCAGTTTTTGGGTGTTCTTGTCATTGACTTGAGCGTCGGAGCGCCACCGGCCGCAGAGGCGCCATCTTGTGTTTTCAGGTTCTCAGAGAGACTATCTGTGGTGTGGACTTGAAGGGCACGTGGTGTCAAGTTGGTGAGGAAGATCGTGACGAGGCAACGCTCTTGCGCTAGGTCAACTGGCAGGATCACTGTCCATGGATAGAATGAGAAGACCTAGCTTGCTTCATTTCAATGGTTTTCAATTTTTCCTCCAACCGTCTAATGGCTTCATCTTTGAGTGTAATGGTTCGCTTGGCCTCTTTTAATTCACCAAGAACAGAAGCTTTGCTAGGAGAATGCTGGTTATAAGACGCATCACTGGAATATGAAGCCATTGGTAAAAGAAAACAGCAAACAACAAGACAACAAACAAAGTTAAGAAAACAAAGTTAGCAAAATAAATTGGAACCAAATTGCCGAAGTGAAGTGTCACATAAATCACTCCAAAGAAAGAATACTCCCTTTACCAAGCTTATCTTGAGGCCTTGAGTAACCTCAAATGAAATATGTCAAAGCAAGAGCACACAATCTTCAAAGCACTTCACCACAAAACCAATGAATAATAAAAGACAAACAAGAAAAGGTATAAGCAATAAAAGGCTATCACAAAAGGAATACAAGATATGTGACAAACTCAAAGATTAATGAACAAAAGACAAGCAAGAAAATAAGGTACTCAATAAAAAGAAGGCACACAAAAGATACCTAAAGAAAAGCACTAGAGTAGATGAAGAAAACAAAAACAGAGCTACTGGAAAAAAATTTTGTGCAAACTGTGCGAAATGATCACTGATTTATCTGGAATTATGTAAAGCGAACTGGATTATGAAATTTTAACCACAGAAACTTCAAGATCTTAGCTAAAAAATGGCACTGGAATTTCTCAAAAACAGTAAGCCAATTAATTGAGATAAATTTTCTAAAATCTCTGCCAGATTACCGTATTTTTTTCGGCAGAATTACACACTCTTTGTTTTTGATTTATCATTTTTTTTGTACTTTGAATTTTTAAGTACTTTTTTTTCTACTGTTTTATAACACTTTAAAGAACACAAATCCAGAATTTCAGAAATTTCCAGTGAGTAAATCAATTGCAATAAATCGAAACAGGGAGCACGTTTTCAGAAAAACAGAGGAATCCTAACAGGAATGAAAAACAGAATTAAGAACTAGCAAAGACATAATGGAAATGATGTATAGGAACTTGTATAGATCTAAAATACAAGTATGAACTCAATACTAAAACAGAAAATGCACAAAGGATCAAGATACAAATTCAGAAAACTGTATTACACCAAAGCAAGAAACAAAAAAATCAATAAAAGTACTACAAGAAGTGATGACATTCTTGGAAAAAAAACATGACTATGACAAAACTTGTATGGATTTAAAAAGGAAAAGACACAAACACATGATATGCAAAATTAAGAAAACAGCAATAAAACTCAAAATAAGCCTAAAAACAGAAATGTAAACAACAAGAATTATAGAGCTCTTGAATTAAAACTGCAACACAACTCAAAATTAAACAAGAACAAACCTAAACTCTAGATACCACATGATATGATTCCACTAGCAAAGTAGAGATGATTCTTTGACATTCTATGGAATCAACTTGAGTTGGAGAAAGAATAGGCACTTTTAATAGAATTGGATCAATGTTCTATGTTTCAAGAACTCACCAAAACTTGTACCAAACACCAAACTCACATGGAAGATCCATTTATTTCCAATTGAACCGATTAAAAACCGAATAAAAGCAAACGAATAAAAGCAAATTGAAACGCACCGAACCAACAACAAAGCAAAGGAAGAAGAACCGAACAAAGCTAGAAATTAAGCTGAATTACTGAACATAAAGAAGCTAAACATGTTTAGAAATTTCGTATGAAATTAAAAGATGAAGAACAGAAGAACTTATGGAGATGAAGGACTTGGTTTGGTGATCACGCCACTTGGATGGTGAAGGCTCCAAGATAAGTGAGCTAGTGCCGCCACTTGAGAAAACCAAATGCACTCAAGATAAGACAAGGGAAGGAGAAGACAAAGTTCTCACAATTCTCTCTCAAATTGAGTAGAGTTTCTCTATTACCAATTTCAATTCTGAATTGTGAAGGACCCAAGCTCTCCTTTTATAGGAGCAAGGGCCGACCAAATACAAGCATATTCTAGAAGCTACCTACTCCTACAACACCCCCCTACTAAGCTCACTCCTAAGCTCACGCTTACTTCTAAGCTCACACCTAAGCTCGCGCTTGCTACTAAGCTCACACCCCCCAAGCTCCTAAACTAAAGCCTAAAAATGCTTTTACAAAAGAGGTGTCTCATGTTTCCCTCTAAGCACTTTTTATTACACAAGAAACTATAAAAATAGAAAACAACCTTCCATTATTTCCTAATGCCTTGAATTGGCTTCTTGTAAGCCTTTGAGGTGGGCTAAAAACTCCTTGAGCGTCTATCACTTGTGCCTCTACCTCTTCTTGTCCTTGATTATTGGCCTCCATTCTGTCTTGATCTTGATCTCCATCATCTTTCCTCGAAGTGTATCTGGCGTAGGGGGTGACTTTCTGGGTGCCAACTCATGCGCCCCAGCCTTTGGTCATTCGCCCTGGGAGTGTATCTTCTTTACTCTCGCACCACGCACCTGGCTCGCCCCTGGGTTTAGCCCTCTCATGGGTCGTATTTACCCTAGGGGTCTCCCTGAGGTGGCGTGGGTACTTCACGAGTTAGGGTACTCCCCACTGGTACGAGAAATATGGCCTTGAAGCCAACTTTCTCTTCTCTTTGTTACTATTTTGAGTTGTCGAGGCCCGAAACCTCCTTGCGGTGTCCCCCCCCCCCCCCCCCCCCCCCCCCACCAAACGTTGACTTTGACTTTGACTTTGGTCAACGTCCGAGGACGGGACGGTACATAATCAAAGGATTACCATTAGTCTTGATAAAAGAAAGGAGATCATCCACATTAGTGAAATGAGAATTTTTTTTTGTTGAACGCAACTCCAAATATGCAAAACATTAGGACATTCAAAAAATAAATGCTAAATAGATTCTTCCTGCTTTTTACAAAGAGTACACATAGAACACATATGCAAACTTTTAAGCTGAACGTGTTGGTCTATAGGAAGCCGCCCATAAAAAACTTTCCAAAGTATATATTGACACCAAATGATCTTACCCCAACCACAGAGAGCACCTGGATTCAAGAAAACTTTCCTAACATATTTGAGAGTGAACTGACCAGAGTCTTCCATAAACCAATTAGGAGTATCATGTTCTTGCCTAATCATGATATGTTCAATAAAATGATTCACCTGTTGTAAAGACAAGGGAATAATCCAATCACAACCATTACAGAATTGAGAAACTATAGTCTCCAAGGTGTTGGGTCTATTAGTGTCTAAGTTCAAGAGGGGAGTGGTGAATTGAGCTTATAAAATTTTTGCAAGAACACACAATTTTCAGTATACCAAAGACAAAAAGAACAGATTGATTTTACATGAAACAGATTGATTCTTCAGAGCAGTCTAGCACAATTTGACTTTGTTCAAATTAAAATTGTAATCAGCAGAGAGCTATAACAGAATCAGATTAATTTGATTTTATGAGTATGAAGAATACTGCTATGCCAAGAAATCAATCAACTTCATTCAACACAAGGTTTTAATGAGAATGAATCTTTCTCAGGTTTTAATGAATAGACAATTTGTTTTTCAAATCAATTAAAACAGCATATACAACTGCCTTGTTTGAGATTAGAAAGCTTTAACAAATCAGGAAGAACAGTTCTTATTTAAACCCAGAATTAACAGATTCAATTTCAAAAGAACAAATTTAGTTCTTGACAGAATTAAGCAAAACCAGAAATGAGTGCAGGGATGAGAAGAAAAGGCACACAAGTTTTTATACTTGTTCACTCATACAGAGCTACGTCCAGTCTCACCTTACCCCAAGGTGGAATCCACTAAAAACAGTACCAATTACTTACAAACACAGCAGTTCTTGAACACTACAAGAACAACACAAACAATGCTGAAAAACCCTATTTCAGCACACCTTGCACTCCAAGAAACCCTATCAAAGAGTGACTAACACTTACACCTTTACAAACCCGAATAAAGGAAAGATTACACCTGAAAAGAAGATGCAAGAACTCAAAACCAGTAGTTCAATTTGCTGCAGAACTACACCAGCACCTTCACCAAGATCAAAGGTTTCCTAGAACAAGCACACTTCAAAATCTCTTTGGAAAACCTTTCAAAAATCTTTCAATCCTTCTTCTCACATGAGAATTGTTTGATCTCTGTCAAAAACGTAATTGCTCAGCCCTTTTTCATGTGAGAGTGACTTTTCTTTACATAGAAAACAGTTTCTAACCTCTTTTCAAAAAACAGTTGAAAAACAGTTATGAAAACAACAGATTCATTTTTGAACTTAACAGATTTATTTTGTGAAAACCGCCAACTCAGCTAACTGAAATAACTGTCTGAGTTGTACCTTTGGCGGCAAACCGATTCTTTCACAGTGAAACAGATTAAATGAAGGCAAATAGGCCAGCTCAGCTTTAACTGAAATAACGAACTAAGCTTTGCCTGTGGTGCCCTAACAGAATTTTAGAAAAGCCTTTTAACAGAGAAGAAATAAACAGATTCTTTCTCCATAAAACAGATTTATTTGTGTACTAATTTAAAACTTTTAAAAACACTTTAAAAAGCTTTTCAAAAACCATTTTACCACATCATGTGCTTGATCTAGACTTGGTGATGTGATTCCACTAGCCATATAGAGAATGATTCTTGACCTTCTTAGGAATCACCTTGAGTTGGACATTATAAAGGCACTTTTCTTAGAGTTGGATCATTTGTTCTAAGACAAGAACTCACCAAAAACTAGTACCAAATCCCAAACTCATTTGGATGAACCAATTTTAGTCAAATTGAACCAAAAAAGAAGAGAAACTAAAAGGAACAACAGAATTGAAATTAAAAGGCAAGAACAGAACATAGGTGCTGGAAAAACAGAAAAACCAAACCAAAAAAACTCAAGAACACAAGACAACATGAACAATTGAAAGAGAAGAAAGGAAGGAGAAGAGAGTGCTCATGAAGATGGAAGAATGTTGGATGATCTCGCCACTAGAAGTGTGGAATGCTCCTAGATGAGAGTGATGCCACCACTTGAGGACTCCAATGATCCATAAAGATAAGACTAGAGAAGAAGGCTCAAAGATCTCCAAAGTTCACTCAAAATTTGAGTAGACTTTTCTTAGATTAATTCCAATCTGAATTTTACAAAGGAAGCACCTCTATTTATAGCCTAAGGTGCTGAAAAATAGGTGGGAAATTTCAAATAAACTCATTTGAAATTCCCACCAAAAACAAGTCACATGGGAGGTGTGACCTTTTTCTACTATGACACCTCCCAAAAACTACACCTACACCACTCTCCTAAGTCACATGGGTAATGTGACTTTATTTTACATTTTCACACTCCTTTATTTAATAACCACACCTCCTAAAACTATACAAGAGTATTTCAAAGCTTGGTCTTGCCCCTCATGGGATGGACTTGGGCTCTTTGGGCTTTGGCCTTGGGCCTCATCTTTATTTTATGTCTTCTTTTAATTTTGAGAAGACTAGAAGGAAGAACTTCAAATGTGAGGGTGGATGTCCTCTTCCTCCATTAATAAAAGCCTCCTTTATTTGATTCTCATCATACTCCTCGAGTTGGAGAGAATTCGTCCACGAATTCTGAATCCCTGCATATAACAAAGTCAGTTTAGTTTTACAATTAAAAGTGGAAGAAAAATGTAAACATGACTTAGCATTTGTAAATAATGGGATTTCAGAAAAGGAGGTTCTATAAATCGACCAAGTTGGAAAAATTTGTTTGGGAATGATGTGATGTTTTGGAAAAAGACCTTTTAAATGGTGACAACCATTAGGAGGTATGAACAAATTATCCCTAACATTTTTTAACCAAGATGGTGGTGAAATAGGAACCTTGGGTAAGGAAAAAGATAAGGAAGGAAAACACCTTCGAGGTGAAAGGATTAGATCCATGTCAACTTGGCCTTCTTTGTCTTTTTCTTTCTTACTTGTGGTAGGCGGGTGAGGTAGGTCTTGTTTTACCTTTTTTATCATTAAAAGTTGCTTTTGTGGACAATGAAGAGCTATGTGCCCAAAACCTAAACATTTAAAACATTTGATATTTGAAGGTTGGGTAGGTGACTTAGGATTAGAAGGATTTGTAGTAGAAACTTTCTTTGGAAACATGGTTTGTTTGGAAAAATTGGAAGGACAATTTTGAGTAGACATTTTGTTGGCATCCTTCCTAGAAGAGTTGTAGAAATTATAATCATGAGTATTTTTGAAAGTTGTTTTCAAAAGATAGGATTCTACCTTGATGGCTTGGCGAAACACTTTCTTTAAAGAAGAGTACTCATTTAATTCTACAATTTCTCTAATATCTCTTCTCAAACCACGTACAAACCATTTTAGCTTTGACTCTTCATTAGCATGCATATTCATTTTAGTCAAAGTTGTTTCAAAATCTTTAATGTATTCTTCTACCATCCTATGTCCTTGAGGAAGCCTTTGGAACTTCAACAAGTGTTCCTTCCTAGAAGGAGGAACAAACCTCGCGCGCATACACTCTTTCAAAGCATTCCAAGAAACCACGGAAGGTTTCTTGCGATATATAATGTCCATTACAATTTTATGCCACCATTCTTTGGCATAGCCCAAAAAGGATAAAGAAACTATCCTAAGTTTATCGTCATCTTGGACCCTATACACATGAAAATAATGGTAAACCTTAGTCTCCCAATCTAAATACACATTAGGATCACTATCACCATTAAAACTAGGGACTTTTTTACAAGCAATGTTGAACACTTGGTGATATCTTTGGTCACGGTTATAGCTCTCTTCATGAGAATGATGGTGATGCCTCCTTCTTCTATGTTCTTCTTCACCAAGGACTGAAGCTTTGGAAGGAGAATGCTGTTTGTAAGATGCACCACTTGAATAGCCAGCCATTTTGCAAATAAAAAACAGCAAACACACAAAAACAGCAAACAAGTTAAGAAACAAAATTAGCAAAAACAGTGAGCTTGGCAATGAAATTGCCAAAGTGAATGGAGGCAGAAAAAAGAGGTCACTCTCAAAGAAATAATGTCCTTGCACCAATCTGATCTTGAGGCCTTGGAATCCTCAAATGAAAGATGTCAAAGCAAGCACACCAATCTCAAAAGCAACCACCACAAAACCAATGAAACAATAAAGACAAACAAGAAAAGGTATAAGCAAGGAAAGTTAATTGCAAAAGGAATACTATATGTATGACAAACTCAAAGAGTAAGAATGAAAGAAAATTAAGAAAATAAAGAACTCAATGAGAAAAGTAGGCACACAAAAGAATACATAAGGAAAAGCACTAGAGTAGATGAAGAAAACAAAAAAATTAGCTACTGGAAATTTTTATTTTTTTTTTAAAAAGCAAAGTGTGCTTGATATTCACTGATTTAACTGGAATGACTTAGAGCGAACTGGATTATGAAATTTAAACCACAGAAACTTCAAGATGTTCACTCAATAATGGCACTGGAATCAATTAAAAACAGTAAGCCAATTGAGAGAAATAAAATTTTCAAAATCGCTGCCAGATTACCGTATTCTTTTCGGCAGAATTGTACACTTTTTTTATTTTATTTATCATTTTTTGTGTACTTTGAATTTTTGAATAATTCTTTTTTCTACTCTTTTATAACACTTTGAATATCACAAATCCAGAATTTCAGAATTTTCCAGTCATTAAATCAATTGAAATAAGGAAATACAGTAAGCACTTTTTTCAGAAACAGAGGAATCCTAATAGGAATAAAAAACAGGATTATGAACTAGCAAAGACATAATGGAAAATGATGTATTGTGTACCGCCCTGGTAGTCGGAAGTGATGACGTGGTATCAAACTATTGTATAGGCGTGTTGAGAGGACGCCAGGTTGGCAGAAGGGAAGGAGGTCGGGGGGCTCGTGTAGTCGCCAGTTATTAAGTTGGCGTGCTCCGATCTCCATCACTCCAATACCGGCGGTCACCAAGTTGAAGATGAAGTCGCCAGATGTAAACCCAGGCGACCAAGTGATCAAAGATCGCCGAAGAAAGGACATCGCCGGAGATGAAGGAAGATAGACATTTCCCAGCTGACCAGAGGATGAGGTCGGGGGGCAGCTTGTTTGAGCATACATGGTGAAACAGGTGGTGCAGATGATGAAGGCGCCCGGCGAGACCACAGGGAAGGTGTGTACGAAGGCACCCTAGCTCGCCAATCCAGTAGAGATCGCACTCCAGGACAACTATGCACTGGATAGTACCATGCATAAGTAACTTAGCCAAATGAGAGTCAGAAGCAGCGCCCAAGTCAAGGAGGCTCCAGATGATGGCACGTGTACAGCTGGATGCGAGCCACGTGTCCAGGTCTGTAACTGCCAGGAGAGAGAAAGTGTCCAGGTATATAAGGGTTTCCCAACAAACTTCTGAGGTACGCACGTTCAGATTGTCTTCTTTACGCTTGCGAGTTCTTGAGTGTACTGAGAGAGAACTGGTTCACGGTTCCTTGAGAGTTCTTGAGTGTTACTTTTAGTATTTGGTGGTTCGGTCACTGACTTGGCGTTGGAGTGCGATCGGACGCAGCGGCGTCGCTCTGTTCTTTTGCAGGTTCTTGAGGTGGATCGTGGCGAAGGACGGAGGTTGACGCGGTGCACACGTCGATCCAAGTTTGACGAGGCAAGCTCCAGCGTTTTGGTCAACAGGTAGGATCATCAGACGCCCACCGTGGGGCCGTGTAAAACCTGTTCCCATCCACAGCGTGAGTTCTTGGAGGTTTTTGTAGTTTTCTGCGTGGTTGTGTGCTGGTGCAACCACTGTTCGCTGTTCATCTAAGTTTTGTTCGGTGATTTCGCGTTCTCCACCGTTCGTTTGGGTTTTTGTTCGGTGAGGTGAAGTTTTCTGCTGCTTACGCGAGATCTGTTCGGTGAGATCTGAGTTCTTTGGCTCGTATTGGTTTTTCGTGGAAGAAGCGGTGGTTTCTGGTGGAGTTGCAGGTTTCTGTGGAGGTTCGCTGTGTTCTTGAGGTTTCTTGCGAAGTGTCGCGAAGTTCTGACTGATTGATCGCTGAATCGATCGTCGCTGAAGGAGGTGTTGTTCATTGCTCTCTGTGATTTGCTAAGTGTTCATGAGAAAAATGAGAAGCAACCGTTCAAGTCCAGTTGCGCCCGTTGCTGCTGAAGGCGCCGCCGCCATGACCATGGCGCAGATGGTGGAGATTATGCGTTCGTTGCAGGCGAATGTGGAAGCCTCGCGCATAGAACAGGCGAGAATGCACGAGGACCTGGTCACCTCTCGGGCCAGGAATGATGAGCTTAGCAAAGTAACTGAAGAACTGCGTCAAGCTCTTCAGGAGCAGCGAGGTCGCCCGGTCGCTGAAGAGGTCGCGCCGTCAACGCCGCCTCGTGTTTTTCCTATGCCTTTCGCTCAGGCGATTACCGACACGCCCATCCCTGCGAGTGTGGTACCTGTGAAGGGTGTTTTCACCGGCATGGAGGATCCTGAAGCTCATCTCACCACGTTCCATACGCAGATGATGCTGTCAGGAGGGTCAGACGCCGTGTACTGCAAGATGTTTGTGAGCACACTCCAGGGAACAGCGTTGGAATGGTTTGTGAGCGTGCCTACAGGGCACATAAGCAACTTCCAACAGTTTTCAAAGATTTTCGTCGAGCAGTACATCATGAATAAGGCACCGCCCAGGGTGTCTTATGATTTGTTCGACATAAGGCAGTATCAGGGAGAGTCCCTCAGGGACTACCTGAATCGTTTTGGGGCGCAGATGGTCCGATCGCCGGCCAAAGATGAAGAAATGCTGGTCTATGCATTTAAGAAGGGCGTGCTGCCGGGACCATTCTGTGAGGCATTGATCAGGGCTCACCCTGCCACGTTTGCTGAGGTCAGGCGACTTGCGGTGGCTCACATCGCCGATGAGAATGAAGTCGCCGAGAAGAGGGGAAGCGTGGCTCCCGCTAGGCCACGCGCCCAGACCAGGATCCAGCCACAGAGGGTGCTGGAGACAGCGGCGGCCAGAAGGGATCAGAGGACTCGCCATCCTTATGACCCGAGGAAGAACAAGGGCAGGGGCCAAGGACGCCCTCAACCAGCACGCCGGGAGTACAATCGCCCGCCTAAGCACAAGTTTGTCATGGGATTGGCGGACCTGATCGCCATTCCCAATATATCGGCTAGGTTGAAAGCGCCCGAGAAGGTGGGCGACAAGGTGCTGGAACCAAAGCCAGATGCCTGGTGTGAGTTCCACCAGGGCTTTGGCCACACCGTGGATTCGTGTTTGGCTTTAGGATACCAGCTCGGCGATCTGGTTAAGAGCGGGTTCCTAAATGACTACTTGCTGGACAGAAGAACCGGGGGCGCGTCGAGTTCCCAACCAGCAGGTGGAGAGGCCCAGCAGCACGAGATGCCTACCCACGGGGAAATCCACACCATTGCAGGAGGTTTCTCAGGTGGTGGATGCACCACATCATAGAGGAAGAAGTATGCCAGGTCTGTGATGACGGTGGATATGTTTGAAGACCACTCGCCGGATGTGGACATTACGTTCACCAAGCAAGATCTTCGGGACGTTGTGCCTCATGACAACGATCCCATAGTTATCTCGTTGATCACAGCAGGAAGAAAGGTCCACAGGGTTCTGGTGGACTAAGGAAGCTCGGCAGACGTGATGTTCTGGCCGACTTTCACGCAGTTGGAGCTACCCCTTGACCAGCTGAGGCCCTATGGAGGGTGTTTGTATGGTTTTGCTGGTGACCAGGTAGAGGTCAGGGGGTACATAGAGTTGAGGACTACGTTTACAGATGAGGTGGGTTCGAGAACAGAGAAGATCAAATACCTTGTCGTGAACGCTCCTTCAGCGTACAACATTCTGTTGGGAAGGCCCACGCTCAACAGGATAGGCGCTATACCGTCGACCCGGCACATGAAGGTGAAGTTGCCGTCTATGGAGGGGGTGGTGATCACCATCAAATCTGACCAGAAAGAAGCAAAGAAGTGCTATGAGAATAGCTTGAAAAACAAAAGGTCTGTGAGTTATGTGACAACCACCCCGCCTCCTGGTGTGAAGCCCAGATCGACGGTAATAGAAGAGACCGCCGGAAGAGATGTGGTGATGGTGGATGCTGAGCTGGGGGAGGGGAACGCCGGTCTGGAAGAAGAGGAGGCAAGGAATCACCCTGAGGAAGCGAGGGAGCTGGGAATCGCCAGGGCGGTGATCGCCAGAGAAACCAGGCCAAAACCCGTCGAGCAGTGGCTCGAGAGAGAGATCGGGGGAAAGATCTTCAAGCTGGGAAGATCCCTGGAGGTTGAGCTCCAGGACCAGATCGCCAAGGTGATAGAGCGGCATCTGGATGCGTTTGCATGGTCCGCTTCGGACATGCCCGGGATCGATCCTGACTTCTTGTGCCATCATTTGGCGATGGACAACTTGGTGAGACCAGTACGGCAAAGAAGAAGGAAGTTCAACGAGGAGAGGAGGCAGGCGATTAGAGACGAAACACAGAAACTCCTCGCTGCAGGCCATATCAGGGAGGTGCAGTACCCTGATTGGCTAGCCAATGTCGTGCTGGTGAAGAAGAGTAATGGGAAATGGCGCATGTGCGTCGATTTCACTGATCTGAATAAGGCTTGCCCGAAGGACTCATATCCTCTACCAAGCATAGACGCCTTGGTGGACAGTGCTGCAGGGTGTAAGTTGTTAAGTTCCTTCTCGGGGTATAACCAAATCAAGATGCATGCCATGGATGAGGAGAAGACTGCCTTCATGACCGAGAGATCGTGCTACTGCTACAAGGTGATGCCTTTTGGGCTGAAGAATGCGGGGGCCACGTACCAGAGGTTGATGGATCGAGTACTTGCACCCATGCTGGGAAGGAATGTGCAAGCGTATGTGGATGACATGGTCGTGACCTCGCCAGAGAAAAGCAAGCACGTTGCGGACTTGGAGGAGTTGTTTACTACGATCGCCAAGTTTAGGTTGAAGCTGAATCCGGAGAAGTACATCTTTGGCGTGGAGGCTGGGAAGTTCTTGGGTTTCCTCTTAACTGAGAGAGGAATAGAAGCCAACCCTGATAAGTGTGCCGCCATCTTGGCGAAGAGGAGCCCAGCCACTGTGAAGGAAGTACAGCAGCTTACAGATCGGATGGCCGCCCTGTCTCGGTTCGTGCCGGCTAGCGGAGAGAAGGGCCATCCATATTTTCAGTGCTTAAGGCGGAATAACAAGTTTGCCTGGACGAAGGAGTGTGAGGAAGCCTTCGTCAAGCTGAAGGAGTATCTGGCGAGCCCGCCGATTTTGTGCAAACCGCTGGTGGGAACCCCTCTCAGGTTGTATTTTGCTGTAACTGAGAGGGCGGTGAGTGCGGTGCTCGCCCAGGACCAAGATCAGGCTCAAAAGCCTATTTATTTTGTTAGTAAGGTGTTGCAGGGCCCGGAGGTAAGGTATCAGGCCCTGGAGAAGGCTGCGCTGGCTGTGGTATTTTCGGCGAGGAGGTTGCTGATGGAGATCAAGCCCAAGAGAACATGGAGGCCACTCATCAAGCTCAAGAAGAGGTGGAGGCACAAATGGAGGACGCCCATGGAGGTCAAAGTCCACCTCAAAGGATTACAAGAAGCATGTTCAAAGCTTTGGGAGCTAGAGGACATTTATTTTCTCTTTTTGTAGTTTCTTTAGTTGAAGGTGCTTAGAGGGAAACCTTAGAAACCTCTTTTGTTATAGCATCTTTTAGGCTTTAGTTAGGAGCTTTAGGGGGGTGTATTAGTAGATAGGTGTAGGAGTAGAATAGGGGGTGCCAAAGTGAAGGAAAGGATCACACCTTCCTTGCTTTGCAAATAGGCGCCGGTTCTAGTTTGATTTGGAGGGAATTTTGAATTGTTTTAGCTTTCATTTTTCAGCACCTTAGGCTATAAATAGAGGTGCCTTCCTTGTAAATTTCAGATTTGAATTTTATCTAAAGAAACTATACTCAAAATTGGAGTGAGCATTTGGAGAGCTTTTGAGCCTTCTACTCTAGTCTTATCTTGAAGGACCATGGTTTCCTCAAGTGGCGGCTTGCACACTCATCTAGGAGCATCCATACTTCTAGTGGCGTGATCATCCAACCATTCTTCCATCTTCATGAGCATTCTCTTCTCCTTCCTTTCTTCTTCTTCAATTTGTTCATGTTGCCTTGTGTTTTGAGTTGTTTTTGTTTCGGTTCTTCTAATTTTCCAGCACCTATATTCTGTTTGTTTCTTAATTCTGTTCGGTACATTTGATTTTGATTCAATTCTGTTCGGTCTTTTCTTTTTAAATTCCTTTGTTGATTCAATTTGACAATATTTGGTTCATCCAAATGAGTTTGGGATTTGGTACTTGTTATTGGTGAGTTCTTGACTTAGAACCATGATCCAACTCTAAGAAAGTGCCTCTATATTTTCCAGCTCAAGGTGATTCCTAAAAATGTCAAGAATCTTGTTCATTGTGGCTATTGGAATCACATCATGTGGTATCATGAGTCTTAGGTTCATTCTTGTTTAATTGTTGAGTTGTGTGCACTTTATTTCAAGAGCTCTTTTTAATTTCTTGCAATTTAAGTTTCTGTTTTAGAATTTTAATTGAGTATTCTTGCTGTTTTTCTTTTGCTCCAAGTGTTTGTGGAAAGGTTTATGGCACTCATAATTCTTATGAGTATGGTTGCTCTTTTGGAATGGCATTATCCTTCCTAGAGTTTACCTTAAGCTTCCTTTCACTTGTTACAATTTGTGTTGTGTCTTTTAATTTTTGAATCATGTCAAGTTTTGTCTTAGTCATGTTATTCCATATATGTCATTACTTCTAGTAGTACTTTTTTTGTTTTGATTGTTTCTTGCTTTGGTGTCATATAATTTTCTGAATTGATGTTGATCCTTTGTGCATTTTCTTTTTAGAATTGAGTTCACACTTGTATTCTAGACCTATACAAGTTCCAATACATCATTTTCTATTATGTCTTTGCTAGTTCATCATCCTGTTTTTTATTCCTATTAGGATTCCTCTGTTTCTGAAAAAAAAGTGCTTACTGTTTTTCCTTATTGCAACTGATTTACGTACTGTAAAATTCTGAAATTATGGATTTGAGATATTCAAAGTGTTAGAAAAGAATAGAAAAAAGAATCATTCAAAAATATGAAGTACACAAAAAATGATAAATAAAATAAAAAAAGTGTACATTCCTGCCGAAAATAATACGGTAATCTGGCTGTGATTTTAAAAAATTTATTTCTCTCAATTGGCTTACTGTTTTTAATTGATTCCAGTGCCATTTTTGAGTTAACATCTTGAAGTTTCTGTGGTATAAATTTCATAATCCAGTTCGCTCTACAACGTTCCAGTTAAATCAGTGAATATCAAACACAGTTTGCATAAAAAAAAATTTCCAGTAGCTAAGTTTTTTGTTTTCTTCATCTACTCTAGTGCTTTTTCTTAGGTATTCTTTTGTGTGCCTACTTTTCTCATTGAGTTCTTTATTTTCTTGATTGTCTTTCATTCTTACTCTTTGAGTTTGTCTTACATATAGTATTCCTTTTGCAATTACCTTTCTTTGCTTCTACCTTTTCTTGTTTGTCTTTATTGTTTCTTTGGTTTTGTGGTTGTTTGCTCTTAAGATTGGTGTGCTTGCTTTGACATATTTCATTTGAGGATTCCAAGGCCTCAAGATCAGATTCGAGCAAGAACATTATTTCTTTGAGAGTGATATCTTTTTCAGCTTTAAGTTCACTTCGGCAGTTTCATTACAGCTCACTGTTTTTGCTAATTTTTAACTTGTTTGCTGTTTTTGTGTGTTTGCTGTTTTTAATTACAAATGGCTGGATTTTCAAGTGATGCATCCTACAAGCAGAATTCTCCTTCCAAAGCTTCAATTATTGGTGAATTACATGAAGCTCAAAGAAAAATTAGACGGTTGGAGGAGAAATTGCAAAAGATGGAGGTCCAACAAACTAGACCATCTCCTTCTATCCATGATGGACATCATTCTCATAGACCATCTTCAAGAGCTTCTTCAAATGATGTTGGCCGTGAAAATGAGCATAGGAGAAGGAGACCTCCTCCCCAAGTCCATGGACAAAGACATCATCACCAAGGGGAAAGAATTCACTACGGCAATGGCTTCTACCATGATGCAAAGTCCAAGCTTCCTTCGGTCAAACTACCTTGTTTTAATGGTTCTAGTGATCCAAATGTGTATTTAGATTGGGAGGCTAAGTGTGAACAAATTTTTGAGATCCATGAGATCCAAGATGAGCATAAGCTCAAGCTAGCCACCCTAGAGTTTAGTGATTATGCCATGAAATGGTGGCATGGAATTGTAAAGGACATTATCTATCACAAGGGTCCTCCCGTGGACTCTTGGAACTCTTTAAAGGATCATATGCGCGCTAGGTTTGTGCCCCCACATTTTAGGAAAGACCTCATGTTGAGACTCCAACGGTTTCAACAAGGCACGCTAAATGTGGATGAATATTATAAGGAGCTTGAGACGCTTGTGCTTAAAATTGAATTAGAAGAAAGTGAAGAAGCCATGGTTGCTAGGTTTGTGAGTGGTCTTAGGAAGGATATTCAAGACATTGTTGAGTTACAAGAGTATTCATCATTGGGCTCTTTAGTTCATCTTGCAATGAAGGTGGAAGCCCAACTTGCTAAGAAAAACTCTTTTAAAAATGCTTCCAATGATGGATACTACTCCAAGTCTTGGAGAAACAAAACTTCTTTTTCTAAACATCCTTCCAAAGATTCTTCTTTCAAATCCAAGGAATCTAAGCCGTCAACTTCTAGACCTAAGTCTCCCACTAGAACATCTAACACTAAATGCTTTAAATGTATGGGTTATGGTCATATTGCTGCAAATTGTCCTTCCAAACGAAGTATGTTCATGCATGAGGGCATTGTAGTTAGTGAGCATGATTCGGATTCTCCAAAGCATTCATTGCATTCTCATACATCTAGTGAGGAAGAGAGCGAATGTCCACTTGAAGGGGACTTGTTAGTTGTGAGAAGACTTCTTGGACAAGTTTCACAACCTTTTGATGAAAGTCAAAGGGAAAATATTTTCCATACAAGATGTCTTATTCAAAACAACATTTGTTCCTTGATAGTGGATGGGGGTAGTTGTGCAAATGTGGCTAGTACAAGAGTAGTAGATAAGCTTGGATTGCCTACTATCTCTCATACAAAGCCCTACAAGTTACAATGGCTTAGTGAAGTAGGAGAAATAATTGTTAATAAACAAGTCCTCATCCATTTCTCCATTGGAAAATACAAAGATGAGGTATTATGTGATGTTGTGCCCATGGAAGCCACTCATGTTCTTTTGGGAAGGCCTTGGCAATTTGATAGAAAAGTTTTACATGATGGCTTTACCAACAAATTATCTTTTGAATTCCATGGTCACAAGGTTACTTTAAAATCTCTCTCTCCAAAAGAAGTCCATGAGGACCAAGTTATCATGAAGAAAAAGAGGGAGAGTGAAAAAGATAAAAAAGATAAAAAAGATAAGAGTTCTAAGCCTACACTCCTTGTGTCTAGGCGTGCCATTGAAAGGGAAATAGTGGCTCATCATCCTCTTTTTTTAGCCATCCCTAGAACTCTTAGCATAGAATCACTTGTTGATAGTCCTCATTGCTTGGAAAATTTGGTAGAAGAGTTCAAAGATGTGTTTCAAGATCCTCCAAATGGACTTCCACCTTTGAGAGGGATTGAGCACCAAATTGATTTGATACCGGGCTCTTCTTTACCAAATCGTCCCGCATATAGGACCAATCCAAGTGAAACCAACGAAATTCGCCAACATGTTGAGGCTTTGATTGAGAAAGGGTGGGTGCAAGATAGCATGAGTCCTTGTGCTATGCCTATCATCTTAGTGCCAAAAAAGGATGGCACATGGCGAATGTGTTCGGATTGTAGGGCCATAAATAACATAACCATTAAGTATAGGCATCCCATACCTAGACTAGATGATTTGTTGGATGAATTACATGGTTCTAAAATCTTTTCAAAGATTGATCTTAAAAGCGGCTACAATCAAATCCGTATCAAACCGGGTGATGAATGGAAGACGGCTTTTAAGACCAACTTTGGTTTATATGAGTGGTTAGTTATGCCTTTTGGTTTAACTAATGCACCAAGTACCTTCATGCGCCTCATGCATCATGTTCTTAGACCTTTCATTGGTAAGTTTGTTGTGGTTTACTTTGATGACATTCTCATTTATAGCTTATCTTTGAATGACCATAGGTTGCATGTTAGGCAAGTTTTGGAAACCCTTAGGAAGGAACATTTGTATGCTAACCTTGCTAAATGTATGTTTGCTCTTGATCATATAGAATTCCTAGGGTTTGTTGTGAGTTGTAAAGGGGTCCATGTGGACAAAACAAAGGTGGTGGCCATTCAAAATTGGCCTACACCGAAATCTTTGAATGAGGTTCGAAGTTTTCATGGGCTTGCTTCTTTCTATAGAAGATTTGTCCCAAACTTTGGTACCATTGCCGCACCACTCAATGACATAGTGAAAAAGGATGTGGTCTTTCATTGGGGAGAAGCACAACAAAATGCTTTTGATACTTTGAAAGAAAAATTGACTAATGCTCCCATCTTGGCCCTTCCTAATTTCACTAAGACATTTGAGATTGAGTGTGATGCTTCAAGCATAGGTATTGGGGCTGTTCTCCTTCAAGAGGGCCACCCCATAGCCTATTTTAGTGAGAAATTGAAGGGAAGTCATCTCAACTATTCCACCTATGATAAGGAATTATATGCACTTGTTAGGGCTTTGTTTACTTGGCAACACTATCTTTTTCCCAAAGAGTTTGTGATACATAGTGATCATAAATATTTGAAAAGCCAAAACAAACTTAACAAAAGGCATGCTAAGTGGGTGGAATTCATTGAGCAATTTCCTTATGTGATCAAACACAAGCAAGGCAAAATAAATATTGTGGCGGATGCTCTTTCTAGAAGATACACCTTGCTAAATCTTTTAACCTCTCAATATCTTGGTTTTGATCACATTAAGGAACTTTATCATGATGACCTTGATTTTTCTCTCCTCTATCAAGAGTGTCTTAAGGGAGGACACAAAGACTTTTTTATTCAAGATGGCTTTCTTTTTAAGGGAAGAAGTCTTTGTGTTCCCCAATGCTCTATTAGATTATCTCTTGTTAGAGAAGCTCATGAGGGGGGCTTAATGGGACATTTTGGGGTTGCTAAAACTTTGGATGTGTTGCATGAACATTTCTTTTGGCCTCATATGCATAAACATGTTCATAGTTTGTGTGATAAATGCATAGCTTGCCGCAAAGCTAAATCTAAAATGCATCCCCATGGTCTTTATACTCCTCTTCCTATCCCTTCAATGCCTTGGGTAGATATATCTATGGATTTCATCTTAGGCTTACCCAAGACATCAAAGGGAAAGGACTCCATTTTTGTGGTAGTGGATCGTTTTTCAAAGATGGCTCACTTTATTCCTTGCCACAAAGTGGATGATGCATGCCACATTGCAAACCTCTTCTTCCAAGAAGTGGTTCGCTTGCATGGGATTCCTAGGTCTATAGTGTCCGATAGAGATCCTAAGTTCTTGAGTCACTTTTGGAAGACCTTGTGGGGCAAGCTTGGAACTAAGCTTTTATTTTCTACCACTTGCCACCCACAAACTGATGGTCAAACCGAGGTGGTGAATAGAACTTTGGGACAACTATTGAGATGCTTTATTTCGGGGAATCCTAGAGTGTGGGAGAATTTACTACCCCATGTTGAGTTTGCATATAACCGAGTAGTAAATTCTACCACCTCTCATTCTCCTTTTGAGGTAGTCTATGGGTTTAATCCCCTAACACCTCTTGATCTTCTTCCTATTCCCCTTCTTGAAGATGTCTTGTGCAAAGATGGGGATGAAAAGGCTTCTTTTGTGAAAACTTTGCATAAAGACATCAAGAAGAGAATTGAGAAGAAGGTTGGCAAGTATGCTGAACTTGCCAATAAAAGGAGAAAAGCATTGTTGTTTGATGAGGGCGATTGGGTTTGGCTTCATTTGAGGAAGGATCGTTTTCCTACTCAAAGGAAGTCCAAACTAATGCCTCGAGGGGATGGACCTTTCCAAGTCCTCAAGAGGATTAATGACAATGCTTATGAGTTAGATATGCCTGATACATTCTTAGGTAGTCATACTTTTAATGTCAGCGATCTAACTCCTTTTTCTGTAGGTCTCCAGAATTCGTGGTCGAATTCTCTCCAACTCGGGGAGTATGATGGAGATCAAGCCCAAGAGAACATGGAGAAAGCAAGCACGTTGCGGACTTGGAGGAGTTGTTTACTACGATCGCCAAGTTTAGGTTGAAGCTGAATCCGGAGAAGTGCATCTTTGGCGTGGAGGCTGGGAAGTTCTTGGGTTTCCTCTTAACTGAGAGAGGAATAGAAGCCAACCCTGATAAGTGTGCCGCCATCTTGGCGATGAGGAGCCCAGCCACTGTGAAGGAAGTACAGCAGCTTACAGGTCGGATGGCCGCCCTGTCTCGGTTCGTGCCGGCTAGCGGAGAGAAGGGCCATCCATATTTTCAGTGCTTAAGGCGGAATAACAAGTTTGCCTGGACGAAGGAGTGTGAGGAAGCCTTCGTCAAGCTGAAGGAGTATCTGGCGAGCCCGCCGATTTTGTGCAAACCGCTGGTGGGAACCCCTCTCAGGTTGTATTTTGCTGTAACTGAGAGGGCGGTGAGTGCGGTGCTCGCCCAGGACCAAGATCAGGCTCAAAAGCCTATTTATTTTGTTAGTAAGGTGTTGCAGGGCCCGGAGGTAAGGTATCAGGCCCTGGAGAAGGCTGCGCTGGCTGTGGTATTTTCGGCGAGGAGGTTGCTGATGGAGATCAAGCCCAAGAGAACATGGAGGCCACTCATCAAGCTCAAGAAGAGGTGGAGGCACAAATGGAGGACGCCCATGGAGGTCAAAGTCCACCTCAAAGGATTACAAGAAGCATGTTCAAAGCTTTGGGAGCTAGAGGACATTTATTTTCTCTTTTTGTAGTTTCTTTAGTTGAAGGTGCTTAGAGGGAAACCTTAGAAACCTCTTTTGTTATAGCATCTTTTAGGCTTTAGTTAGGAGCTTTAGGGGGGTGTATTAGTAGATAGGTGTAGGAGTAGAATAGGGGGTGCCAAAGTGAAGGAAAGGATCACACCTTCCTTGCTTTGCAAATAGGCGCCGGTTCTAGTTTGATTTGGAGGGAATTTTGAATTGTTTTAGCTTTCATTTTTCAGCACCTTAGGCTATAAATAGAGGTGCCTTCCTTGTAAATTTCAGATTTGAATTTTATCTAAAGAAACTATACTCAAAATTGGAGTGAGCATTTGGAGAGCTTTTGAGCCTTCTACTCTAGTCTTATCTTGAAGGACCATGGTTTCCTCAAGTGGCGGCTTGCACACTCATCTAGGAGCATCCATACTTCTAGTGGCGTGATCATCCAACCATTCTTCCATCTTCATGAGCATTCTCTTCTCCTTCCTTTCTTCTTCTTCAATTTGTTCATGTTGCCTTGTGTTTTGAGTTGTTTTTGTTTCGGTTCTTCTAATTTTCCAGCACCTATATTCTGTTTGTTTCTTAATTCTGTTCGGTACATTTGATTTTGATTCAATTCTGTTCGGTCTTTTCTTTTTAAATTCCTTTGTTGATTCAATTTGACAATATTTGGTTCATCCAAATGAGTTTGGGATTTGGTACTTGTTATTGGTGAGTTCTTGACTTAGAACCATGATCCAACTCTAAGAAAGTGCCTCTATATTTTCCAGCTCAAGGTGATTCCTAAAAATGTCAAGAATCTTGTTCATTGTGGCTATTGGAATCACATCATGTGGTATCATGAGTCTTAGGTTCATTCTTGTTTAATTGTTGAGTTGTGTGCACTTTATTTCAAGAGCTCTTTTTAATTTCTTGCAATTTAAGTTTCTGTTTTAGAATTTTAATTGAGTATTCTTGCTGTTTTTCTTTTGCTCCAAGTGTTTGTGGAAAGGTTTATGGCACTCATAATTCTTATGAGTATGGTTGCTCTTTTGGAATGGCATTATCCTTCCTAGAGTTTACCTTAAGCTTCCTTTCACTTGTTACAATTTGTGTTGTGTCTTTTAATTTTTGAATCATGTCAAGTTTTGTCTTAGTCATGTTATTCCATATATGTCATTACTTCTAGTAGTACTTTTTTTGTTTTGATTGTTTCTTGCTTTAGTGTCATATAATTTTCTGAATTGATGTTGATCCTTTGTGCATTTTCTTTTTAGAATTGAGTTCATACTTGTATTCTAGACCTATACAAGTTCCAATACATCATTTTCTATTATGTCTTTGCTAGTTCATCATCCTGTTTTTTATTCCTATTAGGATTCCTCTGTTTCTGAAAAAAAAGTGCTTACTGTTTTTCCTTATTGCAACTGTTTTACGTACTGTAAAATTCTGAAATTCTGGATTTGAGATATTCAAAGTGTTAGAAAAGAATAGAAAAAAGAATCATTCAAAAATATGAAGTACACAAAAAATGATAAATAAAATAAAAAAAGTGTACATTCCTGCCGAAAAAAATACGGTAATCTGGCAGTGATTTTAAAAAATTTATTTCTCTCAATTGGCTTACTGTTTTTAATTGATTCCAGTGCCATTTTTGAGTTAACATCTTGAATTTTCTGTGGTATAAATTTCATAATCCAGTTCGCTCTACAACGTTCCAGTTAAATCAGTGAATATCAAACACAGTTTGCATAAAAAAAAATTTCCAGTATTCTTTTGTGTGCCTACTTTTCTCATTGAGTTCTTTATTTTCTTGATTGTCTTTCATTCTTACTCTTTGAGTTTGTCTTACATATAGTATTCCTTTTGCAATTACCTTTCTTTGCTTCTACCTTTTCTTGTTTGTCTTTATTGTTTCTTTGGTTTTGTGGTGGTTTGCTCTTAAGATTGGTGTGCTTGCTTTGACATATTTCATTTGAGGATTCCAAGGCCTCAAGATCAGATTCGAGCAAGAACATTATTTCTTTGAGAGTGATATCTTTTTCAGCTTTAAGTTCACTTCGGCAGTTTCATTACAGCTCACTGTTTTTGCTAATTTTTAACTTGTTTGCTGATTTTGTGTGTTTGCTGTTTTTAATTACAAATGGCTGGATTTTCAAGTGATGCATCCTACAAGCAGAATTCTCCTTCCAAAGCTTCAATTATTGGTGAATTACATGAAGCTCAAAGAAAAATTAGACGGTTGGAGGAGAAATTGCAAAAGATGGAGGTCCAACAAACTAGACCATCTCCTTCTATCCATGATGGACATCATTCTCATAGACCATCTTCAAGAGCTTCTTCAAATGATGTTGGCCGTGAAAATGAGCATAGGAGAAGGAGACCTCCTCCCCAAGTCCATGGACAAAGACATCATCACCAAGGGGAAAGAATTCACTACGGCAATGGCTTCTACCATGATGCAAAGTCCAAGCTTCCTTCGGTCAAACTACCTTGTTTTAATGGTTCTAGTTTTAATGGTTTTAAGTCCACACCACAAAGCCTCTCGGGGAACTTGAAAAACACACGGTAGCGCCTTTGCGGCCGGTGGCGCTCCGACGCTCAAGTCAGTGACACGAACACCCAAAACTCAGAGAAAAATATACTCTGTAGAACCGTACTAAAGTGCACACAACCCTAGCAATGAGCCGTAATGAAAAACGTACCTCTGCAAATTCTGTTAAGTTTACCTTTATAGCTAGGTTTTTTCTCTCTCCAGGACGTTACGCTTTTGGACGCGTGGCTTGCATCCAACCCTGCACGTGTCGCCATCTGGGCTGGGATAGCGGGTAGCATCCAACCCTACACGTGTCATCATCTGAGCTAGGGTAATTGGAGCGCCATTTCCATACTGCATCTAACCCTACACGTGTCGTCCTCTGGGTTGGCGTAGCAGGTAGCATCCAACCCTTCACGTGTCGTCATCTGGGTTGGGATAACTCGTGCGTTATATTGTGTAGTAACCAGTCGCGCGGCTAAGTCCTCTACTTAAGGAGTAACCTAGCATGCAATATGTTATGGAACACCACCCGACCAGGCGAGTATCGAATGCAGCGGAGTGCACCATCTCTGTGACATCGCTTGTCGCTAGTGGCACCTTCCTTATTGCTACGCCAAGCATGTTCTAGCTGAGGGAACCTTGCCAGCAACGAATGTCCACTCTGGGAATCCTGTTGCTGATGGGCAAGCTGTCCCCTTCAACCCACACGACCTTCACGCCCTATTCTGGCGCAACAACCACCTTACCGAAACTATGCGCTTGAACTTACTCTTCTGAGCCTCCAGCAGCTTCAACTGAGTTCACTGGGAGATCCGGCGATGTACTCCTCGCGGAAATGTCAAACCACCCGATCTCTCGTTATTTAACACGTGGATGACACATAAACCCGGCGACAACCGACTATGTTCACTATAGAACGCCGGTTCCATGAATCGGCGACCATGCCCACTCCTGGACCATTCGTCTCTCACTTGCCCACGTGTTCTGCTGAGCACGCCCCACATGGTCACGTGCCAAACACGTCATCACCTTCGATGTCCTGGTCGGCACAATTTCAATATATAGATAAAGTAGGTAAAAATTATAAGTCTATTCGTTTTACTATTAAATTATTAGATATGTCAAAATTATATAGATATATTATTATTTTGAATTATGTTAATTGTTTGTTTTTTTCATATACATACTAATTATTAGTAAATAAAATTATACTATTTACTAATATTATTATCATTTGTTATAAAAATTAGAAAATTGTAATAATTATTATTTCAATATTTGTTTAATAAGATACTTGAAACACAAGTATTTTGTTGTATAATGCAGTGGAAAGTTGAAAGGTCATCAAATACAATGGTGTAGCAATAATTACAGTTCACATACTTTTCTTATTTTCTATTCATGATTGCCTATTTTATTATTTTTAAATATTTAAATAATAATTTTTGTATGTACTCTTATTATTCATTATTAATTATTAATTATGTATTGATTTTCATGAACTGAAACGACATGTTGTTTGAGACAATGGATATGAAAGTGTGACGACTCATATTTGGCTATAAATAAGTAAGAAACTTGCCTTTTCATTACTCAGAATCCTACTCTTTTCTTCTATCTACGTTTCTATATTAGCTTTTCCTAAGTCATTCAATCTCCACTTTTTATTATTAACTTAGATGGCTTTTTCTGCTGAAGAAATTAATGAACTTGATACACGAGGTCTTTTATTATTAACTTAGATGGCAAGTATGTAGTTTATTTTTGTTTTCTTCAATACCTACTTTTTTCATCAATGCATTTTGTTTACTTCTTTTATTTTTCACAATGTATAGTATGGTTATGGTTATGTTGATCGTGCCTTCGCTGTTGAGTTTCAAGGAGAACTTTCTAAGGAGTGGACCCTCGCAGATAGTGCAGGGAACGTCCATAATTGTATCCCCAAATTTTGGATGGATGGTCGACTTTGAGTTCCATTTATGGCTTTAAAGGCGACCACTCTATACCCTTCCGTTATGGGGGTCAAAGTTGTTTCACAATAACTGTTTTTATGGGAGAGATCTGTGAAGTTATTTGAAGGAAGTTCAAGGAAGGGAACCGCTGACAAGGGTCCCTTTGAACATTTTTATTTGGAGTTATCTTCTTTTAATATCAAAAGAAATTATCTGGTAACTTTAAGAATCCTTTCTTTTAAATTCTTTGTTTATATTCTATTTCTTTTCTTCAATAGTTACTCTTATTTTGTTGAAGGATCTCCGGGGTGGATTTGTGGAATATCTTTTGAAAACGAAATTCAGAAACGTTACGCTACATGGACTGCTACATGATGTCCAATGCAGAGTGTTGAGAGGAAGGTTTCCTTCCCCTAACATCAAGCTTGGGAGTGGCTGGAAAAAGTTTTGTAGTCTTCATTCCTTCCGTGAAGACGACAAAATTATATTTGAATGTCATATGATGATGCCTTCTTCTGATATCAGGGTTTTGCTACTCATGAAAAGTCACTATAAAAGACAGCCCAAACTCTATAATTAAATTTCTTAATGTTTTTTGGATAATCCTTTCTTTTGTTTTGAAAGGAGAAAAAAGTTACCTTTTGCGGTTTACTTAAGTTTCCCTTTGTTGGAAACCAGAATAGTTTATTATTATTAATGTTTATGGTTATTTTATTGTTATTATGTTTAATGTTTATCTGAATATATTTGTTTTTATTTGTTCTAGGCTTTACTTCAAACTTTCATTCATTATCAGGCGTGTTTATAATGTGTTAGCATTGTTACATATGATGTGTAACACTATAACCATTACCAGTACATTATACTCATAAATCTTTCATTATTTTTCATTATTTTTTATCTGTTATTCAATAAGTTTTAATATACTACAATAGGTTTTTTTATTATATTGTTCATTATTAATCACTCAGTTATATTTTGATATTTTTCACATGTTTTGGCATACAATTAGACTTCTATTATATGAACTTTTAAATTTCTTTCCTTTGTCTGAGCACTATATGTTTTAATTAAGATTTCATCCTTTGTCATATATATATATATATATATATATATATATATATTTCATATATTTGATTTCAATTTCTAGTAAAGAAGGTTGTCGCATAATTCAATATGCTTCATACCTAAAACATGTTCCTTAAGGAACAAACATATTCTTTTATACGATTTACTTTAAATGTGTTTCTATAATGTAGTTAATTATATTTTTAACATAATTTTTTTTAATTGCAGATATTAGTTCAAGATCTTTTTGGAGATGTACCAACATGGTGAAGTTCGTGGACAACAATCAAATTTACGTATATTATTTTTATTGGATCACAAAATTTTTTGAATGATCATCATTGTAATTATAATTTAAATGTTTTGGGGACAATTAATTAGTTCCTCTTTTTGTTTTATAATAGCGGTACTATTTACAATGTAAACTAATGTAATCTGCTCATGAATGTTTTAATGTTTATCTACTATATTTATGTACCGTCCCGTATCCAGGCGTTGACAAAGTCAAGGTCAAAGTCACAATCTGGACTCAAAGTCAACATAAGGCGTCTCCTAGGTGAAGAGATGCCAAGTGCCAGCGTCGCCAAGAGGAAGCGTCGCCAAGGCAAGGCGTCGCCTAGGTGAAGGCGTCGCCCAACCAGGGCGTCACCAAGATCAAATATCACTAAGGCAAGGCAATCACAGTGTGGTTCCCCGATACCCATGGGTAGGAAAGACCATGGAGGGAGCGACGACGTGGGAAGGCCTCAGGTCCCGATAAATCCGGGGTAGTGATAAAGAGAAGAGAAAGGTGGCTTCAAGGCCATAGTGATAGCACCAGTGTAGGGCAGCCTGACTTTTGGCAAATTTTCCAGAAACTCTCTAGTTGCTTGCTCGAGCCTTGAGGTTACGTACAAGGGACTGGGGAAAGATCTTTGCCAGAACGAGAAAATATACACAAGACACAATTCCATTTTACCACCTTCAGAGTACCATACACGGTGCTCTGATACGGAGGTGCATAGTTTTTGGTGTTTCTTGCTGACTGACTTGAGCGTCGGAGTGCAAACGGCTGCTAGGGCGCCCTTTTGTCCTTCTTTGCAGGAATCCACAGGTAACCAGTGGGAAGGAGTCCCTAGCTGACGGTTGAGGTCGCGCACGAAGAGGTCCCAGGTCAACCGGACGGAACATTTGGCGCCCACCGTGGGGCCGATATAAAACATTGGTCCCATCGCAAGTTGAAAAGATCTATCAGGTCACGATAACGATCGAGAAGACAGTGAAGAATGGCCACCACTAGACGAGCTACCGCACGCGCTGCGCCAGAAGAACTGTCCATGCAGCAGGTCCTGGAGATAATGCGGGGGCTGCAAGATGATATGGCGGAGTCGAAGTTGGAACAAGAACGCATGCAAGCGGATCTCGAAGCCTCGCATGTGAGGAACGAAGAGCTCCTCGCATGTGGGGAGTTGCGCCGGGGTTTGCGGAATAATCGGGGGCAACGCGAACATGACGAGATGGAGAACCTCTCCCCGCCAAGGGAGTTTTCCACTCCCTTCTCGCAGCAGATTCTGGATGCAGTGATCCCCAACACGTTCGTAGGGCCCAAGGTGATCTTCACCGGGATGGAGGATCCTGAGGCGCATCTCTCTGCATTTCACACACAGATGGTCCTGGTAGGCGGCTCCGACGCTGCCAAGTGCAAGCTCTTTATGAGCATCCTGACGGGGATGGCTATGGATTGGTTCATCAGCCTCCCGGACGGCCATATCACCCCCTTCCGACAACTGTCGCGGTTGTTCAGGGAACAATACCTAGCAAACAAGGCCTCTCCGCCGGTTTCCTACGATCTGTTTGATGTGAAACAGTATCAAGCGGAGACCCTAAAGGAATACATCAACCGCTTCGGGGCCCAGGTAGTAAAGGTTGGTACGTCAGAGGAGCCCATGATTGTGTACGCATTCGTGAAAGGTGTATGCGCCGACCCTTTTGGCGAATCCATCATTCGCAACCGCCCTAGGACTTTCACTGAAATACGCCGTCAGGCGGTGGAACATATCGCTTCTGAGGGAGAGGTGTGAGAAGCGCACCAGCGTCGTGCCCTCACGCTCGAGAGGACCGACGCGAACTCAGCCCGTCAGGGTCAATGAGACCACGACGGGAAGGAAGAAACCAGAGGGGAGACGCCCCTACGAGGCCAGAAAGCCCCAGCCCCGGGGTCCAGGAGGAGGCGATCGCCCGACCAGAGAGAGGGCGAGGCCGGCGAGATACAATTTTGTGGTGGAATTGAAGGACCTGATCGCCGTGCCTAATATAGCTGAGAGGTTGAGGTGACCGGCGAAGCCTGATAAGGTGTTAGGGCCTCAGAAAGACTCTTGGTGTGAGTTCCACGAGGCTTTCGGTCACAACATTGATAACTGCCGATCGCTGGGTTACCAGCTAGATGAACTGGTGAGAACCGGGTTTTTGAAGGATTATGTCGCGGAACCCGCCACGACCGCCGCCCTGCCACCGCCAGCGGAAGAACAAGTACACGAGACGCCGGTTCTCGGTGAAGTCCATACCATAGCTGGAGGTTTTTCCGGCGGAGGACCTACCGCCTCCCAGCGAAAGAAATACGCGAGGGGGGTCAACTCGATCGAAGAAAGGATCTCGGGTGAGCCGTGGGAATCGGACCTCGTGTTCATGAGAGGGGATCTTCGTGGCGTGGTGCCGCATGACAATGACCCCGTGGTTATTTCGGTTGTCACAACTGGAAGAAAGGTGCACAGGGTTCTTGTCGATCAGGGGAGTTCAACAGACGTCATGTTCTGGTCGACATTCAACAAGTTACGGTTGTCTCCCGACCTTTGGAGGCCCTACACAGGGTGCCTGTATGGGTTCGCGGATAACTAGGTGGAAGTCCGAGGCTACCTGGAGTTGAGGACTACGTTCACGGATGGAGAAGCCTCGCGTACCGAAAGCATCCGGTACTTGGTCGTGAACGCTAACTCCGCCTACAACATTTTGTTGGGCAGACCAGCGTTGAACAGGCCGAACGCAGTAGCCTCCACACACCATATGAAGATGAAGCTGCCAGACCTCAGCGGTAAGGTGATAGTTATCATGTCGGATCAGGAGGAGGCGCGGAAGTGTTATGAAAACAGCCTGAAAACGAAGAAAAGCGTGTTCATGGTGTTTGAGCGTCCGCCCAGTGTTGACACATCGATGACTGAGGCGACGCCCGCCGGGACAACACCTGACGAGGCCACACCCGTGAGGGCGACGCCCGAGGTAGATACACACATGGAGGAGGGACCTGACGATACGGCGCCTGTGGAAGAGACGGCGCCCGTTCAGGATGATAGCAGGTACCAACCGGCGGCTAACGCCGTGGAGAGGGAGATTGGCGGCAAAACGTTTAAGTTAGGGCGTTTGCTGAGCCAAGAAGAACAGGAAGGGGTGGCAGAGGTGATTTCACGCCACTTGGATGCTTTCGCATGGTCTGCCTCAGATATGCCCGGCATCGACCCGGATTTCCTATGTAGGGGAGAGAAAGGGTGCAAGTAGGTCACGAAAAGCGCAGAAATGATGAGGATAGTTTCAAGATTTCGAAAGGCTAAATATTGCGGTTAGAGCGCCAAACGACGCAAGTGTAAGTGTTGGAGTTATAGCGCCAAACGACGCAAATGGATGCACCGTGCGATCGAGCCACGTGGCGGAAGATGGGAGGATGACCCTGGCACCACTGGTTAACACTCAGAAAACGTCGTATCGACAGAATGCCCGAGGGTACGATGCGTCGTCGAGAGTGGGTCAGAGGCACAGTAGATGTCAGGACCAAGTCAAGGGGCTGAACGTCCCATCAACCATACGAGAAGCGCCACGTGGATAGCACAGGCGAAACCTTGAGCTCTTCACTATCCCCAGGCGTCGACCAGGACCAAGGTTAAAGTCAATGTCAAGGTAAAGTTAATGCCCCTGGGCGACGCCAGCATGAGATGTTGCGGGCATCGCCAACCCGAGTATCAGCAGTGCCACCTCCCCGATACCCACAGGTAGGAAAGACTGTGGAGGGAGATGAAATCGAAGAAGTCGAAACTAGTTACTAACGGCTTCGCCTCCCCGATACCAACAGGTAGGAAAGACTGTGGAGGGAGACGAGATCGCCAAACGCCAGTGGACCGCTGGCAGGGTTGTTCCCTGATACCCATGGGAAGGAAAGACCATGGAGGGAACGACACCCCCCCCCCCAGAGCACTCGGCATTTTTGGACACCCTGGGACGATACGGCACTGCTGTAGAAGGCCTCTCCTTAGGCGTGGGCACCGGGCACCAAGGATCAAGGGACGGAGCGCTTTGGTGTTTGAGACACCCCATGGACGATACGGCTCCGTTAGGCAAGCCTCTCCATGGGCGTGGGCATCAACGCGTAACCTTATTCCAAGTGTTTGGGAACCAGAGTAGGTCTCAACTTTGGCGTTGCGGCAATGGTAAAGCCATTGACGCCTTCACGAAGTACAGGCGCCGAACATACAGGGTCGCCCAACGCAGCGAAAGAAACGGGTAAAGTACAGGCAAAACAATCGAAGCACGTGAAGGCAAAAAACGAGGGTGAAATCATACAGGCGGAATTCGATAACTACAAGGTACAAAATTGTCATGCAAAACCCACAGTTGCGACGAAAGTGCAAACAGTTCAAAGAATTATAAGCTTATCAAAGAGGGTCAAAAACAAGTGTAAAGTGTGAAGGAGAAAGGTGGCGGTTGAGGGCGGCAGTTCAATCATCCATCTCCAAGGGCACGACCTTCCCGTCAACGATGTGATGAGTGGAATCACAGTTGGAAACGTCGATTCCCAGGTTCTCACAGACGGCCTGGGCTAGAGCCTCTTTGAACCCCTCCTCGAAGGTACCCGCCATGTCGTTGATGAGGGTCTTCTTATCCTTCTCCAACTCCTCGATGATGGCGTCCCCCGAAGCCACCTGTTTCTCCAAAGCTTCCTTCTCCACACGGAGTCGGCTGACCTCGACCTGCAGTTAATCGTAGTCAACCTGGAGAAGGCCCATAGCTTTGGCCTGGGTAGCCATCTCCCCCTCCATCCGCTCCAGTTTGTCAGCTTGCTCGCAGCATCGGCTCTTCAAAACCTTTTGAACTTCATCGTAAGCTTCGACCATGCCCTGGAGGCCTGTTACTTGGACTTGAAGAGTGACTTCCCGAGTGTAGGAGTCAACCTGCAGCTCCACCG
This sequence comes from Phaseolus vulgaris, assembly GCF_051622355.1. Taxonomy (NCBI): domain Eukaryota; kingdom Viridiplantae; phylum Streptophyta; class Magnoliopsida; order Fabales; family Fabaceae; genus Phaseolus; species Phaseolus vulgaris. Next base: position 26,230,110 of record NC_143507.1, read on the forward strand.
CCTCTGCGAGTTGTTTTTCAGCCTCTTCCTTGGCCTCTTGCGCCTGCTTCAGGGTGGTTTGGTAAGCTTCGTTTTGGCATCCCAAAGTTTTCTTTTCCTCCTCCAGGGCAGCTACCCTTGTTTCCAAGGCCTTGAGGGTTTGAGTCTGTAGAACAGCGTTTCTAGCTCCCAAGTAGAAGGGCATTCCCTCCTTCCTATCGGAGCCTTCTGGCATTGATCCAACGCTGAAGCCCCTCATCAGATGCATGATTGGAGGAGGGATGGCAATAAGATCGGGGGCGGCGACAACGGAGGCGGGAGAAGCAGAGACCCCTGCCGATGGCGGGGGTGGAGCAGATTCGGCACCTTCGCCTGTGTCCTCTTGGACCATTGTGGGGGGGCTTTCCCCTGTACTGGACGGAGCACCCCAAGCTGCTCAGGGCCAAGGCCCTGGATGAGCTATCCCCTGCTGATAGGGAGGTATGCAAGGCCTTGGCTGGCCTGGGGATTGTCTTCGATACATTGAAGCTTATCGCGAGCGAATACAACGCCCACTCCCTGACCACCTACTTTGGTAGGGAGACTCCTCTCTTACTATCTTTTGTTATCTGTACTTTACTACTTAATGTTTGTTCCCCTGGCCTCTTCCACCTGTTTTCCATTGTGCCATGTGACTTATGTCTCATTCATCTACGCGTTTTGTGGGTTTGTATAACCGCTTTTGCTTTGACTTCTGCTATTTGGTTTATCTGAATGTAGGATCGGTGATGGATGCCTCCAAAAGGATGATTCTGGCGAAAGCGATGAAGGCCGCTCATGCTGCCAAAGCTGGCGCCTCCTCCGCCCCTGCTGCTGACCCAAACCCTTCATCGACCCTGCCTCCGCCACCACCGACCACTACCGAAGCCCCACTAGGCTCATCTTCACCATCTCCACATAGCCCCGAGGCGCTTCAGACTCCCGGCTCTCCTCCGCCCATCACCGCCGTCCCTCTGGGCGTGGCTTCATCACCAGCTCCAATCCCCCTTGACAAAGGAAAACGGGTCTTGGAGATTATATCCGATGATGAGGACTCTGATGGCGTGGCACCCTTCAAGAGGAGGAAGGCTGCGAGGGTTCCTCTCCTACCAGCGGCATCGCCCCAGGGAGAGGATTCCTTCAGGGACAACCCTCCAAGTGCTACACCCTAAAGAATTTTCCTTTCCAGTTTTTGTAGGAGTTCTGGAAGAGGGAGAGAAGGATCCTACCCGCGATCCCGGAGAAGCTTACCCAAAAGCTTTTCCCCTGTTTCTTCACCTCGAAGAAATGCAAAAAGACATCCACAGAGGGAAGGATGCCCAGGTACCCGCAGAGAATTTGAAAACCCCTTACAAATGCCCAGTTGTTGGGGTGGAGCTGGGCGGGGGCTTTGTTAATCTCGGTGAGAAGTTCCCTCTCGAAGGGCGTGAATGGGAGGCGCACCCCAACGCGTTTAAATACCGTCTGGTACATGAAGAAGAAAGGATCCCCCTTTCTGGGTCTGTCATCCACGCAGACAGGTTCCCCAGGTCTGCCGGGACGAACAGAGATGTGCGCGTCATGGGTGCGGCAGAAAGCATTAAAATTGTACAAGTGAGGATCCCTGCGATGATTCTCCAGGTCCTGAATGGTTGTCAGGGTGGTACATTCGCTCAAGAGCTCGTCGGGGGCCCATGAATAGAAGGCTTTATAGTTGGACTTGGGGGTCTTGGGGGGAGAACCAGACTTTGAGTTCGGGCGCGTCATGATGTGAATAAATAGCTGGAGAAAGAAGAAAGGAAAAGGGTTTTAACAAGTGATGCCAAGACAGAAAAGGGGGTAAAACCCCAGGAAATGCCACCCACGCGAGAAAACCCAGAAAGAAGGAGAAGGGAATGGAGAAGAAAGGGGAAGCGAAAGAACACAGTAATGCATAAACGTAAACAGTCCCAGGCAGTTCAATACACAGTGATGCAATGCGACGAAGAAGAAGAGTCGTGGAGATGCAAAAATCATACCTTTGATGTCAAAGTGAGGGAGGAAGGAGAGCACGAAGGAAAGAGCAGAAGTTGTAGAGAAAAGGCTTGAAGGCGATGAACAGTGCGGAGATGCAGAGAGAATGGATGAAACAATGGTGTGAGCGCGGGGTTTGGGGTAACTTGAACGTTACATTTGCAACCCAAGAGGCACTAATTAGGAGCCGTGAGATCGTGTCGCGTGTCAAAGGATTAAGCGCCCAAGGGGAGCGCAAGGGACTCTAGAGGCTGGCCGTGTGATGAGCCACGTGGCGCACGATTAAGCGTAGCCCCAAAAGGTGTTACTTTCCCCGCCTTAGAGGATGTCCAATCAGCCATTAAGAGCGCCCCTATGGTTCAGAGAGTGTCACGTCAATAATTCGAGAATTGTTGAGTCAACAGGGAATGACACGTCATCAGGGTGACACATGGACGGCGTGGGCGAGGCCTTAGTCTTTGCGCTGAAGACAAGTCTTCGGCTTAAGACTGGGGGGCTTGTGTACCGTCCCGTATCCGGGCGTTGACAAAGTCAAGGACAAAGTCAACATCTGGACTCAAAGTCAACATAAGGCGTCGCCTAGGTGAAGAGACGCCAAGTGCCAGCGTCGCCAAGAGGAAGCGTCGCCAAGGCAAGGCGTCGCCTAGGTGAAGGCGTCGCCCAACCAAGGCGTCGCCAAGATCAAATATCACTAAGGCAAGGCAATCACATTGTGGTTCCCCGATACCCATGGGTACGAAAGACCATGGAGGGAGCGACGCCGTGGGAAGGCCTCAGGTCCCGATAAATCCGGGGTAGTGATAAAGAGAAGAGAAAGGTAGCTTCAAGGCCATAGTGATAGCACCAGTGTAGGGCAGCCTGACTCGTGAAGTACCCCTGTCGCCCCATAGATGCCTTTGGGACAGATACGACTCAAGAGGAGGGTCACGCCCAGGGTAGCCAGGCGCAGGGTACGAGAGGAAGGCAGATACGCTCTCAAAGTGAGTGACTAGATGATTGGGGACATGAGTTGGCACCCAAAAAGTCACCCCTTGCGCAGTAGCACTCCCAAGCAGGAGGACTCACACGAAGAAACGCCCCCAGATGGGGTCATGGCGCTGTGAGGCCCTCCACGTGTACAACAGCCAGGTCAGAATAGAAACACCATTTAGCCAGGTACCACGTAATTAAAGTCATTTAATACAGTTTCTGTTTCGAGGGTTTAAGGTACTATAAAGGCTCCCTAGCGTTTCAACGTCTTAAATGCGCTACGTTTTCTAATTAAATGCGCTAATTAAATGCGCTACGTTTTATGATTAAAGGCGCTTTAAGGCGCTTTAAATGCTAGGGTAGTTTAAATAGCGCTTGGAATGTTGGAAACGGGGTTCGGACTTTTGGCAAATTTTCCAGAAACTCTCTAGTTGCTTGCTCGAGCCTTGAGGTTACGTACAAGGGACTGGGGAAAGATCTTTGCCAGAACGAGAAAATATACACTAGACACAGTTCCTTTTTACCACCTTCAAAGTGCCATACACGGTGCTCCGATACGGAGGTGCATAGTTTTTGGTGTTTCTTGCTGGCTGACTTGAGCGTCGGAATGCAAACGGCCGCTAGGGCGTCCTTTTGTCCTTCTTTGCAGGAATCCACATGTAACCAGTGGGAAGGAGTCCCTAGCTGACGGTTGAGGTCGCGCACGAAGACGTCCCAGGTCAACCGGACGGAACAATTTAATATTTATTTTGAATTTGAATGATTCACATTTGAAGTAAACTTGTCTTTATTAACAATTTGTAATTTATATTAATTATTATAATTATAATAATGATAATTAAATATAGTAAATTGTCTATTAAATTTTAGTTTAACTTTTTTTTATCTATGAAATTTTATATACCATCGAAGTATTGTACGAAATTTTGAATTATTTGAATAAATTACTTTTTAAATTTATTTTCCAAAATTTAAATAATATTACAGACACTTTAAAAAGTCCAAAAAACAATCATCAAAATCAAACTGAATAAAATTTCCAAATTTTCAAATTAAAATAAAATCAATTTTAAAAGTATTTTACGTAGAATAATAATGATATATAAAAAAGGTAGGCACTGGAACTTTCTGGAGACAGCAAATAAACCATTGGGTTTCCTAATCTTACTTCCCAATTCATTATTTACTTTTTATCTCTTTCAATTTCTACCTTCAAAGCAAAGCCATGTTTTTTCCAGCAGAGAAACAAGCTTTGTTGTAAACGTCTGTTGTTCCATCCTTTGTTTCAGATTGGCTTTCTTCCTTTCTCCATATTAACAGAATCTAGTGGGTTTTGTGTTTTACATTTCTAATTTGTTAATGATTTTATTATTAAGCTCTACAACATAAGACCCTATTTCTCTTTTATTTTGCCATACCCACTTTAGAGGAATGCATGGTTTCTGAAGTGAAAGTAAATTTCTTTTTTTGTTGATTATGCATACAAATTATAATGAAAGTTCTATGTTTTACATGCATTCAGTTCACATATTGAAGGTTAAAGCATTTCATTAAAAAATCAACCCTATTTTATTAAGAGTTTACTTATGCATGATTTTTGTTTGTTCATTTATCTTTTTCATGGAATTAGGCATTAGAACACATTGAACCGACGATGTAAGAGATGAGGAGATTTTTTGGGTCGTTGACAAATTTTAGGGTTTCTTGCAAGGTTTCCTTTTTTGTGTTAAATAGAAGACCACTTTTTGATTTGTGCAGAACAAACATACATAAAGTTTTCATTTTTCTGCTTACTACGATTCTCAAAATAATGTTATCCATGTTTAAATGTTGTGCTTTCATCTTTTTGACCACTAAATTGGACATTCTTTAAGGTTATTCTTTACAAATAATTGCTACTTTAAATTTGTTTTGTATTCAACCTGACAAATATATTTACTTGCAGGTGGTTTCTTTCTAAAGTCAAACAAGAATTTCATTAATGACAATGCTTAAAATAGAAAGACATTCTTTTGAATAGAAAAGCAAATTTGTTTCCACATTTAAAAAGTTAAGATCCCACTTTGGATATCCATTGGATTCATGCATTCCATTCTCTTCGTTGAAAACTTATACTGCCTAAATTGCTAATTCAGTTTATTGTTGTGATTATAACTTTTTAATTAGGTTATATTTCCAAATGATGGACAAGACTACAACTCGGTTCCCTGGTGAAAGGTAACTTTTTAAAGGAGTTGTCTGTTTAACCTTTTTTATTAATGACCAATGACATCGAATATTATATTTGATTTTAGGTATTACTTATACTCAATTAAATGTTTAATTGATTTTTGGTTTTAACTTCATATCTTTTAAAAATTTATTAACTTATTACTTTGACATGTATATATTTTGCACAGTAACAAATCAGATAAGTATTTTTATTAAATGTATTATGGAAAAAGTAATGAGAAATAAGGAACTAATGTTCCTCCAAATCTCTAAAAAAATTTGGTGGCAAAAGAAAGATAGTGTAGACACTAAGTATTTATAACAATAGGATTTCTATACCTGAAAATAGTTATTTCTGAGTACAAAACTCTCTGAAGTTATGGAGCAACTGAGGCCAAACTTTACTACAACAAATGGAGTTGGTTCCCATTCTCAAGCAAACGGTAATGAATCATGGAATACAACTATATTTATATTTACGTTTCTTGAGTCATATATGTTCTTCATTGTTTTTCTGAACATTCACATCATTGTAGTTTGAATTCGTAAATATTATTTGTTAGCCAAAATAATGAGAAAATATTCTTATATGTTTTTTTTTCTGTTTCTGTTCCGGCCGGTTGACCTGGGACGTCATTGTGCGCAACTTCACCCGTCAGCTAGGGACTCCTTCCCATTGGTTACCTGTGGATTCCTGCAAAGAAGGACAAAAGGGCGCCCTAGCGGCCGTTTGCACTCCGACGCTCAAGTCAGCTAGCAAGAAACACCAAAACTCTACACCTCCGTATCAGAGCACCGTGAATGGCACTCTGAAGGTGGTCAAAAGAAACTGTGTATTGTGTATCCTTTCTCCCTTTGGCAAACAACCTCTCTCTAGTCCCTTGTCTGTAGCCTCAAGACTCGAGCAAGCAACTAGAGTGTACTCTCCGAAAGTCTGCCAAAACATCGAACCCCGTTTCCAACATTCAAGGCGCTATTTAAACTACTCCAGCATTTAAAGCGCCTTAAAGCGCATTTAATTATAAAACGTTCAGCGCCTTTAAGACGTTTAAACCGCTTGGGAGCATTTATAGTACCTTAAACGCTCGAAACGTAAACTTTATTAAACAGCTTTAATTACCTTGTACCTGACAAATTGACGTTTCTATTCTGACTTGGCTGCTGTTACACGTGGAGGGCCTCACAGCACCGTGACCCCATCTGGGGTATTTCCTCGTGTGAGTCCTCCTACCTGGGAGTGCATCTGCGCAAGGGGTGACATTTTGGGTGCCAACTCATGCCCCCAAACATCTAGTCACTCACTTTGAGAGCGTATCTACCTTCCTCTCGTGCCCTGCACCTGGCTGCCCCCGGGCGTGACCCTTCTCATGGGTCGTAACTACCCCAAGGGCGTCTCTGGGGCGGCATGGGCGCTTCACGAGTCAGGTTGCTCTCCGCAGGCGTTATTACTATGGCCTTGAAGCCACCTTTCTCTTCTCTTTATTGCTACCCCGGGTTATCGGGGTTTGAGGCCTTCCCACGGCGTCGCTCCCTCCATGGTCTTTCCTACCCATGGGTATCGGGGAGCAACACTGTGATTGCCTTGCTTTTGTGACATTTGACCTTGGCGACGCCCTAGCTGGGCGACGCCTACCAGGCGACGCCTTACCTTGGCGACGCTTCCTCTCGGCGACGCCCCGCCTCATCGATGCTTGCACTTGGCGTCGCCTCACCTAGGCGATGCCTTATGTTGACTTTGACCCCGACGTTGACTTTGACCTTAACTTTGTCAACACCCGGATACGGGACGGTACAGTTTCCGCCAAATAAATCCAGCTTTTGTTTTTAATTATAGCATGAGAAATTGTAAATGGAATAACATTAACTAAGATAAGTATTTCAGCTTGAATTGAATCTATGCTATTTTATTTCATATTCACATATATGTACATAATATAATTTATTACTATTTACAGAACAAGTCATTCCCAACAGAGAACCGTTAATTGAGATAAGTAATGGTAAGTTGATTTTATATTTTGTTTTGCTTTAAATGAGAAATCTTAGTGTAAATTTTTTTACTTTATTTTCTAATTTATTTTGTTTAGGTTGTTATCCTGAAAAAGCAAGAAATGCAAGAACAGCAAAATCTTATCATCAAAGTCAGAAAACAATATCCTTATGTGGGAGAAGCCATGGTAAACTTAATTTTATCTGTTTTTTTACTTCAAACTACCATATGTTATATATATATATATATATATATATATATTACTAATTACTTATTTTTTAGTTTTGGATATTGATGATGCAAACTCTGCCACAAGAAAACGATAAAATATACAGTCTGAATTGCACAATACAAATATCAAAAGAACAGGTACTCTACCTTTCTTTATATTCGAAGTACAGTTAAAATTATTGTTCAACTAAATTGAATTTTGTAAAAGAACAATTAATTTAAACAATAGAATCAATTTATTTGTAACAATGACATTTCGTTTTTTATTTAACTAACACACTATGTCATTGAATGTAATTATCTCCTAAGTTTTTTAATTACATTATGTTCTTACAATGAATTGTGTACTAATTATATTACTACAGTATTGAAGATAATTCAAATAACTGATTTGAAATTATTTTTTGTAGGTCAAAATACTGTCAAGTCAATTCATTATGTTTCTTCTCAATCATCGGTTATTACGGGAAGAGATTACGCAGTTTCTGAAAACATAACTGCAAACAAAGAAGTCAACACCATGCATTCAACTACGAAAGTAGTGTCATCAATGGGAACAATTACTAAAGGACAAAATAGCCTTACAGAATACCTTCATGGTGAGTTCACAACTCCTCATGTAATTAGGTTCATTAAAATTGATACTGATAATACATAGTGGAACATATACTAATATAGATAAATGTTAAATGTTATTTTGTTGCTATTAATCCAGATGAGGCCAAAAGTACAGGAGGAAATACCAAAAACTTAATTGCTAGATTGCGGGAAAAATATCATCTAGGAAGAGGTACTATAATTATAAATTTAAAAAATTACTATTTTTTATACATTTATGACAAAATTTAATTACAAATTGATATTGACTTTGTAACTTAACAAATGTTTTAATACTTATTAAATGCACTTTTCTACAGGTAATTACAATCGTGGAAGTGTAGTTAATAAAACAATAAGCTTAGATAACAGGTCCAGGGCATACAATGATGAAATCCTGCAATCAGTGACTAAGAGATTGATTTTTGAAGATCTGCAAAATGAAGCAAATAATGGTAATAACACAATGTGGTTAGATAAAAGCTGCAGTACATACAGTGCTCAAATCCTGCAATCAGTTACTAAGACCTTGAGTTTTTAAGAAGACGAGTAAAACGAAGAAAATAATGGTGATAAAAACAGTTTAAATGTTATTTTTAATTTAGTTAATTGCTTCTAAAGCACTTTGATTTACTTTGTTTCGTGTTCAGATGAGAGCATAGAAGTTTACACTTCTGAATTGTATTCAAAAGCTGAAAATGAAGGTGCATGTCTCTAACTTTAACTTCTGTATTCAAATTAAATTCATTAATGTAAATGTAATATATAACCTTATTTATTATTTCAATATAGATATTGTTTCATTTGGACAACCCAATATACAATGTGAATATTGTTTGGCCAAGGTGTGGTATGAAGAAAGATCCTTCAAAACAAAGAGTTGCCTAAAGGTTGATTTTTCTATATGTTGCCAAAAAGGAAAAGTACAGCTACCTTTCCTACAACAATCTCTTAAATTGATGCTAGAGTTATTAAATGGTCAAGATCCACAAAGCCAACACTATTTACAACATATAAGAAGTTACAATAGTATGTTTTCATTTACTTCAATTGGAGGAAAAGTGTAAATGATGGTTTTGGGCCTCCTCAATTTATTCTGCATGGACAAAACTATCATAGGATTGGAGCTTACTACCTCACAGTGGAGAAATGCCCAAGTTCGCACAACTTTACATATATGATACACAAAATGAACTTTCAAACAGAGTATCTCACTTTGGGTATGTGTTACATTAGGTTAGTTTCTTTTCAGCAGATTCATTTATAAGATTATTTTGAATTAATATTTATTTAAATTTTATTTAGGTCCAATTTCAAAGAGTTTAAGTTTGATAAATCATTGATTGAAGATCTTACCAAGATGATTGATGATAACAATGTCCTGGCAAAAAGTTTTAGAAGAGTCAAAGATTTTGTAAATTCCGATGTACATTCAGATTTTGGATTGAGGTTATCTAGACATCGTTCAAAAGATCCAAGGGTGTACAATACCCCTACAACTGATGAGATAGCAGCGTTAATTGTGGGTGATATGAGCAACATGGATGTAGGACGAGATATCATAGTGAAAAAAATTTCTGGACAATTGTTTAGGTTGCATGAGACACATACAACCTTCATCCCATTACAGTATCCTTTAATATTCCCCTTTGGAGAAGATGGTTATCAAGAAGATATTCCAGTACGTAATAGCAAAGAATGTAAAAGAAGTCGTATATCGTTAAGAGAATTCATTGCATTTAGAATTCAAGAAAGAAGTGTTGAGTTTGGAAATATAGTTCATTCACGTCGTCTGTTTCAACAATTCTTGGTTGATGCATATACTATGGTTGAACCTCAAAGATTGTCGTTCATAAGAGCAAACCAAAAAACAATACGTTGTGATATTCCGAACGGTATACAAGAGGCAATGAATAGAGGAGAAACAAATTCTTCTGCAGTTGGGAAGTGTATAGTTTTACCTGCATCATTCACATGAGGAATGAGGTATATGTTCAACAATTGCCAAGATGCAATGGCAATTTGTAAGAGGTTTGGATATCCTGATTTATTTATCACAGTTACCTTTAACGTAAATTGGTCTGAAATACGTGAGTTTGTTACATCAAGAGGATTAACTGCTGCTGATAGGCCAGATATAGTTTGCAGAGTATTCAAGATGAAATTAGATCAAATGATGGTTGACTTAAAAAAAGATGAATATTTTGGCAATGTTAATGCAGGTAATGACATTAATCCATATTTTAAAATTATGTTCAGATTTTCTGCATTATAATTCAATCAATTTCTATCTTATTATAAGTATGTACACTGTGGAATTTCAAAAATGGGGTTTGCCTCATGCCCACATATTATTGTGGTTGGATGGAGAGAAAAAGTTAAGAACTCCAACAGACATTGATGGAGTGATTTCAGCAGAATTACCGCAGGCAGATTTATATCCTAAATTGTCAAAGGAAGTTGCAACGTACATGATACATGGGCCATGCGGAGCAGCTCAGTTTTCCTCACCTTGCATGACTAACGGTAAATGTTCAAAATTTTACCCAAAGAAATTTAAATTGTTAACTACTATTGATGAGGATGGATATCCATGTTACAGACGTCGAGATAAAGGAATATCCATTCTTAAAAATGGAATTAAGTTAGACAATAGGAATGTTGTCCCATATAGCCCATTGCTACTACTGAGGTATCAGGCTCATGTTAACACATAATATTGCAAGAAATCAAATTCAATCAAGTATTTGTTTAAATATGTCAACAAAGGTCCAGATAGAGCAAATTTGAAAATTACTAATCCTCAGAAAGACTCTACTGAGACACTGGTTATAGATGAAATTAAACAGTATTATGATTATAGCTATATATCTCCCTGTGAAGCTGTTTAGAGAATACTTGCCTTTGACATTCATCATAGATGGCCTCCAGTTCAAAGGCTGACTTTTCATCTGTTATACGAGCAACCCATTCTATTTAAGGACAATGAAGATATTGATGAAATATTGCATACAAATGAACATAAAAGAACAATGTTTTTAGCTTGGTTTGAAGCTCTAATAAAATCTATCCAAAGGGGAAAATTTTGACTTATTCTCAATACCCTAACCATTTTGTGTGGATGGCAGAACAAAGAGAATGGAAACCAAGGAAAAGGGGAGTTAGTATTGGAAGGCTAACATATATTCCTCCTTGCACAGGGGAATTATATTATCTCAGGTTATTGTTGAATTTTAAAAAGGGTTGTTGTAATTATGATAACATCAAGACTATTAATGGTGTTATTTACAAAACTTATAAAGGGGCTTGCTATGCCATGGAGCTGTTGGCAAAGGATAAATAATTTATTGATGCCATTATAGAGGCCAGCACCCTTGCTTCAGGAACTCAATTGAGAAGATTGTTTGTTACACTGCTATTCATGAATACTATGTCTAGACCTGAGGAAGTTTGGAACAAAACTTGGAAATTGTTATCTGATGACATTGTATACAAAAAAAGGAAAGAGTTTAACCTACTAGGTATAACTTTTTGTTTTCTTCAAACATTATAACATATTATTTTGTTCAAAATATGAAATGTTGTTCTTTTGCTAGGTCTTACAATTGAAGATGATCAAATACAAAACCTTTGTCTTCTACAACTAGAAGAATTATTGATTTTTAATGGTAAATCTTTAAAAGACTTTAACAGTCTTCCACAACCTATTCATTCAAATTCTTTTATTTATGAGAATAGATTAATTATTGATGAATTAAATTATGACAAGATACAAATGTCTAAAATTCATTCTTCCTTTTTCAATCTCTAACTGCAGAGCAACTAGTTGTGTACGAGAATATAATGACAGCAGTACTGTCACAAGTTGGAGTTTTTTTTTTCCCATACGGTTATGGTGGCACAAGAAAAACCTTTATGTGGAAAACTTTGTCTACTGCAATTAGATCAAAAGGGTTGATTGTGTTAAATGTAGCTTCTAGCGGTATAGCTTCTTTTTTACTACGTGGAGGAAAAACAGCTCATTCTACATTTTGCATTCCTTTGTTAATAAATGAACTTTCAACTTGCAACATACCTCAAGGAAGTTTTCGGGCCAAATTGTTGATTGAAACTAATTTAATTATATGGGATGAAGCTCCAATGATGAATAGGTTCTGTTTTGAATCTCTGGATAGAACTCTAAGGGATATCATGAGGGCTGTAAGTGAAGAAAATATCCTTAAACCTTTTGGTGGCAAAGTCATTGTCTTAGGAGGTGATTTTAGACAGATATTGCTTGTTGTAAAAAAGGGATTAAGATATGATATTGTGAAGGCAACAATGAACTACTCAGAATTGTGGAAACATTGCAAAGTCTTCAAACTTACTGAAAATATGAGATTAAACAGTGAAAAATCAAAGCAAACTGCATCAGAAATAAAAGATTTTGCAGATTGGATACTTCACATTGGAGATGGAGATATGGAATTAAATGAGTTGGGACAAGCAACTATTGAAATACCACAAGACATTCTAATTCTAAATGTTGAACAACCTTTATTGCACTTGGTTGAATTTGTTTATCCAGGGTACATACAAAATCTAAACTCTAATGCATTTTTTGATGATGGTGCAATATTGTGTCCTACTACAGAATGTGTGGACCAAGCGAATGACTTCATTCTAACCTTAATCCCCGGAGAAGAAGTTACTTATTTAAGTTCAGACTCCCCTTGCCAATCTGAAGAACAAGAAAATGCTGAAGCTGAGTGGTTTACAACTTAATTTTTGAATGATATCAAATGTTCCAGAATTCCTAATCACAGTGTTAAATTAAAAGTAGGAGTTCCAATAATGCTTCTAAGGAACATTGGTCAAGCCAGTGGACTTTGCAATGGAACCAGATTACAAGTAATTCACTTGGGGAAAAATGTGATTGCTGCCAAAGTTATTACCAGAACAAATATTGGTGATAACATATTAATTCCTAGAATGAATTTGACTACTTCTGACTCAGGCTTGCCTTTAATGTTACAGAGAAGACAATTCCCAATATCTTTGTGCTTTGCTATGACAATAAACAAAAGCCAAGGACAAACCCTTAAGAAAGTTGGTTTATATTTACCACGTCCAGTGTTTACATATGGACAGTTATATGTTGCTATTTCCAGAGTAAAATCCAAGAAAGGGTTGAAAATATTGATTTTGGATGATGATGGAAATACCACTAATTCAACTACTAATGTGGTTTATAGAGAAATATTTGAAAATATTGTTACAGCAATACTTATCAAGTATGAAAATTCTTTAATACAAAACTATTTTTATTTCTCATATTTTTCTTCTAATATATCTTCTAATATAGCAAAAGTAAACTAATATTTTTTTCGTATTTACAGGTTTCCTTTTAATTTCCATAGTAGATCTTTCATGACTATAATGCATTACAAAGAAAGGTATTAATCTATTTCTTCTTAATAAATTCATAATTAAAATTGTGTATAATTTTGTTTTGATGAATTTGTTTCTTCGGAGGTTTTTAATACAGGAACTCCATTGTAATTATTGAGAAAGAAGGGGATATTTAGTACAGAAAATAGGAAGCTATTATACTTTACACAGGTTCTATATTATAATATTTTACACATGTGTTGTTACATAATTCTTCCTAAATAAAGTGATCAAACTTCAGTTGTATTCAGACAGGTATATGGTTCTTTGTTTACAAAAACAAGCAGCATAATCATCAAAAGTCCATAGAACTTTTGCTAATTAAATTTATTGTATCATATTATTTTATCTTATTTGTTTCATAACTATTAACTTCAGCAGTACATTTCTTTAAACTATAGAGACAAAAACCTCTGACAGGTACAAAATCATTCTTATTCATTTTCAATATTTACATAATTCTATTAATTGTCCATTCTTTTATTGACATTTCTCTTTTATTTATTATTTTTTGCAATGATGCAATTAACATCAGATGCGAAATGAGATGTGTTGACATTGAATACAATATTGATCAACCCTCATATTATAGCACCTAAAGAAAAGCAACTATGTAGTCCATTTGTATTATTTTTAGTATGTTTTGTTCTCTTACTAGGTATATTTTCTGTTATAAAGCTTTGAATTTAAAAATACATCTTACTTCTTTTGTTATCGAATTTATTTACATTTCCCATGAAATTATTGTTGTCTGAATTGAGCCTTAAATACACTTGGTCACAAGTAATGAAGTTCATATTTATTCTATAATAGTATTTCCTATAATTAATGAGATATTGCATTATGTTACAATTTATTATGTCAAAAGTCTTTATTTAATAATATGAAAACAGAATACAGTGACTTACAATATTATGCATACATGTAGGTGTATACATTTAAGTTCTGGCTTGCTATTTTTGAAACAATGTGTTTACCATTTTCTATGTGGTTAACATCTATAAGACAGCTACATGAATATATGACTACCTCATGGATATTGTTTCTAAAAGATTCTGTATGCTTTATATTTTGCAGCTACAAAACACCCCTTGCCAATTTGATGAACAAGAAAATGCTCAGGCTACAAAACACCCCTTGCCAATTTCAAAAAGAAAACTGCTGAAGCACAGTTATTCACAACAAAACTTTACTATTTATGGAAAACTGTAGGAACTAATTGAAGGAAATAAGAGAAGACAAAAGATTGTAGCAACTGATTGAAGGTAATTGCACAGAATTGCAAAACTGATCTTATTCATTTTGATTCACTCAATCATATATATAATAATTACAATTACTGGAAGCTATAAACTAGGAATACTAACAGTAAATTGACCATTAATGCAATATAACGGTAAAATAGTTTAAGGGTAATAAAATATGAATTAATAATAATAAAATCTGAATTAATAACCAACATCCTCCCTTAATTCTAATTTGGAACAACCTTTCCAATTTGAGTCATCATATTGTTTTTCTCAATCGCCATCAATTCTTCATTCATAGCCTTTTGCATTTGGGGTGTTGAATGGCATCGACAAGTGTAACAGGTTCTGATTCTGCAAGAAAAGCAAAATGAACCAAATCTCCATTGTCATCAACTTCATCATTAAGATTTACTTCACAATCTTGAAGATGTACAGGTTGTCGTTGTTGCCTTCTTGGTCGCTCCATCATAGTTGCAATTGGAGTTACAACTTCAGGTTGAACTGCAAGTGCTTCAAGAGTGACTCTATCTTCCACATCATCGTTCAAAACGTAAATATATCATTTTTTTCGAATCCATTTCAGTTGTTGCATTCCATTGCCATTCCTCATCTTCGACAAATGTAACATCACGACTAACAATCACCTTCTTTGTCATTGAATTGTACAGTTTTTATCCCCCATGCTTATATCCAATGAAAATGGTTTTCACTACCTTATCATCCAACTTTGATCTTCTTGCATTAGGAACATGAGCATAAGTAATTGACCCAAATACCTTCAAGTGTTGCACATTGGGTTTGAATCCACTCCATGCCTCAATCGGAGTTGTGTTAGGAACACTCCGAGTGGGTGATCTGTTTATCAAATATACCGCACATGTTACGGCCTCAGCCCAAAAATAATTTGGCATACCTTTCGCTTTAAGCATGCTCCTCGCCATGTCCATGATTGTTCTATTCTTTCTCTCAGCAACTCTGTTGTGTTGAGGTGTGTAGGGGCAAGTTATGTTATGTTGCAACCCAAGTTCTTCACAGTGACTCTTGAATTCATTAGACTTGTACTCACATCCTCCATCACTCTGCATCATCTTAATTTGTCTGCCACTCTCTCTTTCAACAAATGCTTTAAATATTTTAAAGTAGTGGAATACCTCATCTTTGCTTTTCAATACATAAATCCAGGTTTTTCTTGAAAAATCATCAATAAAGGTTAAAAAATATTTATTACCTCCAACTGATGATATGTTCATCGGGCCACAAACATCTGTATGAATAAGCTCCAAAGAAAATTTTGCATGCCAAGGCTCCTTAACAAATGGTGTCTTGTTATTCTTTCCAAAAATGCAAGCCTCACAAAATTGATCAGGATGATGAATATGGGGTAAACCATTCACTAAATTTCTTTTGGAAAGATTTTCCAAACTCTGAAAATTTAAGTGCCCAAAGCGTAAATGCCATAACCACGATTCATTATTCACTATTGCATTCAAACACTTGAAATCACCCATTTGAATATCTTCTGGAAACATGCGGTTTTTTGATAAAAATGTTTTAAGAATCAAATTACCTTTTTTATCAAAAATTGATAATTTATTTTCAACTATGTGCATCTCATAACCCTTCTTAGCCAGTTTTTCCATACTCAACAAATTACTTTTCATATCAGGTACATAGAAAACATCATAGATGTACCTGTGATCACCATTCTTCAATGTGATAAGAATTCGACCTTTTCTAGTCACCGGAACGAACCTGGCTCTGATACCAGTTGTAAGAACTAATTGAAGGAAATAAGAGAAGACAAAAGATTGTAGCAACTGATTGAACGTAATTGCACAGATTTGCAAACCTGATCTTATTCATTTTGATTCACTCAATCATATATATAATAATTACAATTACTGGAAGCTATAAACTAGGAATACTAACAAGCCTGTAAATTGACCATTAATGCAATATAACGGTAAAATAGTTTAAGGGTAATAAAATATGAATTAATAATAATAAAATCTGAATTAATAACCAACAAAAACTGCCTTCCCTTTTAAATTTGAGAAAACATCTATCTAAATATATTTATACATTGCCATGACAATAAATATAATACACTGGGTCAATTTTTTATTTTTGTTTTTTTTATACATTCTTAATTGTTTACTAATAATTGAATAATTGATCGATTTGATTTTTCTTAATTCTTTACTAATACTTCAATAATTGATGTAATTTTGATTTATAATTTTAATTTACTCTAAAATAATTCTTAATTTTGATATATAGATTTATTATTATAATATTTTTATTTAAATAATAAATATTATAAATATTCCCGTGCATTGCACGGGTCCATATACTAATATACTTATATAGTATATGATCCTGCCTGTTGACCAAACCGTTGGAGCTTGCCTCGTCAAACTTGGATCGACGTGTGCACCGCGTCAACCTCCGTCCTTCGCCACGATCCACCTCAAGAACCTGCAAAAGAACATAGCGGCACCGCTGCGGCCGATCGCACTCCAACGCCCAAGTCAGTGACTGAACCACCAAATACTAAGAGTAACTCTCAAGAACTCTCAAGGAACCGTGAACCAGTTCTCTCTCAGTATACTCAGGAAACTCGCAAGCGTAAAGAAGACAATCTGAACGTGCGTACCTCAGAAGTTCGTTGGGAAACCCTTATATACCTGGACACGTTCTCTCTCCTGGCAGTTACAGACCTGGACACGTGGCTCGCATCCAGCCGTACACGTGCCATCATCTGGAGCCTCCTTGACTTGGGCGCTGCTTCTGACTCTCATTTGGCTAAGTTACTTATGCATGGTACTACTCAGTGCATAGTTGTCTTGGAGTGCGATCTCTACTGCGATTGGCGAGTTAGGGTGCCTTCGTATACACCTTCCCTGTGGTCTCGCCGGCCGCCTTCATCATCTACTCTTCTTGCTTCCCCGTGTATGCCATGTGAGCTATCCCCCGACCTCATCCTCTGGCCAGCTGGGAAATGTCTATCTCCCTTCATCTCCAGCGATGTCCTTGCTTCGGCGATATCTAATCACTTGGTCGCCCGGATTCATATCTGGCGACTTCGTCTTCAACTTGGTGACCGCCGGTTCTGGTGTGTTGGAGACCGGAGCACGCCAACTTAATAACTGGCGACTACACGAGCCCCCCGACCTCCTTCCCTTCTGCCAACCTGGCGTCCTCTCAACACGCCTATACAATAGCTTGATGCCACGTCATTACTTTCGACTACCAGGGCGGTACACAAGCCCCCCAGTCTTAAGCGAAGACTTGTCCAGCGAAAAGACTAAAGGAGTCACGTCAATACCGATCTACGTGGCGCTGGCGCAAAATTTCAAGTGGTTGTACTTTCTACTTTCCTGACGCTCCACCAAACACTCCTCCCATCGCTCGACACGTGGCTTCATTAACGGTTACCTTCAATTGTCGTTTGCGCTTCCCAAACCCATTTCGAAAAACCCTTTAAACCCATTTCTCTTCACTGTTCCATCACTTTCTTTGTATTCTCAGACGCTCCAACTTTCTTCTGCAAAAGCTCTCAACGTTCTTCAACCTCTTGAATCACCAACTTCCTTCATCACTTTCCCGATCATAAAAAGGTACTTCCTTTACTTCTTCTGCTGGTTTTTCCTGCATTTTAACCGATTCGCATCATCATTTAACTCTCTGGTGCATACGTTGTGGGTTGTTTTTTCTATTTCTCCTTCTTCGTAACTTAGGGCTTCGTCTTCGTTGCAACGAACCTTCGTTCGTTCATTTTTCACCCTTCTTTTATGATCGAGTCAGCCTCTGCGAACCCTCATCACCTTTTCTTTTCTTCTTCCTTTGCAGCTTCCGCAATGACTCGCTCAAAGATCACCCCAAATCCTCCTCCTTTGTCACGAAACCCCTCATCTCAAGCACACAACCCACCGCGAGCACGTGGTGCTTCGTCTTCTCAAGCTGAGAGGCCTGCACCCTCCCGCCCCAACCTGGCCCAGGCTACTCCGCCTGTTACCGGAGGAGCCTCCGTCCCCTCTCCAGATTTCAAAAAACTATACCCATGGGCCACCTCGACCTTGCTGAAGGAAACCTCCCCAGTGAACTCTGCTGGGGCGGTTCTTCGACTGACGAGAGGGGATGAGCCTCACCAGTCGTTCCACAAGGAGCACGACAAAAGAATGACGGTGTTGCCTTGCCCCCCCGACCTTCCAGTATGCGCCGACGACAAGGGGAACAACGGCGGGTTGTTCTGCTTCGTCTACACGACCTTGTTCAAGAAGGTGAAACTTAGGTTTCCCTTCACTCGCTTTGAAAGGGAGCTTCTTACCGAGCTCGACATCGCCGCCGCCCAGCTCCATCCCAAGAGCTGGGCGTTCGTGCGGGCGTTCCAGATTATGTGCGACCATCTGGGGTTGCCAGCATCAGTGGAAGTCTTCCTCTTTCTCTTCGAAGCCAAACACCCAGGAGATCGTCTGTGGGTGAGTTTGAACGGGATTGCTGAGAGGTCGATCCTCTCTATCTTCCAGCAATCCTACAAAGACTGGAAGGGCAAGTTTGTCCAAGTGCGCCCCAATGACAATGACGCTTCTCTGCTCGACGGTTTCCCCTTGTATTGGGTAAACAAGGGGAACAAAGAGTCCAAAGGCAGCTTCAGGAGGCCAAGGAGTCCTGATAGCATGGGTGCTTTGGACAGGGACCTATGCTTCTTCTGGAAGAGTGTGGCAGACGCCAACATTACCTTCCTCACCACCACGCTCATCTGCTTCGAGTTTTTCGAAGATCAACTCAAAATTTGCATAGGTTAGAACTCACCTCAACGTCTAAGTCTTTATCTTGACATTACCTCTGTTAACTATTTCTGGGCGTCTTGCGCGTTGTGCACAAGACTTTGGTTTTATTTTCTGCACCACTTATCTGCTTTTGCTGCATACTGCCTTATGTTTTTACCTTTTTCTCTGAACTAACCCATGCACCTTTGCATTATGCAGATCGTATGTTGGGCCAGGGCAAACTTGCTGAACTGAGGGCGCTCGCCCGAGCCCACGGGTTGGCATCGGGTTCCCAAACCGCACAGGCCCAACTCCTCCCGAGGTCCAGCCCGCCAACCAACGCAAGAAGCTTATCCTCAGGAAGCCAAAGAGGAAAGCCCCCCAAGTAGTCCACGAGGAAGAAGAAGAAGATGATGAGGCGACTGAAGATGGCCTCGTCACCAAGAGGAAGAGGGTGGCGCCTTCTTCACCATCAGCTCCACCTCCACTTCCTACATCAACACCGCCATCCACACCAGCTCCGCCTCCAACATTGCTTCCTCCACCAGCTCCTGCCTCGCCAGTCCAAGCGATTCCATTGGCGTCTGCGCCTCCTGTGGTTGAGGCCCCCGAGCCTAACTTCATAGAGAACCCCCCGAGCGCCTCCACGCCTTATGTATCAGCTGGAGGGGGTCCTCCTTCAAACGCCTCAACCGCAAACGCCGCACCAGTCGGGGATGAAGGTGCTCACCACTCTCCAATTCTTATCACTGAATCCCCGACGTCGCCACCACGCCAAGAAGCACCCGCTGAGCAACCAACTCAAGAAGGTGGCGGCGAAAACCAACTACAAGCCCACCCGGTGCCTCCACAAGCAAACCTCTCTCTTGAGGTCAAGAGGTTGTGGGAGCCTTTCTCGGCCAAACTGAAGATGATGGCGGAGGACTTCCCCTCCATCATCTCTAAAGCTGTGGAGAGTTCTACCAGGAAGCTCCAGGATGACCTCTTCGCACTCCGAACTGAGAACAACACCATAAGGATTGAGGCGGAGAGGTTATCCTGCAATCTTACACTCGCCGAGATTGAACACTCCCGAGTAGAAGATGCCATGAGCACTGAGCTCTGGGTGGCGCGCAAGGAGGCCACCGATCTACGCCATAAGGTGCAGCTTTTGGCTCAAGAAAAGATTGAGCTGGAGAGCAAGATAGTACCTTATCGCGTCAAGGTGGCTGACCTGGAGGCCTTGATCAAAGCTGACGCCGCCAAGGTGAAGAACCTCGAGAAAAGGTCAGCCGATCGGGAGGTCTTCTTGGGGAAGGTGGAGAAAGAAAGAGACGACACCATGGCCAAGCTCGCTGAAGCCAACAAAGAGAACGGGAAGATCGCCGCTGAACTGGGCCAGGTGCAGGCAGAATCCAAGAAGGTTGCTGAAGACCTTCTTCAGGCTCAAGAAACCATTGAAGAACTTAAGAAGCAAGCTGAAGAGCTGAAGCAGCAGAATGAGGGGCTGAAGAAACAGATCGAAGAACTTAACCTGAGCTCTGCCCAAATTATTGCTGTTGGATTCGAGGCCGCCCAGGAACAGTTCGCCTGCCTGTTCCCCGATCTAGATCTTACCATGGTGTCTCTCAATAACGAGGTGGTGGACGGGAAGGTTGTTCCTGCTGAAGACTAATTGATTTCCTCCATCCACTACCTTTATGTTTTCTCCCTTACCCAATCTGCTTGTAATAATCTTTCTATTTTTCTGATTTTTCTGTATATGTACCTTAAACTGATGTTCACTTTATGACAAGGTCTTTGTATTTCCTCTTGCAACTCCTTTGTCTGCTTTATCTCTTCTTGCACAATTTACTTCAAAGAAATAACTTAGTAATTTCGCAAGCGCAATCGTGTACTTAACTGTTTCGAACCACCGATCTTCGGACAATAACGCTTTAACAACTTGTAATCTCAAGGCAATGAACCTCAACGTAAAATCACTCTTTAAATAACGAACTTCAACTCAATCAATGGCTTAAGACACCGCTAACCCGATCTGCTTCATCAAAACGGGTCTTTGACTTTCTTGCTATTGCTAGAATTTTTCCTGGTCGCCAAAGACTCTTGGCGATATCAGCTTCTTCCTGGCTTCATAACTTGTTCATTGTTCCTTCATCTGGGGGTAGAGGCGCCTTTCGGATCCTTCTCTACCTCCCTGATCTTCAGAACAAGAGACCGGGGGGCTAGGCGTTCTCTTTGAACCTACCTTAGCCACCCTCAAACTTCTTCCACCCTTTACACCATACCTGAACTCGTTCGAGACGAGAAGGATTTTATCTTGCCTGAACTGGCTCATCGGCGAGAAGGTCTTTAACTTGCCTGAACTCGCTCATCAGCGAGAAGGTCTTTAACTCGTGCCTCTACATTGCCCCAGGGGTTACATCTCCTCTCCCCCAGAAACACTGAGGACTTTTTGCTGGTGCCTCTACATTGCCCCAGGGGTTACATCTCCTCTCCCCCAGAAACACTGAGGACTTTTCACTGGTGCCTCTACATTGCCCCAGGGGTTACATCTCCTCTCCCCAGAAACACTGAGGACTTTTCACTCTTTCTCGCCTGCACTCGCTCGACGGCGAGGAGGTCTTTATCTCGCCTCAGAATGCGCGAGAGCGTTGAGGTCTTTTAACTGGTGCCTCCGATCGCCGAAAGACGATGAGGACTTTAACTTTAACTGGTGCCTCCAATCGCCGAAAGACGATGAGGACTTTAACTTTAACTGGTGCCTCCAATCGCCGAAAGACGATGAGGACTTGGAAACTTTTTAGAAAGCATGCAATCTAAAACAACTTTAAGCTTCGAAAACTCCTCTTTATTGGGTGGCCTCATTAAAAACCCTCCTTAGGGAAAATAGAGTGCCCCCTTCAAACTGTTTTAACAGAGACATTGTAATATAACATCGTGTTTGTCTTTACTTACAACGTTCTTAACTGTAATATAACTTAAGGTGCGTGGCGTTCCAGGTGCGAGGGATCGCCCCTCCATCCAATGTCTCTAAGCAGTAGGCGCCGTTCCCGAGCGCCTCGGTTATTCTGAACGGTCCCGTCCACTTAGGCGACAACTTATTCTCCATCTCGTACTGGTGGGCTTTCCTCATCACCAGGTCGCCCTCTCTGAACTGTCTTGGCATCACCTTCGAGTTATATCTTCGTTCAATCCTTCTCTTCACCGCCTCAGCTTTCAATCTCGCCTCTTCCCTGACCTCATCCAGTAGATCCAGGTTCAACCTTCTCTCTTCATTCGAGTCTTCCTCCACGAAGTTCTGGAATCTCGGCGAGCTCTCCTGGATCTCCACTGGAATCATTGCGTCGCACCCATAGACCAAGCTGAACGGGGTCTCATGGGTTCCTGACTGCTCGGTGGTGTGGTACGCCCAAACTATACGGGGTACCTCCTCAGCCCAACTTCCTTTGGCTTTCTCTAGCCTTCTCTTCAAACCTCTTAGCAACACCCGATTGGCTGACTCTACTTGGCCATTCGTCTGAGGGTGCTTGACGGATGCAAACACTTGTTGAATTCCCACCCCTTCGCACAGCTTCTTCAACAGGTGACTTGCAAACTGAGTCCCATTGTCCGACACCAGGCGCTAGGGCACACCAAACCGGCACACAATGTTCTTCCACACGAAACCTTCGATCTTGTGTGCGGTGATCTGGGCCACTGGTTCTGCTTCGATCCACTTGGTGAAATATTCAATCGCCATCACCAAGTACTTCATCTGCCTGATCGCCAGCAGGAATGGTCCCAGGATGTCGATTCCCCATGTATGAAACGGCCAAGGGCTGTAAATCGACTTCAACTCCTCAGGAGGCGCCTTGTGCCAATCGGCGTGCTGCTGGCTTTGCTTGCAGCACTGCGCATACCTCTTGCAATCTTCTCTCATCGTTGGCCAGTAGTAACCTGCACGAAGAGTCCTTGCGGCCAGAGCTCGACCCCCGACGTGGCTTCCGCATATCCCTTCATGGAGCTCTGCCATAATTCTCGTACATTTCTCGCCATGCACACATTCCAGGAGTGGGTGAGTGAACCCAAACCTGTACAACTCGCCATCAATCATTGTGTACTTGCTAGAATTCTTCTTTATCTTCCTAGCCTCTGTCGGATCCAGCGGGAGAAGGCCATCTGCCAGGCACCGCTTATACTGTGTTACCCAGGTGTCTGGCTCAGGCGTAGCGCAAACCTGCGTCATGTTTACCCTCTCCCCCGACATGCTCTTATTCTCGGCGATCTTAAGGTCTCTTGAGTCAGGGACCTATGACTTCTCGCCGCTCTCTCCGTCGACTTGCTTATCTGAAGAACCAGGTGATCTGCTACAAATGTTCTCGGCGTCTTCAGAGTTTCTTGAATAACCGTCCTCTGCCTACCCCCCTTGCCTGAACTGGCGAGCTTAGCTAGCAAGTCAGCTCGGGCATTCTGCTCTCTGGGCACATGCACCACTTCAAAGGAGGCAAATGAACTCTTCAACTCCTGTACATACTCCAGGTAAGCCGCCATTTGTGGATCTTTAGCCTGGAACTCGCCTGTTACTTGCCCCGTGACCAGCATCGAGTCACTCTTAGCCATCAGCACCCTGGCTCCCATCTCCTTAGCCAGCAAGATACCGGCGATCAGCGCCTCGTATTCTGCTTGATTATTGCTGGCCTTGAAGGCAAACCTCAAGGATTGTTCGATCAGCACGCCGTTGGGTCCCTCCAAGATGACTCCAGCACCGCTACCCTGCTGGTTTGACGATCCATCCACTGAGAGTACCCAACGGAAGTCATCCCCTTCAACTCGTGTCGCTTCAGATGAGAGCTCGACCATGAAGTCTGCGAAGATTTGCCCCTTGATCGGGCCTCGGGGCTCATACTTAATATCAAACTCCGACAGCTCCACTGCCCACTTCACCATCCTCCCAGCAACGTCGGGCTTCTTCAAGACCTTCTGGATGGGCAGGTCGGTCATCACCAGTATCGTGAAGCTATGAAAGTAGTGGCGCAACCTCCTCGCCGAAAATACCACAGCCACCGCAGCCTTCTCCAGGGCCTGATACCTTACCTTCGGGCCCTGCAGCACCTTACTAACAAAATAAATAGGCTTTTGAGCCTGATCTTGGTCCTGGGCGAGCACCGCACTCACCGCCCTCTCAGTTACAGCAAAATACAACCTGAGAGGGGTTCCCACCAGCGGTTTGCACAAAACCGGCGGGCTCGCCAGATACTCCTTCAGCTTGACGAAGGCTTCTTCACACTCCTTCGTCCAGGCAAACTTGTTATTCCGCCTTAAGCACTGAAAATATGGATGGCCCTTCTCTCCGCTAGCTGACACGAAGCGAGACATGGCGGCCATCCGACCTGTAAGCTGCTGCACTTCCTTCACTGTAGCCGGGCTCCTCATCGCCAAAATGGCAGCGCACTTATCGGGGTTGGCCTCTATTCCTCTTTCAGTTAGGAGAAATCCCAGGAACCTCCCAACCTCCACGCCAAAGATACACTTCTCCGGGTTCAGCTTCAACCTGAACTTGGCGATCATAGTAAACAACTCCTCCAAGTCCGCAACGTGCTTGCTTTTCTCTGGCGAGGTCACGACCATGTCATCCACGTACGCTTGCACATTCCTTCCCAACATCGGTGCAAGTACTCGATCCATCAACCTCTGGTACGTGGCCCCCGCGTTCTTCAGCCCAAAAGGCATCACCTTGTAGCAGTAGCACGATCTCTCGGTCATGAAGGCAGTCTTCTCTTCATCCATGGGATGCATCTTGATCTGGTTATACCCCGAGAAGGCGTCCAGGAAGCTCAACAACTTGCACCCTGCAGCACTGTCCACCAGGGCGTCTATGTTTGGCAAAGGATACGAATCCTTTGGGCAGGCTTTATTCAGATCAGTGAAATCGACGCACATGCGCCATTTCCCATTACTCTTCTTCACCAGCACGACATTGGCTAGCCAATCGGGGTACTGCACCTCCCTGATATGGCCTGCAGCGAGGAGTTTCTGTTTTTCGTCTCTTATCGCCTGCCTCCTCTCCTCGTTGAACTTCCTTCTTCTCTGCCGTACTGGTCCATCGCCAAATGATGGAACAAGAAGTCGGGATCGATCCCGGGCATGTCCGAAGCGGACCATGCAAACGTATCCAGATGCCGCTCTATCACCTTGGCGATCTGGTCCTGGAGCTCAACCTCCAGGGATCTTCCCAGCTTGAAGATCTTTCCCCCAATCTCCCTCTCGAGCCACTGCTCGATGGGTTTTGGCCTGGTTTCTCTGGCGATCACCGCCCTGGCGATTCCCAGCTCCCTCGCTTCCTCAGGGCGATTCCTTGCCTCCTCTTCTTCCAGACCGGCGTTCCCCTCCTCCAGCTCAGCATCCACCATCACCACATCTCTTCCGACGGTCTCTTCTATTACCGTCGATCTGGGCGTCACACCAGGAGGCGGGGTGGTTGTCACATAACTCACAGACCTTTTGTTTTTCAGGCTATTCTCATAGCACCTCTTCGCTTCTTTCTGGTCGGATTTGATGGTGATCACCACCCCGTCCATAGACGGCAACTTCACCTTCATGTGTCGTGTCGATGGTATAGCACCTATTCTGTTGAGCATGGGTCTTCCCAGCAGAATGTTGTACGCTGAGGGAGCATTTACGACAAGGTATTTGATCTTCTCTGTCCTCGAACCCGCCTCATCTGTAAACATAGTCCTCAACTCTATGTACCCCCTGACCTCTACCTGGTCACCAGCAAAACCATACAAACACCCTCCATAGGGCCTCAGCTGGTCAAGGGGTAGCTCCAGCTGCGTGAAAGTCGGCCAGAACATCACGTCTGCCGAGCTTCCTTGGTCCACTAGAACCCTGTGGACCTTTCTTCCTGCTGTGATCAACGAGATGACTATGGGATCGTTGTCATGAGGCACAATGTCCCGAAGATCTTGCTTGGTGAACGTAATGTCCACATCCGGCGAGTGGTCTTCAAACATATCCACCGTCATCACAGACCTGGCATACTTCTTCCTCTGTGATGCGGTGCATCCACCACCTGAGAAACCTCCTGCAATGGTGTGGATTTCCCCGTGGGTAGGCATCTCGTGCTGTTGGGCCTGTCCACCTGCTGGTTGAGAACTCGACGGGCCCCCGGCTCTTCTGTCCAGCAAGTAGTCGTTTAGGAACCCGCTCTTGACCAGATCGTCGAGCTGGTATCCTAAAGCCAAACACGAGTCCACGGTGTGACCAAAGCCCTGGTGAAACTCACACCAGGCGTCTGGCTTTGGTCCCAGCACCTTGTCGCCCACCTTCTCGGGCGCCTTCAACCTAGCTGATATATTGGGAATGGCGACCAGGTCCGCCAATCCCATGACAAACTTGTGCTTAGGCGGGCGATTGTACTCCCGGCGTGCTGGTTGAGGGCGTCCTTGCCCCCTGCCCTTGTTCTTCCTCGGATCATAAGGATGTCGAGTCCTCTGATCCCTTCTGGCCGCCGCTGTCTCCAGCACCCTCTGTGGCTGGATCCTGGTCTGGGCGCGTGGCCTAGCGGGAGCCACGCTTCCCCTCTTCTCGGCGACTTCATTCTCATCGGCGATGTGAGCCACCGCAAGTCGCCTGACTTCAGCAAACGTGGCAGGGTGAGCCCTGATCAATGCCTCACAGAATGGTCCCGGCAGCACGCCCTTCTTAAATGCATAGACCAGCATTTCTTCATCTTTGGCCGGCGATCTGACCATCTGCGCCCCAAAACGATTCAGGTAGTCCCTGAGGGACTCTCCCTGATATTGCCTTATGTCAAACAAATCATAAGACACCCTGGGCGGTGCCTTATTCACGATGTACTGCTCGACGAAAATCTTTGAAAACTGTTGGAAGTTGGTTATGTGACCTGTAGGCAGGCTCACAAACCATTCCAGCGCCGTTCCCTGGAGTGTGCTCACAAACATTTTGCAGTACACGGCGTCTGATCCCCCTGACAGCATCATCTGCGTATGGAACGTGGTGAGATGAGCCTCAGGATCCTCCACGCCGGTGAAAACAGCCTTAACAGGTACCACACTCGCAGGAATAGGCGTGTCAGTAATCGCCTGAGCGAAAGGCATAGGAAAAACACGAGGCGGCGTTGACGGCGCGACCTCTTCAGCAATAGGACGCCCTCGCTGCTCCTGAAGAGCTTGACGCAGCTCTTCAGTCACTTTGCTAAGCTCATCATTCCTGGCCCGAGAGGCGACCAGGTCCTCATGCATTCTCGCCTGTTCTATGCGCGAGGCTTCCACATTTGCCTGCAACGAACGCATAATCTCCACCATCTGCGCCATGGTCATGGCGCTGGCGCCTTCAGCAGCAACGGGCGCAACTGGACTTGAACGGTTGCTTCTCATTTTTCTCATGAAAACTTGGCAAATCACAGAGTACAACGAACAATACTTCCTTCAGCGACGATCGACTCAGCGATCAATCGGTCAGAATTTCGCGACACTTCGCAAGAAACCTCAAGAACACAGCGAACCTCCACAGAAACCTGCAACTCCACCAGAAACCACCGCTTCTCCCACGGAAAACCAAACGAGCCAAAGAACTCAAATCTCACAGAACGAATCTCGCGTAAGCAGCAGAAAACTTCACCTCACCGAACAAAAATCCAAACGAACGGTGGAAAACGCGAAATCACCGAAGAAAACTTAGACGAACAGCGAACAATGGTTGCACCAGCACACAACCACACAGAAAACTGCAAAAACCTCCAAGAACTCACGCTGTGGATGGGAACAGGTTTTACACGGCCCCACGGTGGGCACCTGATGATCCTGCCTGTTGACCAAAACGTTGGAGCTTGCCTCGTCAAACTTGGATCGACGTGTGCACCGCGTCAACCTCCGTCCTTCGCCACGATCCACCTCAAGAACCTGCAAAAGAACAGAGCGGCACCGCTGCGGCCGATCGCACTCCAACGCCCAAGTCAGTGACTGAACCACCAAATACTAAGAGTAACTCTCAAGAACTCTCAAGGAACCGTGAACCAGTTCTCTCTCAGTATAC
Source organism: Phaseolus vulgaris (assembly GCF_051622355.1). Classification (NCBI taxonomy): domain Eukaryota; kingdom Viridiplantae; phylum Streptophyta; class Magnoliopsida; order Fabales; family Fabaceae; genus Phaseolus; species Phaseolus vulgaris. The sequence goes on from NC_143507.1 coordinate 26,258,567, forward strand.
TCAGGAAACTCGCAAGCGTAAAGAAGAAAATCTGAACGTGCGTACCTCAGAAGTTCGTTGGGAAACCCTTATATACCTGGACACTTTCTCTCTCCTGGCAGTTACAGACCTGGACACGTGGCTCGCATCCAGCCGTACACGTGCCATCATCTGGAGCCTCCTTGACTTGGGCGCTGCTTCTGACTCTCATTTGGCTAAGTTACTTATGCATGGTACTACTCAGTGCATAGTTGTCTTGGAGTGCGATCTCTACTGGGATTGGCGAGTTAGGGTGCCTTCGTATACACCTTCCCTGTGGTCTCGCCGGCCGCCTTCATCATCTACTCTTCTTGCTTCCCCGTGTATGCCATGTGAGCTATCCCCCGACCTCATCCTCTGGCCAGCTGGGAAATGTCTATCTGCCTTCATCTCCGGCGATGTCCTTGCTTCGGCGATCTCTAATCACTTGGTCGCCCGGATTCATATCTGGCGACTTCGTCTTCAACTTGGTGACCGCCGGTTCTGGTGTGCTGGAGATCGGAGCACGCCAACTTAATAACTGGCTACTACACGAGCCCCCCGACCTCCTTCCCTTCTGCCAACCTGGCGTCCTCTCAACACGCCTATACAATAGCTTGATGCCACGTCATTACTTCCGACTACCAGGGCGGTACAGTATATATAGTATACAATATATATTTATATATATATAATTAAACTTATTAATCGTTGTTATACTTTTTTTTAATTATATATATTGTTCCTGCTAGTTGACTCGAAACGCTTTCGTGCGCCTACGTCACTCTCACGCTCAGAGTCCTTGCGTTTGCCTGTGCCTTTCCTATGTGAACACCTGAAACACAAAGACAAAGGGCGCCCTAGCGGTTGTTTACACTCTGACGCTCAAGTCAGTACTAGGGCTAGGAAACACCGAAAACTGTATAATCTTGCTATTGTGTGTGTGTTTTACGGCGCAAGAGAATTCTCTCTTGTCAAGTTTGTTAACTAACTATTTATAGACTGAAACTAGGGTTTCCTGTTTACCTGAAATGGGCCTTTCTGATGGGCGGGCCCAACACTGTTGTTACCTTACTCTCAGGATAACCTAGCGCGTGGGGTCCCTAACTGGAGTGCAACCTGTACCGTCCCGTATCCGGGCGTTGACTAAGTCAAGGTCAAAGTCAACAGCTGGAGAGTCAAAGTCAACGCAAGGCGTCGCCTAGGTGGAGAGACGCCAAGTGCCAGCATCGCCGAGAGGAAGCGCCGCCAAGGCAAGGCGTCGCCTAGGTCAGGGCGTCGCCCAACCAGGGCGTCGCCAGATCAAACAGTGTAAAGCAAGGCAATCACAGTGTGGTTCCCCGATACCCATGGGTAGGAAAGACCATGGAGGGAGCGACGCCGTGGGAAGGCCTCAGGTCCCGATAGCTCGGGGGAGCGATAAAGAGAAGGAAAAGGTGGCTTCAAGGCCATAGTGATAGCATCAGTGTAGGGCAGCCTGACTCGTGAAGTACCCCTGCCGCCCCAGAGACGCCTTCGGGACAGATACGACCCAAGAGGAAGGTCACGCCCAGGGTAACCGGGTGCATGGTACGAGAGGAAGGCAGATACGCTCTCAGAGTAAGTGACTAGATGATTGGGGGCATGAGTTGGCACCCAAAAAGTCACCCCTAGCGCAGTAGCATTCCCAGCAGGAGGACTCACACGTAGAAACGTCCTCAGGAGGGCAGAAACGCCCCCCAGATGGGGTCACGGCGTCGTGAGGCCCTCCACGTGTATAACAGCCATGTCAGAATGGAAACACCTCTTGGTCTGGTGCCAGGTAATTAAAGTCGTTCAATACAGTTTCCGTTTCGAGCGTTCAGGTGCTATGATGGCTCCCAAGCGTTTCAACGTCTTAAACGCGTTACGTTTTCTAATTAAGCGCTTTAATGAGTGCGTTACGTTTGTGATTAAAAGCGCTTTAAGGCGCTTTAAATGCTTGGGAGGTTTAAATAGCGCGGGGAATGTTGGAAACGGGGTTCGAACTTTTGGCAAATTTACCAGAGAACTCTCTAGTTGCTTGCTCGTGCTTCAAGGTCACATACGAGCGATTGGGGAATATCTTTGCCTGAGGGAGAAAACACACACACATATACACAGTTCTTTTGACCACCTTCAGAGTGCCATACGCGGTGCTCAGAGACGTAGGTGAACAGTTTTGGTGTTTCTTGCTGGCTGACTTGAGCGTCGGAGTGCAAACCGCCGCTAGGGCGCCTCTTTGTCCTCTTTTTTTTTTGCAGGAGTCAACAGGTAACCAGTGGGAAGGAGTCCCTAGCTGACGGTTGAGGTCGCGCACGAAGACGTCCCGGTCAACCGGACGGAACACAACCTCTGACGGGATGACCACCTGGATGCCTCCTTGTGCATCTGATCTCTCGGGTCACCCGCCTTTGGGAGTGCCCTAGCTGTTCACGTGCCATGCATGCAGCTCGCCCCTGAACGTGACCCTTGCAGGCCATTTCCTTCCAGTGGCTCTTATACTTTGTGTCACACCTGAACGCGTCGTCCACTCTACACGCATGGGTACTCGTGATATAGGCTTCTCCCTTATTGATAACTGGTGTGTGATCTGGGATCCACTTCTCGTGGCCCATCTCTACTGTTTGGGTTTTCGATGTCTGACCTCTCCACACTGTTTAGTGGCAAGTCGGTACATCTTGATGACCAATGTCAAACTGCTCTTGGTTCCTTGGCACACGTGCTTTGTGAGGTACTGGTCCGCGCTGCTCGTGGACCTGCTTACGTGGCACCAATATTACCAATGGTTTAACCAACGCCTGAGGACCGGTCGGTATATATATATATATATATATATTATTATTTGATATAAAAGAAATAAAGGAAATACTTAACATAGGAAATTGCCATATTACAATATAATTACATTATTACAATATACTAAATTGTCTGAAGTACAAAATTCATTGAATACATTGATAGAGCAAATGATGCTTAACTCTTCCTGCCTTCCCTGCAAATCAAGTTATTGAATTCAACTACATAACAATGTATGTTTCTAGTATTGATGTTTTACTTTCCTGCATTCCCTGCAAATCAAGTTACTCAATTCAATTATATCACAGAAGTCTGAAGAGAATGAAACAATTAAGAAAATATAATAAATACAAATATTTTGCAGATGTAGAAACAAAATGTGATGCTCATACTTGACACAAAAAATAATTGTTCATCAGCTACGACCAAACACAACCATTCGACAAACATAATCCAAATTACAAAACACCGGTAACTTACAGTAATTGTACCGTCCCGTATCCGGGCATTGACAAAGTCAAGGTCAAAGTCAACCTCTCGGGGGTCAAAGTCAACATAAGGCGTCGCCTAGGTGAAGAGACGCCAAGTGCCAGCGTCGCCAAGAGGAAGCGTCGCCAAGGTCAAGGCGACGCCTAGTTAAGGCGTTGCCCAATTAAGGCGTTGCCCAACCAGGGCGTCGCCAAGGTCAAATGTCAAAAAGGCAAGGCGATCACAGTGTGGCTCCCCGATACCCATGGGTAGGAAAGACCATGGAGGGAGCGACGCTGTGGGAAGGCCTCAAATCCCGATAATACGGGGTAGTACTAAAGAGAACAGAAAGGTGGCTTCAAGGCCATAGTGATAGCGCCAGTGCAGGGCAGCCTGACTCGTGAAGTGCCCCTGCCGCCCCAGAGACGCCCTTGGGATAGATACGACTCAAGAGGTGGGTCACGCCCAGGGTAACCAGGTGCAGGGTACGAGAGGAAGGCAGATACGCTCTCAAAGTGAGTGACTAGATGTTTGGGGGTATGAGTTGACACCCAAAAAGTCACCTATAGCGTAGATGCACTCCCAGGTAGGAGGACTCACACAAAGAAATGCCCCCAGATGGGGTCATGACGCTGTGAGGCCCTCCACGTGTACAGCAGCCAGATCAGAATAGAAACGCCATTTTGTCAGGTACAAGGTAATTAAGGTTATTTAATACAGTTTCCGTTTCGGCGGGACCCAAGGTGATCTTCACCGGGATGGAGGAGTCCGAGGCGCATCTCACTGCATTCCACACGCAGATGGTGTTGGTAGGCGGCTCCGATGCCACGAGATGCAAGCTCTTTATGAGCACCTTGACAGGGATGGCAATGGATTGCTTCATCAACCTTCCAAACGGCCATATCACCTCCTTTCAGCAGTTGTCGCAACTGTTTAGAGAGCAGTACTTGGCGAACAGGGCTCCGCCTCCAGTTTCCTACGACCTGTTTGATGTAAAACAGTATCAAGGGGAGACCTTGAAGGAATACATCAACCGTTTCGGGGCTCAAGTAGTAAAAGTTGGTACTTCAGAGGAGCCTATGATCGTGTATGCATTCAGAAAAGGCGTATGTTCCGGCCCTTTTTGCGAATCCATTATTTGCAATCGCCCTAGGACCTTCGCTGAAATACGGCGTCGGGCGGTGGAACATATCGCCTCCGAGGGAGAGGTGTGTGAGAAGCGCACTAGCGTCGTAACCTCACGCCCGAAAACGCAGACGCGGGCTCAAACCGTCTGGGTCAACGAGACCACGACGGGGAGAAAGAAGCCAGAGGGGAGACGCCCCTATGAGACCAGAAAACCCCAGCCCCGGGGTCCACCAGGAGGGGATCGCCCAGCCAGGGAAAGGGCAAGGCCGGCGAGGTACAACTTTGTGGTGGAATTGAAGGATCTGATTGTCGTGCCCAATATAGCTGAAAGGTTGAGGCGACCGGCGAAGACTGACAAGGTGTTAGGGCCTAGCAAAGACTCTTGGTGCGAGTTCCACGAAGCTTTCGGTCATCACATCGATAACTGCCTGTCGCTGGGTTACCAGCTAGATGAGTTGGTGAGAAGCGGGTTTCTGAAGGATTATGTCACAGAGCCCGCCACGACCGCGACTCTGCCAGCACCAGCGGAAGAGCAAGCGCACAAGATGCCTGTCCTCGGCGAAGTCCATACCATTGCTGGTGGCTTTTCCGGCGGAGGACCCACCGCCTCCCAACGAAAAAAATACGCGAGGGGGGTCAACTCAATTGAAGAAAGAATTTCAGGTGATCCGTGGGAGTCAGACCTCGTGTTCACGAGGGCGGATCTACAGGATGTTGTGCCGCACGACAACGACCCCGTGGTCATTTCAGTTGTCACGACGGGCAGAAAGGTGAACAGGGTTCTTGTCGACCAAGGAAGCTCTGCAGATTACAAAATTAAAAGACACATCACAAATTTTAAAAAGTGAAAGGAAGCTTAAGGTAAACTCTAGGAAGGATAATGCCATTCCAAAAGAGCAACCATACTCATAAGAATTATGAGTGCCATAAACCTTTTCACAAGCACTTGGTGTAAAAGAAAAACAGCAAGAAAAACTCAATTAAGCCTAAAACAGAAACTTAAATTGCAAGAAATTAAAAGAGCTCTTGAAATAAAGTGCACACAACTCAACAATTAAACAAGAATGAACCTAAGACTCATGATACCACATGATGTGGTTCCACTAGCCATATAGAGAATGATTCTTGACATTCTTAGGAATCACCTTGAGTTGGACATTATTGAGGCACTTTTCTTAGAGTTGGATCATTGTTCTAAGACAATAACTCACCAAAAACTAGTACCAAATCCCAAACTCATTTGGATGCTCCACATATTGTCAAATTGAACCAACAAAGAGAGGTAAAATTGAAAGGACCGAACAAAATTGAATAAGCAAACATATGAACCGAACAAAATTGAAATTAAAAGACAAGAACAGAATATAGGTGCTGGAAAAACATAAAAACTGAACCAAACAACTCAAGAACACAAGACAACAAAAACAATTGAAATAGAAGAAAGGAAGGAGAAGAGAATGCTCATGAAGATGGAAGAATGATGGATGATCTCGCCACTAGAAGTGTGGAATGCTCCTAGATGAGAGTGTTGCCGCCACTTGAGGACTCCATGGATCCATCAAGATAAGACTAGAGAAGAAGGCTCCAAAAGCTCTCCAAAGTTCACTCGAAATTTGAGTAGAGTTTTCTTAGATTAATTCCAATTTGAATTTTACAAAGGAAGCACCTCTATTTATAGCCTAAGGTGCTGAAAAATAGGTGGGAAATTTCAAATAAACTCATTTGAAATTCCCACCAAAAACAAGTCACATGGGAGGTGTGACCTTTTTCTACTATGACACCTCCCAAAAACTACACCTACACCACTCTCCTAAGTCACATGGACAATGTGACTTTATTTTACATTTTCACACACCTTTATTTAATAACCACACCTCCTAAAACTATACAAGAGTATTTCAAAGCTTGGCCTTACCCCTCATGGGATGGACTTGGGATCTTTGGGCTTTGGCCTTATTGGGCTTGGGCTTGGGCTTTGGGCTTGGGCCTCATCTTTATTTTATGTCTTCTTTTAATTTTGAGAAGACTAGAAGGAAGATGTTCCGTCCGGTTGACCGGGACGTCTTCGTGCGCGACCTCAACCGTCAGCTAAGGACTCCTTCCCACTGATTGCCTGTGAATTCCTGCAAAAAAGAAGGACAAAGAGGCGCCCTAGCGGCCGTTTGCACTCCGACGCTCAAGTCAGCCAGCAAGAAACACCAAAACTGTCCACCCACGTATCTGAGCACCGCGTATGGCACTCTGCAGGTGGTAAAAGAAACTGTGTATATATGTGTGTGTGTGTTGTCCCCTTCAGGCAAAAATGTTCTCCAGTCACTTGTACGTAGTCCTCAAGCACGGGCAAGCAACCAGAGAGTTTCTCCTAAATTTGTCGAAGGTTCCAACCCTTTTTCCGACATTCCCAGCGCTATTTAAACTGCCCTAGCATTTAAAGCGCCTTAAAGCGCTTTTAATCTCAAACGTAACGCACTCATTAAAGCGCTTAATTACGAAACGTAGCACATTTAAGATGTTGAAACGCTCGGAAGCCATAATAGTACCTGAATGCTCGAAAGGGAAACTGTATTGAATATCTTTAATTACCTGGCACCTGACTAGAGGGTGTTTCTATTCCGGCATGGTTGTCATACACGTGGAGGGCCTCACGACGCCATGACCCCATCTGGGGGCGTTTCTGCCCATCTGGGGACGTTTCTACGTGTGGGTCCTCCTGTTTGGGAGTGCTACTGCGCTAGGGGTGGCTTTTTGGGTGCCAACTCATGCCCCCAAGTATCTAGCCACTTACTCTGAGAGCGTATCTGCCTTCCTCTCACACCCTGCACCCGGTTATCCTGGGCGTGACCTTCCTCTTGGGTCGTATCTGTCCCGAAGGCGTCTCTGGGACGGCAGGGGTACTTCGCGAGTCAGGCTGCCCTTCACTGGTACTATCACTATGTCCTTGAAGCCACCTTTTCCTTCTCTTTATCACTTTCCCGAGATATCGGGACTTGAGGCTTTCCCACGACGTCGCTCCCTCCATGGTCTTTCCTACCCATGGGTATCGGGGAACCACACCGTGATTGCCTTGCTTTTACACTGTTCGATCTGGCGACGCCTTCACCTGGGCGACGCCTTCACCTGGGCGACGCCTTCACCGAGGCGACGCCTTCATCTAGGCGACGCCTTCACCTAGGCGACGCCTTCACCTAGGCGACGCCTTCACCTAGGCGACGCCTTCACCTAGGCGACGCCGTGTCTTAGCGACGCCTTGAGTTGACTTTGACCTTCCAGTCGTTGACTTTGACCTTGACTTAGTCAACGCCCTTATACGGGACGGTACACAAGCCCCCCCAGTCTTAAGCCGAAGACTTGTCTTCTGCGCAAAGACTAAAGCCTTGCCCCCGCCATCCACGTGCCTTCCCGATGACGTGTCATTCTCTGCTGACTCAGCAAATTTTCGAATTACTGACGCGACATTTTCTGAACCGCAGGGGTATTCTTAATGGGCGATTGGACATTCCCTGAAATGGGGATGATTACACCTTTTGAGCTACCCTTGATCGCGCGCCACGTGGCCCATCGCGTGGCCCTCCTTTAGAGACCCTTGCGCTTCCCCTGGGCAATCGACCTTTTGACGCGTGGCTCGATCCTGCGGCCCTCAATTTGCGCCTCTTGGGTTACGAAATGTAACGTTTAAGTTACCCCAAACCCCGCGCTCACCCTACTGTTACATTCATTCGCTCTGCAACTCCGCACTGTTCATCGCCTTCGAAAACTTTTTTTTCTCTGTGACTGCGATTCTCTCCTTCCTGTGCCTTCTGCTGCCTCCATTCCAAAAGCAAAGGTATGATCTCGGATACTCACGACCTTTCCCCTTCGTCGCATTAGATTGATTTATTGAACTGCCTGGGACTGTTATTATTCACGTATTACTGCATTTCTCCGCTTCTTCTTCCTCCTCTGATTTTTCCCGCGTGGGTGACGCTTCCTGGGGTTCTTTCCCCTTCTTGCCATGGATAAACTTGCTAAACCCTTTTTCCTCTCTTCTTTCTCCAGCTATCTATTTTCACCATGACGAGCGCGAACGCGGAGCCTGATTCTTCCCCTACGACCCCCAAGTCCAACTACAAAGCCTTCTACCCCTGGGCCTCCGATGAGCTCCTGCGTGAATGCACCAGCCTGACTTCCTTCCAGGACCTGGAAGCTCACCGGGGGGATCCCCATTTGTACAACTTTAACGCCTTCTGCCGCACACACGACGCCCACATATCCGTCCGTCCCGGCAGGCCTGGGGAACCTGTTTGTTTGGACGACAGACCTAGGAAGGGGACACCCTTCTTCTTCATGTATCAGACCGTGTTCAAGCGCGTAGGAGTGCGTCTCCCGTTCACTCCCTTCGAACGGGAGCTTCTTACTGAAATCAACACTGCCCCCGCCCAGCTTCATCCCAATAGCTGGGCATTTGTGAGGGGCTTTCAAATTCTTTGTGGATACCTGGGCATTCCTCCTTCCGTAGATGTCTTCCTGCATTTTTTTTAGGTGAAAAAACAGGGGAAAAGCTTTTGGGTAAGCTTTTCCGGGATCGCTGGCAGGATCCTCCTCTCCCTCTTCCAGAATTCTTACAAGAGCTGGAAAGGGAAGTTCTTCAGGGTGTGCTGCGCCAAGCATGATCCCACAGCTTTGGATGGCTTCCCCCTTTACTGGACGGAACGCCCCAAATTGCTCAGGGCCAAAACCCTGGAAGAGCTATCCCCCGCCGATAGGGAGGTAAGCAAAGCCTTGGCGGGATTGGGGATCGTCTTTGATACCTTGAAGCTGGTCGCTAACGAGTACAATGCCCACGCCCTGACCACCTATTTTGGTAAGGGGTTCTCCCCTCATCTTTTGTGCTATAAGCAGCCTGCTATCGATCGTTTGTTTCCCCATACTATTATGCTTGTTTTACACTTGTACCATGTTACTTGCATTTCATGTCTCTTCGCGTATCGTGAATTCGCGTAGCTGTTTTAGTACTAACCCTTGCTGTCTGGTCTGTCTTGATGTAGGATCGGTGATGGGCGCTTCTAAGAGAATGATGCTGGCGAAGGCAATGAAGGAGGCACGTGCCGCCAAGGCGGGCGCCTCCTCCACCCTTGCTGCCGATCCGGTTCCCCCACCGATTCTGTCGCCGCCTCCTCCGATCACCGCCAAAGCTCCCCTGAGTTCACCTCCGTTGTCTCCACACAGCCCCGCCGCACTTCAGACTCCTCGCTCTCCTCTACCCATCGCTGCTGTTCCCCTAGCCACGGCCTCGTCACCGGCTCCAACCCTCCTTGACAAAGGGAAACGGGTTCTGGAGATTCTATCAGATGATGAGGACTCAGGAGGCGTGGCTCCCTTCAAAAGAAAAAAATCTGCGCGGGTTCCTCTTTCGGTAGAGGCGTCGCCCCAGGGAGGGAACCCCTTCATGGATAACCCTCCGAGCGCGACCTCACTCCCTCCCATGACACTCCAAGAGGAAAGGGGCGAAGGCGCCGAATCTGCCCCGCCTCCGCCGCCGACAGAAACCATTGCTTCTCCTGCTTCCGTCGCTGCCACCCCTGACTTCATCGCCATCCCTCCTCCGATTATGCATCTAATGAGGGGCTTCAGTGGCGGGACTCTGCCAGAGGGCACCGACAGGAAGGAAGGCATGCCCTTCTACTTGGGGGCCTTCTTGGCGGTGGCCCTTGAATGGCGCGCCCAGGCCAGAAACGCGGTCATGCAAGCCCAAACTCTCCAGGCCTTGGAAACAAAGGCGACTACTCTGGAGGAGGAAATGAGGACCCTGGGGCGCCAGAACGAAACTTACCAAACCTCTCTGAAGCAAGCGCGGGAGTCCAAAGCAGAAACTGAGAGGCAACTGGCAGAGGCATTAGAGCTCCAGGCTGGCTTCTTTACTCGTGAAGTCGCCCTCCAAGTCCAGGTAACGGGCCTTCAGGAATCGCTCAAAGCTGATGCAGAAATTCAAAAGGACCTGACGGACCGTTGCCGTGAGCAGGCTGACAAGACGGAGCGGATGGAGGGGGAAATGGCCGCCCAGGCCAAAGCCATGGACCTTCTCCGGGCTGACTACGACAAACTACAGGTCGAGGTCAGTCGACTTCGCGTTGAGAAAGAGGCTCTAGAGAAGCAGGTGACCTCTGGGGACGCCGCCGTTGAGGAGCTGGAGAAGGAGAAAAAGTACCTTATCCAGGAGATGGCGGGTACTTTCGAGGAGGGGTTCCAGGAGGCTCTGACCCAGGCGTCGTGTGAGAACCCTGGCATCAATATTTCGAACTGCGACCCCCTGCACCATGTCGTCGACGGGAAGGTCGTGCCCATGGACGTGGACGACTGAACCGCTGTCTCTCAACCGCCACCTTCACTTTCAAGCTTAATTCCTTTATTCTTTACGCTTGCTTTTGACTTTCTCCGTTTAAACTTGTAATTCTTTGAACTATCCGCACTCTTGTTACTGATTTGGGACGTTCGCATGGTTGTCTTTATTTCTTTGTCACATACGACTCTGCCTATGCGATCCTGCTCCCGTCTTTTCCCTTCATACGCTTCAATTATTTTATCTGTGTTCTGCCCGTTTCTCACACTTCGTTGGGCGGTTTGGTATGATTGGGTAAGGTCGCCCGCCAACCCTTACACCCATGGAGAGGCTCACTAAGTGATGCCGTATCGTCCACGGGACGTCTCTGATACCGAAAGGTTCTTTCTTTGATCTTTTAAGACTCGGCGCCCACGCTTAAGGAGAGGCCTGCTAAAGCAGCACCGTATCGTCCCCGGGTGTCTAAAACGCTGAGTGCTGTGGGATTTTTGTTCCCTCCATGGTCTTTCCTGCCCATAGGTATCGGGGAACACCCTGCCAACGACCCGCTAGCGTTCGGCGGTTTCGCCTCCCTCCACAGTCTTTCCTACCTGTGGGCATCGGGGAGGCGACACCTGTGACTAACTTTGCCTTTCTTTGCTTTCGTCTCCCTCCACAGTCTTTCCTACCTGTGGGTATCGGGGAGGCGACGCCTGTCGGTATTTGGGTTAGCGACGCCCGCGACATCTCGTGTGTCGTCGCCCTTTACGTCCTTCCTGGCAACGCCTCGGGCGTTACCTTTACTTCGTTATTGACCTTAATCCTTGCCTTGGTCAACGCCTGATAACAGCGAAGAGCCCAAGGCTTTGCCTGTGCCATCCACGTGGCGCTCCTTGTATAGCTGATGGGACCTTCTGTCATTCGACTTGATCCACGTGGCGCTGCTTGTATGGTTGATGGGGTGTCTAGTCATTCCATTTTCTAACTCCTGCTGTAACCCTGGCTCACTTTCGACGGCGGATCGTACCCCTGGATATTCTGTTGACGGGACATTTTCTGATTTAAACCAGAGGTGCCAGCATCATCCTTTCATCTTCCACCACGTGTATCAATCGTGCGGTGCATCCATTCACGTCGTTTGGCGCTCTAACCGCTTTATTTAATTCTTCAGGCTCTGGAACTATCTTCATCGTTTTCTCACTTCTCATATCCTACTTGCGTTCTTTATTCTTGCACCCTTTCTTCTCTGTCAAAGGGCTGTTCTAACCTTCACTCCCCTCGCTCAACCCTTGCATTTCTAGCCACCCTGATCTTGCTGAAGAATGTCTTCTCACGATGCTTCCGCCAGGGTCCGTCCCAAAGACTTGTACCCTTGGGCCTCGAGCGAACTTCTTGATGAATGTTACCGGGCCTTCGCGAGGAGGCACGATGACGACATCGCTGTGCTCCCATGCACTCTGGGGGAGCCAGTGTGTGGCGACGAACGGGCCAACAACGGGGTCCCTTTTTTTTACTTTTACCAGGTGGTGTTCAAGACACAACCTCTGGGTAACTCTCAGCAATGTACCCGGAAGAGTTCTCTTCACGCCTTTCCAAAGCTCGTTCACGGGGTGGAAAGGCCGGTTCTTCAAGATCCGCTGTACTGATCTTGTTCCCGACGCCCTCGATGGGTTTCCGTTGTACTGGGTGAGAGAGGAAAAGGTCCTCAAAGCCAAACCCCTCAAGAATCTGGCTCCAAGTGATCAAATAGCTTGCCGGATTCTTGCTGAGGCGGGAGGTTTTGACTCTGCTACGGTGATCAGCTTGGAGTTCAACGCTAGGACTCTTGAGAAGTACATAAGTAAGAACCATTGCCTCAGGCAACTTCGGCCTTTGTTACTTTCTAAAAGTGCCTGTCTTTCTTCACTGTGTCTCTAATACATCTGTTCCCTTTGTGCAGGTTCGAAAATAAGCCAAGAAAAGCGGACACGACTTACTCGAGCGTTGCGGGCTGGGAAAGGGGCTTCGCCTTCCTCCAGTGATGACTCTGATGAGCGCTGAGAAGTGGCTTGTTTGTGTTTTTGCATTTTGTACTGTACATTGCTTGTAACAACAGTTTTCCAGTATCATAACTCTTTACAATGCGACTTTACTTTTCATATGCCTCATATACCGCGTGACTTCCTTTCGTCTCGTTCTGTCGACGATGCATGCTTTTACTTGGGCGACGCCTTCTTTCTGGGCGACACCAAGGCCTAGGCGACGCCTTCCTCCTTGGCGACGCCATGGTCTAGGCGGCGCATCACATTACTTCTAACAAGGGAAAATAATGGCTGAAAACCAAAGCACTTCTTTTTCTCAACTGGTTATTCCATTCATTAGGGTGACCTCATTAAAAAACCCCCAAAAGGGGAAAAAGAGCGTCCCCTTCAACTAGACTGTTACATGCTGCTTACATAAATCAACTGAAATAAAATTTTAAGTTGGCTGCATTCCAACTGCGCGGGATAGGGCCCCCATCTAAAGTCTCCAGGTTGTACGAACCGTTGCCCTTAGCCTCAGTAACTCTGAAGGGCCCGGTCCACTTGGGAGACAGCTTATTTTCCAACTCGTAAGGGTGAGCTTTCCTCATCACCAGGTCGCCCACCTGAAACTGTCGTGGCTTTACTTTAGAGCTATATTGCCGCTCCACTCTTCTCTTCACCGCTTCTGCTTTTATTCTAGCTTTTTCCCTGGCCTCTTCTAGCAGATCTAGGTTTACCTGTCTCTCCTCGTTAGACTCCTCCACCACAAAGTTTTGAAATCGCGGTGAGCTTTCGTGTATTTCTACTGGAATCATCGCGTCCGACCCGTACACCAAACTGAACGGCGTCTCCATAGTAGAGGATTGGGGCGTGGTGTGGTATGCCCACACAATCCTTGGCACCTCTTCCGCCCACGCCCCTTTGGCCTTCACTAACCTTCTTTTTAACACCCTCAGCAGAACTCTGTTTGCTGACTCTACTTGTCCATTGGTTTGGGGGTGTTCGACCGACGCGAACACTTGCTTGATTCCCACTTCAGCGCACAGATTTCTCAACTGCTGACTGGCGAACTGGGTCCCGTTGTCAGATATCAGGCGCCTGGGTACGCCAAAGCGACACACGATGTTTCTCCACACAAAATGCTGTACCTTATGCGCAGTGATTTGTGCTACGGGTTCTGCCTCTATCCACTTGGTGAAGTATTCGATGGCGACAATCAGATACTTCATCTGCCTGATTGCCAGTGGGAAAGGGCCCAGGATGTCAATACCCCATGTGTGGAAAGGCCACGGGCTGTATATGGACCGCAACTCTTCAGGCGGCGCCTTGTGCCAGTCGGCATGCTTTTGGCATTGCCTACACCGTTGGGCGTGCCGTGCGCAATCTTCTTTCACTGTTGGCCAGAAGAACCCTGCGCGTATTACCTTGGAGGCTAAGGATCTTCCTCCTACATGGCTTCCGCAGATGCCTTCGTGTAGCTCTGCCATTATCCTGGTGCACTCATCGCCACTGACACATGTTAGGATAGGGTGAGTAAAACCGTGCCTGAACAACACCCCATCCACCAAGGTATATCTTACGGCGTTCCTTTTGATTTTCTTACCCTCTTCAGGGTCTACTGGAAGGGCCCCATCCGCCAGGTACCGCTTATAGGGCGTCATCCAGGTGTCTCCCGTGGACAGGACACAAACCTGCATCTGCTATTCCTCAGACACACCCGCGTACGTACTGATGCGGGGCGCCCTCTGCGTATCTTGGGTTAATGAGGAATGACTCTTCGGCCTCCCCCTTGATGCATAAATCTGGAGGACATCCACCCTGTTGTCTTCCACGAATCGACGCGGAGCTTTGAGGGTCTCCTGGATCACTGTCCTCTGTCTACCCCCCTTGCCTGAGCTGGCCAGCTTTGCAAGCAGGTCAGCTCTGGCATTCTGCTCCCTCGGGACGTGTATCAACTCAAGAGCGTTGAACGCCCCTCTCAACAACTGGATGTATTTGAGATACGCCGCCATCTGTGGGTCCTTCGCCTGGAACCCACCCGACACCTGCCCCGTGACCAACTGGGAGTCGCTCTTCACCAGGAGGTTCTGTGCGCCCATCTCTTTGGCCAAGAGCATTCCTGCAATCAAGGCTTCGTATTCTGCTTGGTTGTTACTTGCCTTGAAGGCAAAACGCAAGGCCTGCTCGATTAGTATGCCGTCGGGTCCTTCCAGCACTATTCCCGCACCACTCCCTTGCTGGTTTGAGGAACCATCGACCGAGAGTAGCCACTGTGAACCCGCTTCCACCTCTTGCTCACCTCCGGGCGAAAGTTCTGCTACAAAATCCGCATACACCTGCCCCTTAATGGATCCTCTAGGGTCGTACTGTATGTCGAATTCCGACAGTTCCACAGCCCAGCGTACCATTCTTCCTGCCACATCGGGCTTCTGCAGCACCTTCTGTATGGGGAGGTTGGTCATTACCACCACCGTGAAACTGTGAAAGTAATGACGGAGCCTCCTAGCCGAGAACACTACCGCCAGTGCCGCCTTTTCCAGCGCCTGGTACCTTGTCTCGGCTCCCTGTAAGGCTTTGCTTACAAAGTAGATGGGCTTCTGACTCTGGCTCTGCTCTTGTACCAACACAGAACTGATGGCCCTATCTGTTACAGTAAAATACAAACGGAGGGGCACGCCCGTTACCGGTTTGCAGAGAACCGGAGGCGTCGCCAGGTACTCCTTCAGTTTAACGAAAGCCGCTTCGCATTCCTCAGTCCATGCAAAGCGACTGTTTCTCTTGAGGCACTGGAAGTAGGGGTGCCCCTTTTCTCCTCTAGCGGAAATAAACCTCGAGAGCGCCGCCATCCGCCCTGTCTACTGTTGAACCTCCTTTACCGATGTCGGGCTCCGCATGGCAATAATGGCCGCACATTTGTCGGGGTTCGCTTCTATACCCCTCTCGGTGAGCAGAAAACCCAAGAATTTACCGGCCTCTACCCCAAAAACACACTTCTCGGGGTTCAACTTGAGGCGGTACTTGGATATCGTGTTGAACAATTCCTCCAAGTCTGCCATGTGCTGTATCCTGTTCTGCGACGCCACCACCATGTTGTCCACATAGGCGTATACATTTCTCCCGAGCATTGGCGCCAAGACCTTATCCATTAACCTCTGGTACGTGGCGCCCGCGTTTTTGAGTCCGAAAGGCATCACCTTATAGCAATAACTGCATGTTTCAGTCATGAACGCAGTTTTGCTCTCGTCCCTGGGGTGCATCTTGATTTGGTTGTAACCTGAGAAGGCGTCCAGGAAGCTTAACACTTTGCTGCCAGACGCGCTGTCCACTAGGGCGTCAATGCTGGGCAGCGGGTAGGAATCCTTCGGGCACGCCTTATTCAGGTCCGTGAAGTCAACGCACATTCTCCATTTCCCGTTTGCCTTCTTCACCAGAACGACATTGGCGAGCCACTCAGGGTACTGAATCTCCCTAATGTGGCCAGCACTCAGCAGCTTATGCGTTTCGTCTTTCACCACCTGTTGTCGCTCCTCATTGAATTTCCTCCTTCTCTGACGCACGGGGCGAACCGTGGCGTCCATGCTGAGGTGGTGGCACAGAAAATCGGGGTCGATGCCCGGCATGTCCGAGGCGGACCACGCGAAGGCATCCATGTGGCGCGAAATCACTTCCGCCACTCCTTCCCGTTCTTCCGGGTTTAGCGAGCTTCCTAACTTGAAAGCTTTGCCGCCAATCTCCCTCTCTAGGATGTTGGCCGCGGGTTGCTCCCTACTATCATCATCGGCGGGCGCCGCTTCTTCTACGGGCGCCGCCTCCTCCACGTGCGCTTCCTCCATTGGCGCATCTGCTTCGGGCGTCGCCCTTTCTGCTATGGGCTCTTCGGGGGTCTGCCTAGCGGGCGTCGCCTCGATCATCGTTGCGTCCACGATCGGTGGACGCTCGTACACCATGAAAACGCCTCTCTTCGTCTTCAGGCTGTTTTCGTAGCATTTTCTTGCCTCTTCTTGGTCTGATCTGATGACTATCACCCGGCCACTGAGGTCCGGTAGCTTCATCTTCATGTGCCGGGTGGAGGATATTGCACTCAGACGGTTTAGCGCTGGTCTGCCCAGCAAAATGTTATAGGCAGAGTTGGCGTAAACGACGAGGTACCGAATGCTCTCTGTTCGGGAGGCCTCTCCGTCCGTGAACGTAGTCCTCAACTCCAGGTACCCCCGGACCTCTATCTGGTTATCCCCGAACCCATACAAACATCCCGTATAGGGACTCAGTAGATCGGGGGACAGCCGTAACTTATTAAAAGTCGACAGAAACATGACGTCTGCCGAGCTTCCTTGATCAACAAGCACTCGGTGGACCTTTCTCCCAGCCGTGACGACCGAGATGACAACGGGATCGTTGTCATGGGGCACCACATCTCGGAGATCCCTTCTTCTGAACACAATATCTAACTCCCAGGGCTGAGAGCCTCTCTTCGATTGAATTTACCCCCCTCGCGTATTTCTTCCGCTGGGAGGCGGTGGGTCCTCCGCCGGAAAAACCTCCAGCAATGGTGTGGACCTCGCCAAGCACAGGCATCTCGTGTGCTGGCTCATCCGCCGGCGACGGCAAGGTGGCGGTCACGGTGGACTCTGCGACATAATCTTTCAAAAACCCAGTCCTCACCAGCTCATCTAGCTGGTAACCCAACGACAGGCAATTATCAATTTGGTGCCCGAAAGCCTCGTGAAATTCGCACCAAGAGTCTTTACGGGGCCCTAGCACCTTATCGGTCTTCGCCGGTCGCCTCAGCCTCTCGGCTATGTTGGGCACGGCGATCAAATCCTTCAATCCGACTACGAAGTTGTACCTCGCCGGTCTTGCTCTTTCTCTGGTGGGGCGTTCGCCTCCTGCGGGGCCCCGAGGCTGGGGCTTTCTGGCCTCGTAGGGGCGTCTCGCCTCTGGCTTCTTTCTCCCCGTCGTGGTTTCATTGACTCTGACGGGTTGAACTCGCGCCGGTCCCCTTGGGCGTGAGGGCACGGCACTGGTGCGCTTCACACATACCTCCCCTTCCGAAGCAATATGCTCCACCGCCCTACGTCGTAATTCGGCGAAAGTCCTGGGGCGATTGCGGATAATAGATTCTCCAAAGGGCCCTGGGCATACGCCTTTCACAAATGCGTACACGATCATAGGCTCCTCTGTTGTACCAACTTTCACGACCTGGGCCCCGAAGCGATTGATGTACTCCTTCAGGGTCTCCCCCTGATACTGCTTCACGTCAAACAGGTCGTAGGAGACCGGCGGCGGGGCCTTGTTGGCCAAATACTGTTCTCTGAATAACCGCGACAACTGGCGGAAAGATGTGATATGGCCCTCGGGAAGGCTGATGAACCAGTCCATAGCCATCCCGGTCAGGGTGCTCATGAAGAGTTTGCACTTGGCGGCATCAGAGCCGCCTATCAGGACCATCTGCGTGTGGAACGCCGCGAGGTGCGTCTCCGGGTCCTCCATCCCAGTGAAAATTGCCTTAGGTCCCGCGAACGTGTTCGGGATTGCTGCGTCTAGGATCTCCTGCGAGAACGGAGTGGAAAACTCCCTTGGTGGGGAGTGATTCTCCACCTCGTCATGCCCAGGCCGCCTCCTATCGTTTCTCAGGCCCTGGCGCAACTCCTCATTCACGCGGTGGAGCTCTTCGTTGCGCTCATGCGAGGCGTCAAGATCTGCCTGCATGCGTTCCTGCTCCATCTTCGAATCCGCCATGTCCTGCTGCAACCCCCTCATTATTTCCAGGACCTGCTGCATGGATAGGTCTGCGGGGGCTGCGCGCGCTGATCTTCGTCTGGTGGGGGCCATTGTCACTCCAACCTCCTTCAGCACTACCGTAACCTGATAGATTTTCACGAACTTGTGTGATGGGACTGATGTTTTATATCGTGCCCCACGGTGGGCGCCAAATGTTCCGTCCGGTTGACCGGGACGTCTTCGTGCGCGACCTCAACCGTCAGCTAAGGACTCCTTCCCACTGATTGCCTGTGAATTCCTGCAAAAAAGAAGGACAAAGAGGCGCCCTAGCGGCCGTTTGCACTCCGACGCTCAAGTCAGCCAGCAAGAAACACCAAAACTGTCCACCCACGTATCTGAGCACCGCGTATGGCACTCTGCAGGTGGTAAAAGAAACTGTGTATATATGTGTGTGTGTGTTGTCCCCTTCAGGCAAAAATGTTCTCCATTCACTTGTACGTAGTCCTCAAGCACGGGCAAGCAACCAGAGAGTTTCTCCTAAATTTGTCGAAGGTTCCAACCCTTTTTCCGACATTCCCAGCGCTATTTAAACTGCCCTAGCATTTAAAGCGCCTTAAAGCGCTTTTAATCTCAAACGTAACGCACTCATTAAAGCGCTTAATTACGAAACGTAGCGCATTTAAGACGTTGAAACGCTCGGGAGCCATAATAGTACCTGAATGCTCGAAAGGGAAACTGTATTGAATATCTTTAATTACCTGGCACCTGACTAGAGGGTGTTTCTATTCCGGCATGGCTGTCATACACGTGGAGGGCCTCACGACGCCATGACCCCATCTGGGGGCGTTTCTGCCCATCTGGGGACGTTTCTACGTGTGGGTCCTCCTGTTTGGGAGTGCTACTGCGCTAGGGGTGGCTTTTTGGGTGCCAACTCATGCCCCCAAGTATCTAGCCACTTACTCTGAGAGCGTATCTGCCTTCCTCTCACACCCTGCACCCGGTTATCCTGGGCGTGACCTTCCTCTTGGGTCGTATCTGTCCCGAAGGCGTCTCTGGGGCGGCAGGGGTACTTCGCGAGTCAGGCTGCCCTTCACTGGTACTATCACTATGGCCTTGAAGCCACCTTTTCCTTCTCTTTATCACTTTCCCGAGATATCGGGACTTGAGGCTTTCCCACGACGTCGCTCCCTCCATGGTCTTTCCTACCCATGGGTATCGAGGAACCACACCGTGATTGCCTTGCTTTTACACTGTTCGATCTGGCGACGCCTTCACCTGGGCGACGCCTTCACCGAGGCGACGCCTTCACCGAGGCGACGCCTTCATCAAGGCGACGCCTTCACCTAGGCGACGCCTTCACCTAGGCGACGCCTTCACCTAGGCGACGCCTTCACCTAGGCGACGCCTTCACCTAGGCGACGCCTTCACCTAGGCGACGCCGTGCCTTAGCGCCGTGTCTTAGCGACGCCTTGAGTTGACTTTGACCTTCCAGTCGTTGACTTTGACCTTGACTTAGTCAACGCCCTTATACGGGACGGTACAGAAGAACTTCAAATGTGAGGGTGGATGTCCTCTTCCTCCATTAATAAAAGCCTCCTTTATTTGATTCTCATCAGCTTATATGGGTTTGCTGACAACCAGGTGGAAGTTCGAGGCTACTTGGAATTGAGGACAACGTTCACAGATGGAGAGGCCTCGCGTACCGAAAGCATCCGGTACTTGGTCGTAAACGCCAATTCTGCCTACAACATCTTGTTGGGCAGACCGGCGTTGAATAGGCTGAACGCAGTAGCCTCCACGCACCATATGAAGATGAAGCTGTCGGATCTCAGCGGCAAGGTGATTGTCATCAAGTCGGATAAGGAGGAAGCACGGAAATTTTATGAGTATAGCCTGAAAACGAAGAGAGGCGTGTTTATGGTGTTCGAGCGTCCGCCAAGTGCAGACGCAATGATGGAGATAGAACCCTTGATTGAGGCGACGCCCATGGAGTCAACGCCTGGCCAGGCTACACTCGTTGGGGCGACACCCGAGGCAGACACGCACATGGAGGAGGGGCCTGATGACACATCGCCCGTAGAAGAGTCGACGCCTGGAAAGCGCTACCGGGCAGCGCCCATTATGGAAGATAGCAGGGATCAGTCGGCGGCTAACATGGTGGAGAGGCAGATAGGCGGCAAAACGTTTAAGCTGGGACGTTTGTTGAGCCAAGAAGAGCAGGAGGAGGTGGCAGAGGTGATTTCACGCCGTTTAGATGCTTTCGCATGGTCCGCCTCAGATATGCCGGGCATCGACCCTGACTTTCTATGCCATCACCTTAGCATGGATGCCACGGTCCGCCCCGTGCGACAAAGAAGGAGAAAGTTTAATGAAGAGAGGCAACTTGTGATAAGGGAAGAGACACAAAAGCTACTGAGTGTTGGTCACATCAGGGAAATCCAATATCCTTAGTGGTTGGCCAACGTCGTCCTGGTGGAAAAGGCGAATGGGAAGTGGAGGATGTGGTAGACTTCACGGACTTGAACAAAGCGTTCCCGAAAGACTCGTACCCACTACCCAGCATTGACGCACTCATGGACAGTGCCTCCGGTTGCAAGGTTCTTAGATTTTTGGATGCATTCTCGGGATACAACCAGATCAAAATGCACCCAAGAGACGAGAGTAAAACTGCGTTCATGACAGAAACTTGCAGTTACTGTTACAAGGTAATGCCCTTTGGGCTAAAAAACACAGGCGCCGCCTACCAAAGGCTGATGGACAAGGTCCTAGCACCCATGTTAGGGAAGAATGTGTACGCCTACGTGGATGATATTGTAGTGGCATCGCAGGGAAGGACGCAGCACGTGACGGACCTGGAGGAGTTGTTCGTCACCATATCGAAATACCACCTCAAGCTGAACCTCGAGAAGTGTGTCTTCGGGGTGGAAGCCGGTAAATTCCTAGGATTCATGCTCACAGAGCGGGGAATAGAGGCGAACCCTGATAAATGCGCAGTAATTATTGCCATGCGGAGCCCGACATCAGTAAAGGAAGTGCAGCAGCTAACGGGGCGAATGGCAGCTTTATCAAGGTTCGTTTCTGCGGGAGGAGAAAAGGGGCACCCCTATTTCCAGTGCCTCAAAAGAAATAGTCGCTTTGCATGGACTGACGAATGCGAAGCGGCTTTCATCAAGTTGAAAGAGTATTTGGCGACGCCACCAGTCCTTTGCAAACCGGTAGCAGGTGTGCCCCTCCGGCTATACTTCGCGGTAACAGAGCGAGCAATCAGTTCTGTGCTGGTCCAGGAGCAGGACCAAATACAAAAGCCCATATATTTCGTCAGCAAGGCTTTACAAGGCCCGGAGACGAGATACCAGGCGCTAGAGAAGGCAGCGTTGGCCGTGGTATTTTCGGCCAGGATGCTCCGCCATTACTTCCACAACTTTACAGTGGTGGTAATGACGAACCTCCCTATACAAAAGGTATTGCAGAAACCTGACGTAGCGGGAAGGATGGTGCGCTGGGCAGTGGAGTTGTCAGAGTTTGACATCCAGTATGAGCCCAGAGGATCCATCAAAGGGCAGGTATGTGCAGATTTTGTGGCAGAACTCTTGCCCGGAGGCGAACAAGAGGTGGAGGCAGGCTCGTAGTGGTTGCTCTCGGTCGACGGCTCTTCCAACCAGCAAGGAAGTGGTGCGGGGATAGTCTTGGAGGGACCCAATGGTGTGCTGATTGAGCAAGCTCTGCATTTCGCCTTTAAGGCAAGTAATAATCAGGCTTAATACGAATCTCTGATTGCAGGGATGCTCCTGGCTAAGGAGATGGGCGCGCAGAACCTCTTGGTGAAAAGTGATTCCCAGCTGATTATGGGACAAGTATCGGTTGAGTTCCAAGCAAAAGACCCACAGATGGCGGCGTATTTAAGGTACGTCCAACTGCTGAAGGGAGCGTTTAGCGCTCTTGAGCTAATACATGTCCCACGAGAACAAAATTCCAGAGCTGGCCTGCTGGGCAAGCTGGCCAGCTCAGGCAAGGGGGGCAGGCAGAGGACAGTAATCCAAGAGACGCTCAAAGCTCCGAGAAAATTCGTGGAGGACAACAGGGTGAATGTCCTCCATATTAGTACTGCGAGAGGGAAGCCAAGGAGTCATCGTTCCTTGACTCAAGATACGGTGAAGACGCCCCATATTAGCACATACGCGGACACGTCCGAGGGAGGAAGGCATGCGCAGATATGTGCTTTAGCCGAAGGAGACACCTGGATGACGCCATACAGACGGTATCTGGCGGATGGGGTCCTCCCAGCAGAGCCAGAGGAGGGCAAAAAGGTTAAGAGGAATGCCGCAAGATACACCCTAGTGGATGGAGTATTGTTCAGGCACGGGTTCACCCACCCTATCCTAACGTGCGTAAGCGGCGACGAGTGCACCAGAATAATGGCGGAGCTCCACGAAGGCATTTGTGGGAGTCACGTGGGGGGAAGGTCCTTAGCATCTAAGGTGGTGCGAGCAGGTTTCTACTGGCCAATAGTAAAAGAGGATTGCGTGCGGCACGCCTAGCGTTGCAAACAGTGTCAGAAACACGCCGATTGGCACAAGGCGCCGCCAGAGGAGCTGAGATCCATATACAGCCCGTGGCCTTTCCATACGTGGGGGATTGACATCCTAGGTCCATTCCCATTGGCGATAAGGTAGATGAAGTATTTGATCGTTGCCATTGAATACTTCACCAAGTGGATAGAGGCGGAGCCCGTGGCCCAGATTACTGCGCACAAGGTGCAACACTTTGTTTGGAAGAACATTGTGTGTCGCTTTGGCGTACCTAGGCGGCTAGTATCCGACAATGGAACCCAGTTCGCCAGTCAACAGTTGAGAAACCTGTGCGCAGAGGTAGGCATCAAGCAAGTGTTCGCATCAGTCGAACACCCCCAGACTAACGGGCAGGTAGAGTCAGCGAATAGAGTTTTGCTGAGGGGACTAAAGAGAAGGCTAGAAAAGGCTAAAGGAGCGTGGGCGGGGGAAGTGCCAAGGATCGTATGGGCATACCACACCACGCCCCAATCTTCCACCATGGAGACGCCTTTCAGCTTAGTATATGGGTCGGATGCGATGATCCCGGTTGAGATTCACGAAAGCTCGCCACGTTTCCAAAATTTCGTGGTTGAAGAATCCAACGAAGAAAGGCGGGTGAATCTGGACCTACTGGACGAAGCCAGGGAGGAAGCAAGAATAAAGGCCGAAGCAGTAAAGAGGAGAGTAGAGCGACAATATAGCTCTAAGGTGAAGCCACGACAGTTTCAGGTTGGCGACTTAGTTATGAGGAAGGATCACCCATATGAGCTAGAAAATAAATTGTCTCCCAAGTGGACCGGACCCTTCAGAATTACCGAAGCTGAGGGGAACGGTTCGTACAACTTAGAGACTTTGGAACGGGGTCCCATTCCGCGCAGCTGGAATGCGGCCAATTTGAAGTTTTATTTTAGTTGAATTATGTAAGTGAGCAGCCATGTAACAATCTTATTGTAGGCGACACTCTTTTTCCCTCTCGGGGGATTTTGAACGAGGTCACCCAAATAAAAATAAAAATAAGTTCAAGACTCAAAGTGCAAGACCAAGGGGTAAAGAGATAAAAGACAAAGACTCAAAGTGGCGACAGGCGTCGCCAAACCTACGCGTCGCCAAGAGTGCGCGTCGCCAGGAAAGGGGCGTCGCCAGACACAGGCGTCGCCAAGAAACATAACGGAGGAGCACAATATGTTAAAAGAAGCGAATGTAGTCGAAAGCGTACAAAAATGAAGCGGCGTTACAGAAATCGAAACATGGCACCAGAGAGTTAAGGTTACAAATAGAGTTCGAGATAAAGGTGAATGAGATAGATGAGACAAACATATACATGCCCTATGCTCATACAAAAAGTGCAAACAGACCACTTCTCAGTGGCCTCCGGAGTCTGGATGAGAGGAGGACGAAGCTCCGTTCTCAGCCCTCAGCACCTGGGTAAGATGTGACCTCCGTTGTCGGTTTATCTTCGAACCTGCACCGAAGAAAACAAACATGGTAAAGACACCACAAGACAGGACACGCAAAGATCTAGTAAAGATGAAGAGCGGGAGGTTCTAAGGTAATCTCTGATACATATATACTTCTCCAAGGCTTCGGCGTTGTAGTCCAAGCTAATCAAAGCGGCAGCATCGAAGCCTCCCGCCTCAGCCAGGATCCGGCATGCAACCTGGTCGTTGAAGGGTAGCCTTTTGAAGGGTTTGGACTTCAGGGCTCTCGTCTCCTCACAGAGTACAGTGGAAAACCATCCAGGGCGGAAGGCACGAGATCGGAGCAACAGACTTTGAAAAACCTACCCTTCCACCCTGTGAAGGAGTTTTGGAAGGGAGTTAGGAGAACCCTGCCGGGAACGTTGCTAAGGGTCACCCAGAGGTTGTTCCTTTGCTTCTTCATCTCAAAGAAGTGAAGAAAGATGTCAACCGAGGATGCACACCCCAGAAAGCCAAAGAGTATGCCAAAGGCTTTGACGAAAGCCCAGCTATTAGGGTACAACTGGGCGGGAGCAGCATTAATCTCAGTCAGTAGTTCCCTCTCAAACCTGGAGAAGGGCAGGCGGACGCCGATGCTTTTGAATACCACCTGGTAGAAGTAGAAGAAAGGGACCCCGTCGTTGGCCCGTTCGTCTCCGCACACCGGCTCCCCTAAGGTGCAAGGGAGCACGGAGATATTGTCGTCATGCCTCTTCGCGAAGGCACGATGATCGTATGAGCACGAATCCCCTTTGTGTTCCCTTATGGCCCTGGTAGAAAGCAAGCATGAGCACTCGTCAAGGAGCTCGCGCGAGGCCCATGCATACAGGTCCTTGGGGTTAACCCTAGGGGGAGGAACATGAGAAGACATGTCGCCACAAAGTATGAGCAAAGAGCTGGGAGTTCAAAGGAGAATAGCGCGTTAGGAGTGCGGGAGGAAAAACGCCAACTAGAAAGGATGCAGAAGGAACTCTTTGTGTAGCGGTGCAAGGAGGATGCGAAAACACAGAGACGATGGACGCGAGTACAAGATTTTGAA
Source organism: Phaseolus vulgaris (assembly GCF_051622355.1). NCBI lineage: Eukaryota > Viridiplantae > Streptophyta > Magnoliopsida > Fabales > Fabaceae > Phaseolus > Phaseolus vulgaris. Next base: position 26,284,021 of record NC_143507.1, read on the forward strand.
GATCTAAATATTGCAGTTGGAGCGCCAAGCGACGCAAATGGGGGCACCGTGCGATAGAGCCACGTGTCAAAGGATGGGAGGATGATCCTGGCGCCACTGGCTAACATTCAGAAAACGTCGCGTCGACAGAATGCCCGAGGGTACGATGCGCCGTCGAGAATGGGCATCTTGTCAGAAGCTCAGAAAATATCAGGATCAAGTCAAGTGAGGGAACGTCCCATCAGCCATACAGGAAGTACAACGTGGATGGCGCGGGCGAGACCTTAAGCTCTCCGCTACCCCCAGGCGTCGACCAGAGTCGAAGTCAAAGTCAATGCCAAGGTAAAGTCAACGGGTTGACCGCACCAGGCATCGCCAAGACACTGAAGGCGTCGCCAGTATAAGACACTGAAGGCGTCGCCAGTATGAGATGCTGAGGGCGTCGCCAGCATGAGACGCTGAGGGCATCGCCAGTATAAGTTATCAGTGGCGTCGCCCCCGATACCCACAGGTAGGAAAGACTTTGGAGGGAGACGAAATCGAAGAAGTCAAAACTGGTCACCAGCGGCGTCGCCTCCTCGATACCCACAGGTAGGAAAGACTGTGCAGGGAGACGAGATCGCTAGAAGCCAAGCGAACCACTGGCAGTGTTGCTCCCCGATACCCATGGGAAGGAAAGACCATGGAGGGAACGACCCCCTGGGGGGGCTTCGAGCCTTCCCGGTGTTTGGCGTTTCTAGACACCCTGAGGACGATACGGCGCTGCTGTAGCAAGCCTCTCCTTAGGCGTGGGTGCCAGCACCAAGAATCAAGGGACAGATCACCTTAGTGTTTAAGACAATCCGTGGATGATACGGCGCTGTTAGACAGGCCTCTTCATGGGCGTGGGCACTGAAATACGATCTTGTCCCAAGTGTTTAAGACCCAAAGCAGGTCTCGACTTTTGCATTGCAGCAATGGCGGAGCGGCCAGCGCCTTCACGAGGCAGAGGCCTCATAGATACGAATGCGGAATAGGTTGTGAGGTACACGTTAGAAGTAAGGCGCCTGGCGTACAGGATCGCCCAACACAGCGCAAGAAACGAGTAAAAGTACAGGCAAAGCAATTGAAGCATACAAAAATGAAGAACGAATATGAAATTGTTATACAAAACCCATTATCCCAAGAAAGGTGCAAATAGTTCAAAAGATTTACAAGTTTATCAGAGGATGGCTAGAGCGAATATAAAGCACAAAAAGGTAAAGGTGGCAGCTGAAAGTTGGCGTTTCAGTCATCCAACTCGAGGGGCACGACGCGTCCGTCAACGACATGGTGGGTGGAATCGCAATTAGAAACGTTGATCCCCGGGTTCTCGCAGGCGGCCTGGGCCAAAGCCTCCTTGAATCCCTCCTTGAAGGTGCCGACCATGTCATCGATGAGTGCCTTCTTGGCCTTCTCCAACTCCTCGATGGTAGAGTCGCCGAAAGCCACCTACTTCTCCAGAGCCTCCTTCTCCACTCAGAGCCGGTTGACCTCGATTTGCAGCTTGTCATGGTCAACCTGGAGAAGGTCCAATGCCATGGCCTGGGTAGCCATCTCCTCCTCCATCCACTCCAGTCTTTCGGCCTGCCCATAGCACTGATCCTCCAATTCCTTCTGGAGCTCTTCGGAGGCCTCAGCCATGTCTTGGAGGTCCGTTATTTGAATGTGGAGATATACTTCCCGGACGTAGAAGTCAGCCTGAAATTCCATCGCCTCATCCAGCTGCCTTTCAGCCTCCTCTTTGGCCTCTTGGGCGAACTTCAGAGAGGCTTGATAGACCACATTTTGGCGTCCCAAAGCTTCCTTCTCCTTCAGAGCGACCACTTCTTCTTTCAGGGCCTGGAGGGCTTGTGTGTGTGAAGCAGCATTTCTAGCTTGGGCGCGCCAATCGAGGGCCACGACCAAGAAGGCTCCCAAATAGAAGGGCATTCCTTCTCTTCTGTCGGAGCCTTCTGGCATCAATCCTCTGTTGAAGCCCCTCATCAGATGCATGATTGGAGGAGGAATGGCAATTAGATCGGGGGCAACAGAAACGGAGACAGGAACAGCAGAAGCCTCTGCTGGTGGTGGAGATGGAGCAGACTCGGCCCCGTCGCCTTTTTCCTCTTGGACTATTATGGGTTGGGGAGAGGTGGCGCTAGGGGGATTGTCCCTGAAGGACTCCCCTCCCTGTGGGGACGCCGCTGGTAGGATGGGAACCCTAGCAGCCTTTCTCCTCTTGAAGACTAGCCCACCGTCGGAGTCTTCATCATCGGAGAGAATCTCCAACACCCTCTTCCCTTTGTCAAGGGGGGCTGGAGCAGGTGACGAGGCCACAACCAGTGGGACTGCGGCGATGGGTGGAGGTGAATTGGGCGTTTGAAGTGTTTGGGGGCTACGTGGAGGTGGTAAAGATGGGCCTAATGGAGTTTCGGTGGTGGTTGGTGTTGGTGAGGGCGAGGATAATGGGAGGCTTGGATCAGCAACGGGGGCGGTGGAGGCGCCAGCCTTGGTGGCACGAGCAGCCTTCAGTGCTTTCGCCAAGACCATCCTCTTAGAGGAATCCATCACTGATCCTACATTCAGACAAACCAAAGAACAGAAGTTAAAGCCGCACCAGATCAAACACAAGGCGTCAGTTACACACAAATCACAGAATGCCAATCCCACCGCCCATGCAGTTATATAAATCTACAAGGCATGCAGGTAAATGAAACATAAAGAGTACAAATGAACACTTAGCAACGAGGGAAACAGGTGGAGGAGGCCAACAGAACAAGCATGATGTAATAAAACACAGATAAGAAAGGGCAACAAGAAACGAGCCTCCCTACCAAAATAGGTGGACAGGGTGTGTGCGTTGTATTCACACGCTATGAGCTTCAGCGTGTCAAAAACGATCCCCAGGCCAGCCAAGGCCTCACATACCCCCCTATCAGCAGAGGACAGCTCATCCAGGGCCTTAGGCTTGAGCAGCTTGGGATGCTCTGTCCAGTATAGTGGGAAGCCGTCCAAGGTTGTGGGGTCCTGTTTGGCGCAGCACACCCTGAAGAATTTTCCTTTCCAGCTTTTGTACGAGTTCTGGAAGAGAGAAAGGAGGATCCTGCCAGCGATCCCGGAAAAGCTCACCCAGAGGCTTTTCCCTTGCTTCTTCACCTCGAAGAAATGTAGAAAGACGTCCACAGAAGGAAGAACGCCTAGATATCCACAAAGAATTTGAAAGGCCCGAACAAAGGCCCAGCTATTGGGATGTAGCTGGGCGGAGGCCGTATTGATCTCCGTGAGCAGTTCCCTCTCGAAGGGTGTGAACGGAAGGCGTACACCAACACGTTTGAATACAGTTTGGTAAATGAAGAAAAAGGGGGCCCCACCCCTGGGTCTGTCATCCACACAAACAGGTTCCCCTGGTCTGCCGGGGCGGACGGAGATGTGGGCATCGTGGGTGTGACAGAAAGCGTTGAAGTTGTATAAATGAGGGTCACCCCGATGGTTCTCCAGATCCTCGAAGGTTGTCAAGGTGGTCCATTCGTTTAAAAGATCGTTAGAGGCCCATTTATAGAAGGCCTTGTAGTTGGTCTTGGAGGGAAAACTGGACCTCGGTTTCGAGCGCACCATGATGCAGATAAATAGCTGAAGAAAGAAGAAAGGAAAAGGGTTTTAACAAGCGATGCCAAGGCAGAAAGGGAAGAGAAACCTGTACCGTCCCGTATCAGGGCGTTGACTAAGTCAAGGTCAAAGTCAACGACTGGAAGGTCAAAGTCAGCTCAAGGTGTTGCCCAGGTGTAGGGACGCCAAGAGGAAGCGTCGCCAAGGCAGGACAAGGCGTCGTTAAAGCACGGCGTCGCCTAGGTGAAGGCGTCGCCTAGGTGGAGGCGTCGCCTAGATGAAGGCGTCGCCTCGGTGAAGGCGTCGTCCAGGTGAAGGCGTCGCCTAGGTGAAGGCGTCGCCCAGGTGAGGGCGTCGCCAGATCGAACAGTGTAAAAGCGAGGCAATCACGGTGTGGTTCCCCGATACCCATGGGTAGGAAAAACCATGGAGGGAGCGACGCCGTGTGAAAGCCTCAGGTCCCGATATCTCGGGAAAGCGATAAAGAGAAGGAAAAGGTGGCTTCAAGGCCATAGTGATAGTACCAGTGAAGGGCAGCCTGACTCGCGAAGTACCCCTGCCGCCCCAGAGACGCCTTCGGGACAGATACGACCCAAGAGGAAGGTCACGCCCAGGATAACCGGGTGCAGGGTGTGAGAGGAAGGTAGATACGCTCTCAGAGTAAGTGGCTAGATACTTGGGGGGCATGAGTTGGCACCCAAAAAGCCACCCCTAGCGCAGTAGCACTCCCAAGCAGGAGGACCCACACGTAGAAACGTCCCCAGATGGGCAGAAACACCCCCAGATGGGGTCAAGGCGTCGTGAGGCCCTCCACGTGTATGACAGCAATGCCGGAATGGAAACACCCTATAGTCAGGTGCCAGGTAATTAAAGATATTCAATACAGTTTCCCTTTTTGGCATTCAGGTACTATTATGGCTCCCAAGCGTTTCAACGTCTTAAATGCGCTACGTTTCATAATTAAGCGCTTTAATGAGCGCGTTACGTTTGAGTTTAAAAGCGCTTTAAGGCGCTTTAAATGCTGGGGGCAGTTTAAATAGCGCTGAGAATGTCGGAAAAAGGGTTGGAACCTTTGGCAAATTTACGAGAAACTCTCTGGTTGCTTGCCCGTGCTTTAGGATTACGTACAAGTGACTGGAGAATATTTTTGCCTGAAGGGGACAACACACACACATATACACAGTTCTTTTACCACCCTTCAGAGTGCCACACGCGGTGCTCAGATACGTGGGTGGACAGTTTTTGGGGTTTCTTGCCGGCTGACTTGAGCGTCGGAGTGCAAACGGCCGCTAGGGCGCCACTCTGCCCTCATTTTGCAGGAAATTTGCAGGCATTCAGTGGGAAGGAGTCCTTAGCTGACGATTGAGGCCACGCACGAAGACGTCCTGGTCAACCGGACGGAACATTTGGCGCCCACCGTGGGGCCGATATAAAACATCAGTCCCATCACACAAGTTCGTGAAAATCTACCAGGTTACGGTAGTGCTGAAGGAGGTTGGAGTGACAATGGCCCCCACCAGACGAAGGTCAGCGCGCGCAGCCCCCGCAGACCTATCCATGCAGCAGGTCCTGGAAATAATGAGGGGGTTGCAGCAGGACATGGCGGATTCGAAGATGGAGCAGGAGCGCATGCAGGCAGATCTTGACGCCTCGCATGAGCGCAACGAAGAGCTCCACCGGGTGAATGAGGAGTTGCGCCAGGGCCTGAGAAACGATAGGAGGCGGCCTGGGCATGACGAGATGGAGAATCACTCCCCACCAAGGGAGTTTTCCACTCCGTTCTCGCAGGAGATCCTAGACGCAGCAATCCCGAACACGTTCGCGGGACCCAAGGCAATTTTCACTGGGATGGAGGACCCGGAGACGCACCTCGCGGCGTTCCACACGCAGATGGTCCTGATAGGCGGCTCTGATGCCGCCAAGTGCAAGCTCTTCATGAGCACCCTAACCGGGATGGCTATGGACTGGTTCATCAGCCTTCCCGAGGGCCATATCACGTCTTTCCGCCAGTTGTCGCGGTTATTCAGAGAACAATATTTGGCCAACAAGGCCCCGCCGCCGGTCTCCTACGACCTGTTTGACGTGAAGCAGTATCAGGGGGAGACCCTGAAGGAGTATATCAATCGCTTCGGGGCCCAGGTCGTGAAGGTTGGTACAACCGAGGAGCCTATGATCGTGTACGCATTTGTGAAAGGCGTATGCCCAGGGCCCTTTGGAGAATCTATTATCCGCAATCGCCCTAGGACTTTCGCAGAATTACGGCGCAGGGCGGTGGAGCATATCGCTTCGGAAGGGGAGGTATGTGTGAAGCGCACTAGTACCGTGCCCTCACGCCCAAGGGGACCGGCGCGAGTTCAACCCGTCAGAGTCAATGAGACCACGACGGGGAGAAAGAAGCCAGAGGCGAGACGCCCCTACGAGGCCAGAAAGCCCCAGCCTCGGGGCCCAGCAGGAGGCGAACGCCCCGCCAGAGAAAGAGCAAGACCGGCGAGGTACAACTTCGTAGTCGAGTTGAAGGATTTGATCGCCGTGCCCAACATAGCCGAGAGGCTGAGGCGACCGGCGAAGACCGACAAGGTGCTAGGGCCCCGTAAAGACTCTTGGTGCGAATTTCACGAGGCTTTCGGGCACCAAATTGATAATTGCCTGTCGTTGGGCTACCAGCTAGATGAGCTGGTGAGGACTGGGTTTTTGAAAGATTATGTCGCAGAGTCCACCACGACCGCCACCCTGCCGTCGCCGGCGGATGAGCCAGCGCACGAGATGCCTGTGCTTGGCGAGGTCCACACCATTGCTGGAGGTTTTTCCGGCGGAGGACCCACCGCCTCCCAGCGGAAGAAATACGCGAGGGGGGTAAATTCAATCGAAGAGAGGCTCTCGGGGGAGCCCTGGGAGTCAGATATTGTGTTCACAAGAAGGGATCTCCGAGATGTGGTGCCCCATGACAACGATCCCGTTGTCATCTCGGTCGTCACGGCTGGAAGAAAGGTCCACCGAGTGCTTGTTGATCAGGGAAGCTCGGCAGACGTCATGTTTCTGTCGACTTTTAATAAGTTACGGCTGTCCCCCGATCTACTGAGCCCCTATACGGGATGTTTGTATGGGTTCGGGGATAACCAGATAGAGGTCCAGGGGTACCTGGAGTTGAGGACTACGTTCACGGACGGAGAGGCCTCCCGAACAGAGAGCATTCGGTACCTCGTCGTTAACGCCAATTCTGCCTATAACATTTTGCTGGGCAGACCGGCGCTAAACCGTCTGAGTGCAATATCCTCCACCCGGCACATGAAGATGAAGCTACCGGACCTCAGTGGCCGGGTGATAGTCATCAGATCAGACCAAGAGGAGGCAAGAAAATGCTACGAAAACAGCCTGAAGACGAAGAGAGGCGTTTTCATGGTGTACGAGCGTCCACCGAGCGCGGACGCAACGATGATCGAGGCGACGCCCGCTGGGCAGACCCCCGAAGAGGCCATAGCAGAAAGGGCGACGCCCGAAGCAGATGCGCCAATGGAGGAAGCAGCAGCGCGTCTGGCAGCAAAGTGTTAAGCTTCCTGGACGCCTTCTCAGGTTATAACCAAATCAAGATGCACCCCAGGGACGAGAGCAAAGCTGCGTTCATGACTGAAACATGCAGTTATTGCTATAAGGTGATGCCTTTCGGACTCAAAAATGTGGGCGCCACGTACCAGAGGTTAATGGATAAGGTCTTGGCGCCAATGCTCGGGAGGAATGTATACGCCTATGTGGACGACATGGTGGTGGCGTCGCAGAACAGGATGCAGCACATGGCAGACTTGGAGGAATTGTTCAACACGATATCCAAGTACCGCCTCAAGTTGAACCCCGAGAAGTGTGTTTTTGGGGTAGAGGCCGGTAAATTCTTGGGTTTTCTGCTCACCGAGAGGGGTATAGAGGCGAACCCCGACAAATGTGCGGCCATTATTGCCATGCGGAGCCCGACATCGGTAAAGGAGGTTCAACAGTTGACAGGGCGGATGGCGGCGCTCTCGAGGTTTGTTTCCGCTGGAGGAGAAAAGGGGCACCCGTACTTCCAGTGCCTCAAGAGAAACAGTCGCTTTGCATGGACTGAGGAATGTGAAGCGGCTTTCGTTAAACTGAAGGAGTACCTGGCGACGCCTCCGGTTCTCTGCAAACCGGTAACGGGCGTGCCCCTCCGTTTGTATTTTACTGTAACAGATAGGGCCATCAGTTCTGTGTTGGTACAAGAGCAGAGCCAGAGTCAGAAGCCCATCTACTTTGTAAGCAAAGCCTTACAGGGAGCCGAGACAAGGTACCAGGCGCTGGAGAAGGCGGCACTGGCGGTAGTGTTCTCGGCTAGGAGGCTCCGTCATTACTTTCACAGTTTCACAGTGGTGGTAATGACCAACCTCCCCATACAGAAGGTGCTGCAGAAGCCCGATGTGGCAGGAAGAATGGTACGCTGGGCTGTGGAACTGTCGGAATTCGACATACAGTACGAGCCTAGAGGATCCATTAAGGGGCAGGTGTATGCGGATTTTGTAGCAAAACTTTCGCCCGGAGGTGAGCAAGAAGTGGAAGCGGGTTCACAGTGGCTGCTCTCGGTCGATGGTTCCTCAAACCAGCAAGGGAGTGGTGCGGGAATAGTGCTGGAAGGACCCGACGGCATACTAATCGAGCAGGCCTTGCGTTTTGCCTTCAAGGCAAGTAACAACCAAGCAGAATACGAAGCCTTGATCGCAGGAATGCTCTTGGCCAAAGAGATGGGCGCACAGAACCTCCTGGTGAAGAGCGACTCCCAGTTGGTCACGGGGCAGGTGTCGGGTGGGTTCCAGGCGAAGGACCCACAGATGGCGGCGTATCTCAAATACGTCCAGTTGTTGAGAGGGGCGTTCAACGCTCTTGAGTTGATACACGTCCCCAGGGAGCAGAATGCCAGAGCTGACCTGCTTGCAAAGCTGGCCAGCTCAGGCAAGGGGGGTAGACAGAGGACAGTGATCCAGGAGACCCTCAAAGCTCCGCGTCGATTCGTGGAAGACAACAGGGTGGATGTCCTCCAGATTTATGCATCAAGGGGAAGGCCGAGGAGTCATTCCTCATTAACCCAAGATACGCAGAGGGCGCCCCGCATCAGTATGTACGGGGGTGTGTCTGAGGAAGAACAAATGCAGGTTTGTGTCTTGTCCACAGGAGACACCTGGATGACGCCCTATAAACGGTACCTGGCGGATGGGGCCCTTCCAGTGGACCCTGAAGAGGGTAAGAAAATCAAAAGGAACGCCGTAAGATATACCTTGGTGGATGGGGTGTTGTTCAGGCACGGTTTCACTCACCCTATCCTAACATGCGTCAGTGGCGATGAGTGCACCAGGATAATGGCAGAGCTACACGAAGGCATCTGCGGAAGCCATGTAGGAGGAAGGTCCTTAGCCTCCAAGGTAATACGCGCAGGGTTCTTCTGGCCAACAGTGAAAGAAGATTGCGCACGGCACGCCCAACGGTGTAGACAATGCCAAAAGCATGCCGACTGGCACAAGGCGCCGCCTGAAGAGTTGCGGTCCATATACAGCCCGTGGCCTTTCCACACATGGGGTATTGACATCCTGGGCCCTTTCCCACTGGCAATCAGGCAGATGAAGTATCTGATTGTCGCCATCGAATACTTCACTAAGTGGATAGAAGCAGAACCCGTGGCACAAATCACTGCGCATAAGGTACAGCATTTTGTGTGGAGAAACATCGTGTGTCGCTTTGGCGTACCCAGGCGCCTGATATCTGACAACGGGACCCAGTTCGCCAGTCAGCAGTTGAGAAATCTGTGCGCTGAAGTGGGAATCAAGCAAGTGTTCGCGTCGGTCGAACACCCCCAGACCAATGGACAAGTAGAGTCAGCAAACAGAGTTCTGCTGAGGGGGTTAAAAAGAAGGTTAGAGAAGGCTAAAGGGGCGTGGGCGGAAGAGGTGCCAAGGATTGTGTGGGCATACCACACCACGCCCCAATCCTCTACTATGGAGACGCCGTTCAGTTTGGTGTACGGGTCGGATGCGATGATTCCAGTAGAAATACACGAAAGCTCACCGCGTTTTCAAAACTTTGTGGTGGAGGAGTCTAACGAGGAGAGACGAGTAAACCTAGATCTACTAGAAGAGGCCCGGGAAGAAGCCAGAAGAAAAGCAGAAGCGATGAAGAGAAGAGTGGAGCGGCAATATAGCTCTAAAGTAAAGCCACGACAGTTTCAGGTGGGCGACCTGGTGATTAGGAAAGCTCACCCGTACGAGTTGGAGAATAAGCTGTCTCCCAAGTGGACCGGGCCCTTCAGAGTTACTGAGGCTAAGGGCAACGGTTCGTACCACCTGGAGACTTTAGATGGGGGCCCTATCCCGCGCAGTTGGAATGCAGCCAACTTAAAATTTTATTTCAGTTGATTTATGTAAGCAGCATGTAACAGTTTAGTTGAAGGGGACGCTCTTTTTCCCCTTTTTGGGGGTTTTTTAATGAGGTCACCCTAATGAATGGAATAACCAGTTGAGAAAAAGAAGTGCTTTGGTTTTCAGCCATTATTTTCCCTTGTTAGAAGTAATGTGATGCGCCGCCTAGGCCATGGCGTCGCCAAGGAAGAAGGCGTCGCCTAGGCCTTGGCGTCGCCCAGAAAGAAGGCGTCGCCCAAGTAAAAGCATGCATCGTTGGCAGAACGAGACGAAAGGAAGTCGCGCGGTATATGAGGCATATGAAAAGTAAAGTGGCATTGTAAAGAGTTATGATATTGGAAAATTGTTGTTACAAGCAATGTTCAGTACAAAATGCAAAAACACAAACAAGCCACTTCTCAGCGCTCATCAGAGTCATCACTGGAGGAAGGCGAAGCCCCTTTCCCAGCCCGCAGCGCTCGAGTAAGTCGTGTCCTCTTTTCTTGGCTTATTTTCGAACCTGCACGAAGGGAACAGATGTATTAGAGACACAGTGAAGAAAGACAGGCACGTTTAGAAAGTAACGAAGGCCGAAGTTGCCTATGGCAGTGGGTCTTACTTATGTACTTCTCAAGAGTCCTAGCGTTGAACTCCAAGCTGATCACCGTAGCAGAGTCAAAACCTCCCGCCTCAGCAAGAATCCGGCAAGCTATTTGATCACTTGGAGCCAGATTCTTGAGGGGTTTGGCTTTGAGGACCTTTTCCTCTCTCACCCAGTACAACGGAAACCCATCGAGGGCGTCGGGAACAAGATCAGTACAGCAGATCTTGAAGAACCGGCCTTTCCACCCCGTGAACGAGCTTTGGAAGGGCGTGAAGAGAACTCTTCCGGGTACATTGCTGAGAGTTACCCAGAGGTTGTGTCTCTGTCTCTTCACCTCAAAAAAGTGAAGAAAGAGGTCAACCGAGGGTGCACAACCCAGAAACCCAAAGAGGACGTCGAAGGCCTTGACAAAGGCCCAGCTGTTGGGGTATAGCTGGGCTGGAGCCACGTTGATCTCCGTCAGCAGTTCCTTCTCGAACCAGGAGAAGGGTAAGCGCACCCCGATGGTCTTGAACACCACCTGGTAAAAGTAAAAGAAAGGGACCCCGTTGTTGGCCCGTTCGTCGCCACACACTGGCTCCCCCCGAGTGCATGGGAGCACAGCGATGTCGTCATCGTGCCTCCTCGCGAAGGCCCGGTGGTCGTAAGAACACAACTCCCCTTTGTGTTCTCGTACGGCCCTGGTGGAGAGCAAGCATGAACACTCATCAAGAAGTTCGCTCGAGGCCCAAGGGTACAAGTCTTTGGGACGGACCCTGGAGGAAGCATCGTGAGAAGACATTCTTTAACAAGATCAAGATGGCTGGAAATGCAAGAGTTGAGCGAGGGGAGCAGTTAGAAAGCCCTTCGACGGAGAAGAAAGGGTGCAAGAAGAAAGGGTACAAGAAGAAAGAACGCAAGTAGGTTATGAAGAGTGAGAAAATGGTGAAGATAGTTCCAGAGTTTGAAGAGTTAAATAAAGCGCCTAGCGCGCCAAACGACACGAACGGGTGCACCGTGCGATTGATACACGTGGCAGAAGGTGAAAGGATGACGCTGACACCACTGGTTTAAATCAGAAAACGTCGTATCAGCAGAATATCCAGTGGTACGATGCGCCGTCGAAAATGAGCCAGGGGTACAGCAGGAGTCAGGAAATGAAATGACTAGATACCCCACCGACCATGCAAGCAGCGCCACGTGGATCAAGTCGAATGACAGAAGGTCCCATCAGCTGTACAAGAAGCGCCACGTGGATGGCACAGGCAAAGCCTTGGGCTCTTCGCTGTTATCAGGCGTTGACCAAGGCAAGAATTAAAGTCAATGTCGAAGCAAAGGTAACGCCCGAGGCGTTGCCAGGAAAGACGTAAAGGGCGACGACAAACGAGAAGTCGCGGGCGTCGCCAACCCAAATACCGACTGGCGTTACCTCCCCGATACCCACAGGTAGGAAAGACTGAGGAGGGAGAAGAAATCAGAGAAAGGCAAAGTTAGTTGCAGACGTCGCCTCCCCGATACCCACAGGTAGGAGAGACTGTGGAGGGAGGCGAGACCGTCAAATGCCAGCGAGTCACTGGCAGGGTGTTCCCCGATACCTATGGGCAGGAAAGACCATGGAGGGAACAAAAACCCCACAGCACTCAGCGTTTTAGACACCCGGGGACGATACGGTGTTGCTTTGGCAGGCCTCTCCTTAGGCGTGGGCGCCGAGTGTTAAAAGATCAAAGAAAGAGCCTTTCGGTATTAGAGTCGTCCCGTGGACGATACGGCGTCACTTAGTGAGCCTCTCCACGGGCGTAAGGGTTGGCGAGCGAGCTTACCCAATCATACCAAACCGCCCAACGAAGTGTGAGAAACGGGCAGAACACAGATAAAATAATTGAAGCGTATGAAGGGAAAAGATGAGGGGAGAGCCCCTTACCAAAATAGGTGGTCAGGGCGTGGGCATTGTACTCGCTAGCGACCAGCTTCAAGGTATCAAAGACGATCCCCAACCCCGCCAAGGCTTTGCTTACCTCTCTATCGGCGGGGGATAGCTCTTCCAGAGTTTTGGCCCTGAGCAATTTGGGGCGTTCCGTCCAGTAAAGAGGGAAGCCATCCAAAGCTGTGGGATCATGCTTGGCGCAGCACACCCTGAAGAACTTCCCTTTCCAGTTCTTGTAAGAATTCTGGAAGAGGGAGAGGAGGATCCTGCCAGCGATCCCGGAAAAGCTTACCCAAAAGCTTTTCCCCTGTTTTTTCACCTCAAAAAAATGCAGGAAGACATCTACGGAAGGAGGAATGCCCAGGTATCCACAAAGAATTTGAAAGCCCCTCACAAATGCCCAGCTATTGGGATGAAGCTGGGCGGGGGCAGTGTTGATTTCAGTAAGAAGCTCCCGTTCGAAGGGAGTGAAAGGGAGACGCACTCCTACGCGCTTGAACACGGTCTGGTACATGAAGAAGAAGGGTTTCCCCTTTCTAGGTCTGTCGTCCAAACAAACAGGTTCCCCAGGCCTGCCGGGACGGACGGATATGTGGGCGTCGTGTGTGCGGCAGAAGGCGTTAAAGTTGTACAGATGGGGATCCCCCCGGTGAGCTTCCAGGTCCTGGAAGGAAGTCAGGCTGGTGCATTCACTCAGGAGCTCATCGGAGGCCCAGGGGTAGAAGGCTTTGTAGTTGGATTTGGGGGTCGTAGGGGAAGAATCAGGCTCCGCGTTCGCGCGCGTCATGGTGAAAATAGATAGCTGGAGAAAGAAGAGAGGAAAAAGGGTTTAGCAAGTTTAGCCATGGCAAGAAGGGGAAAGAACCCCAGGAAGCGTCACCCACGCGAGAAAAATCAGAGGAGGAAGAAGAAGCGAAGAAATGCAGTAATACGTGAATAACAACAGTCCCAGGCAGTTCAATAAATCAATCCAATGCGACGAAGGGGAAAGGTCGTGAGTATCCGAGATCATACCTTTGCTATTGAAATGGAGGCAGCAGAAGGGCACAGGAAGGAGAGAATCGCAGTTGCAGAGAAAAAGGGTTTTCGAAGGCGATGAACAGTGCGGAGTTGCAGAGCGAATGAATGTAACAGTAGGGTGAGCGCGGGGTTTGGAGTAACTTAAACGTTACATTTCGTAACCCAAGAGGCGCAAATTGAGGGCCGCAGGATCGAGCCACGCGTCAGAAGGTCGTTTGCCCAGGGGAAGCGCAAAGGTCTCTAAAGGAGGGCCACGCGATGGGCCACGTGGCGCGTGATAAAGGGTAGCCCAAAAGTTGTAATCATCCCCATTGCAGGGAATGTCCAATCGGTCATTAAGAATACCCCGGTGGTTCAGATAATGTCGCGTCAGTAATTCGAAAATTTGCTGAGTCAGCAGAGAATGACACGTCATCAAGAAAGCACATTGATGGCGGGGGCAAGGCTTTAGTCTTTGCGCTGAAGACAAGTCTTCGGCTTAAGACTGGGGGGCTTGTGTACCGTCCCGTATCAGGGCGTTGACTAAGTCAAGGTCAAAGTCAACGACTGGAAGGTCAAAGTCAGCTCAAGGTGTCGCCCAGGTGTAGGGACGCCAAGAGGAAGCGTCGCCAAGGCAGGACAAGGCGTCGCTAAAGCACGGCGTCGCCTAGGTGAAGGCGTCGCCTAGGTGGAGGCGTCGCCTAGATGAAGGCGTCGCCTCGGTGAAGGCGTCGTCCAGGTGAAGGCGTCGCCTAGGTGAAGGCGTCGCCCAGGTGAGGGCGTCGCCAGATCGAACAGTGTAAAAGCGAGGCAATCACGGTGTGGTTCCCCGATACCCATGGGTAGGAAAAACCATGGAGGGAGCGACGCCGTGTGAAAGCCTCAGGTCCCGATATCTCGGGAAAGCGATAAAGAGAAGGAAAAGGTGGCTTCAAGGCCATAGTGATAGTACCAGTGAAGGGCAGCCTGACTCGCGAAGTACCCCTGCCGCCCCAGAGACGCCTTCGGGACAGATACGACCCAAGAGGAAGGTCACGCCCAGGATAACCGGGTGCAGGGTGTGAGAGGAAGGCAGATACGCTCTCAGAGTAAGTGGCTAGATACTTGGGGGGCATGAGTTGGCACCCAAAAAGCCACCCCTAGCGCAGTAGCACTCCCAAGCAGGAGGACCCACACGTAGAAACGTCCCCAGATGGGCAGAAACACTCCCAGATGGGGTCAAGGCGTCGTGAGGCCCTCCACGTGTATGACAGCAATGCCGGAATGGAAACACCCTCTAGTCAGGTGCCAGGTAATTAAAGATATTCAATACAGTTTCCCTTTTTGGCATTCAGGTACTATTATGGCTCCCAAGCGTTTCAACGTCTTAAATGCGCTACGTTTCATAATTAAGCGCTTTAATGAGCGCGTTACGTTTGAGTTTAAAAGCGCTTTAAGGCGCTTTAAATGCTGGGGGCAGTTTAAATAGCGTTGAGAATGTCGGAAAAAGGGTTGGAACCTTTGGCAAATTTACGAGAAACTCTCTGGTTGCTTGCCCGTGCTTTAGGATTACGTACAAGTGACTGGAGAATATTTTTGCCTGAAGGGGACAACACACACACATATACACAGTTCTTTTACCACCCTTCAGAGTGCCACACGCGGTGCTCAGATACGTGGGTGGACAGTTTTTGGTGTTTCTTGCCGGCTGACTTGAGCGTCGGAGTGCAAACGGCCGCTAGGGCGCCACTCTGCCCTCATTTTGCAGGAAATTTGCAGGCATTCAGTGGGAAGGAGTCCTTAGCTGACGATTGAGGCCACGCACGAAGACGTCCCGGTCAACCGGACGGAACAAAACCCTAGAAAATGCCACCCACGCGAAGAAACCCAGAAAGGGAGAGAAAAGAGCGGAGAAGGACGAAGGAGCGAAAAGAATGCAGAAATGTGGAAACATAAACAGTCCCAGGCAGTTCAATACACAGCGATGCAACGCGATGAAGAAGAAGAGTCATGGAGGTAGAAAAATCATACCTTTGAGTATCGAAGTAGGGAAGGAATGGAAGTGAGAAGGAGAGAGCAGGGATTGCAGAGAAAGAGCTCGAAGGAGATAAACTGATGTGATTCCACTAGCCATATAGAGAAAGGTTCTTGACCTTCTTAGGAATCACCTTGAGTTGGACATTATAAAGGCACTTTTCTTAGAGTTGGATCATTGTTCTAAGACAAGAACTCACCAAAAACTAGTACCAAATCCCAAACTCATTTGGATGAACCAATTATAGTCAAATTGAACCGAACAAATGAGCAAGAAAAGCAAAGGAACAAGATGAATGGACAGAATTATAGAACTGCCGAACCAAAAACTCATAAAAACAGCAAGAACATCTAACCAAAACTCAAGAACACAAGCTAACACAAACAATAGAAAGAGGAGAAAGGAAGGAGAGAAGAAATGCTCATGAAGATGGAAGGAGGATGGATGATCTCGCCACTAGAAGTGTGGAATGCTCCTAGATGAGAGTGATGCCGCCACTTGAGGACTCCATTGATCCATCAAGATAAGACTAGAGAAGAAGGCTCAAAGCTCTCCAAAGTTCATTCAAAATTTGAGTAGAGTTTTCTTAGATTAATTCCAATCTGAAAAATACAAAGAGAGCACCTCTATTTATAGCCTAAGGTGCTGAAATATAAGCTACACAAATTCAAAAAACTCCCTCCCAAAAAGCTTCTAGAATTTGCGCCTAAAACAAAGCATGAGGAAGGTGTGACCTCTTCCTTCACTTTGGCACCTCCTTTTCTACTCCTACACCTATCTACTAACACACCCCCCCCCCCTAAGACTCCTAACTAAAGACTAAAAGATGCTTTAACAATAGAGGTTTCTAATGTTTCCCTCTAAGCACCTTCAACAATATTCTTTATTATTTAATACTTGGCCTTGCCCTTCATGAGATGAACTTGGGCTTTTTGGGCTTTGGCCTTCTTGAGCTTGGGCTTGGGCTTTAGGCCTCATCTTTTGCAAAGAATAATAAGAAGAACTTTAAATGTGAGGGCGAATGATCTTGTCCTTCATTATTAAAAGCCTTCTTTATTTGATTCGCATCATGAACAGTGCGGGAATGCAGAGAAAGTGGATGAAATAGGGGTTTTGAGCGCGGGGTTTTGGGTAACTTCAACGTTACATTTGCAACCCAAGACGCGCTAATTTGGGACCGTGCGAATGACCCGCGTGTCAAAGGATTAGGCGCTCAATGGGAGCGCAAGAGACTTTTGAGGTTGACCGCGTGATGAACCACGTGGCACGCGATTAAGCGTGGCCCCAGAAGGTGTTACCTTCCCCGCTTCAGAGGATGTCCAATCAGCCATTAAGAGCACCCCAATGGTTCAGAGAATGTCGCGTCAATGGTTTGGGGAGTGTCACGTCAGCAAGAATGACACGTCACCAAGGTGCCACGTGGATGGTGTGGGCGAGGCCCTATTCTTTTCGCTGAAGACAAGTCATCAGCTTAAGACTGGGGGACTTGTGTACCGTCCCGTACCCTGGCGTTGACAAGTCAAGGTCAAAGCCAACGTCGGGGTCAAAGTCAACATAAGGCGTCGCCTAGGTGAAGCGACGCCAAGTGCAAGCGTCGTCATGGCGGGGCGTCGCCAAGAGGAAGCGTCGCCAAGATAAGACGTCGCCTAGAGCAGGCGTCGCCAAGGTAAAATGTCACAAAAGCAAGGCAACCACAGTGTTGCTCCCCGATACCCATGGGTAGGAAAGACCGTGGAGGGAGTGACGCCGTGGGAAGGCCTCAAACCCCTCAAACCCGGGGTAGCATTAAAGAGAAGAGAAAGGTGGCTTCAAGGCCATAGTAATAGTGCCAGTGGAGAGCAATCGGACTCGTGAAGTGCCCGTGTCGCCCCAGAGAAGCCCTTGGGATAGTTACGGCTCATGAGAAGGGTCACGCCCAAGGGTAGCCAGGTGCAGGGTACGAGAGGAAGGTAGATACGCTCTCAAAGTGAGTGACTAGATGTTTGGGGGCATGAGTTGGCACCCAAAAAGTCACCCCTTGCGCAGATGCACTCCCAGGTAGGAGGACTCACATGAGGAAATACCCCCAAGTGGGGTCACGGTGCTGTGAGGCCCTCCACGTGTAATAGCAGCCAAGTCAGAATAGAAACGTCAATTTGTCAGGTATAAGGTAATTAAAGCTATTTAATAAAGTTTACGTTTCGAGCGTTTAAGGTACTTTAAATGCTCCAAGCGATTTAAACGTCTTAAAGGCGCAGAACGTTTCATAACCTTAAATGCGCTTTAAGACGCTTTAAATGGTATAGTAGTTTAAATAGAACCTTGGACGTGGGAAACAGGGTTCGAACTTTTGGCAAATTTTCCCAGAACACACTCTACTTGTTTGCTCGAGCCTGCAGGCTACGCACAAGGGACTAGAGAAGGATTGTTTGCCAGAACGAGAAAATATACAATATAGACAGTTTCTTTTGACCACCTTCAGAGTGCCACTCACGGTGCTCCGATACGGAGGTGTAGAGTTTTTGGTGTTTCTTGCTAGCTGACTTGAGCGTCGGAGTGCAAACGGCCGCTAGGGCGCCCTTTTGTCCTTCTTTGCAGGAATCCATAGGTAGCCAGTAGGAAGGTGTCCCTAGCTGACGGGTTGATGAGAATCAAATAAAGGAGGCTTTTATTAATGGAGGAAGAGGACATCCACCTTCACATTTGAAGTTCTTCCTTCTAGTCTTCTCAAAATTAAAAGAAGACATAAAATAAAAGATGAGGCCCAAACCCAAAGCCCAAGCCCAAGCCCAAGAAGGCCAAAGCCCAAAGAGCCCAAGTCCATCCCATGAGGGGCAAGGCCAAGCTTTGAAATACTCTTGTATAGTTTTAGGAGGTGTGGTTATTAAATAAAGGAGTGTGAAAATGTAAAATAAAGTCACATTGTCCATGTGACTTAGGAGAGTGGTGTAGGTGTAGTTTTTAGGAGGTGTCATAGTAGAAAAAGGTCACACCTCCCATGTGACTTGTTTTTGGTGGGAATTTCAAATGAGTTTATTTGAAATTTTCCACCTATTTTTCAGCACCTCTAGGCTATAAATAAAGGTGCTTAGCTTGTACAATTCAAAATTGAAATGAGAGTAAAGAAACTATACTCAATTTTTGAGTGAGCATTGGAGAGCTTTTGAGCCTTCTTCTCTAGTCTTATCTTGAAGGATCCATGGTGTCCTCAAGTGGCGGCAGCACACTCATCTAGGAGCAACCATCCTTCTAGTGGCGTGATCACTCACCTTCTCTTCCATCTCCATAAGCTTTTCTCTTCTCCTTTCTTCCTACTCTTTCAATTGTTCATGTTTAGCTTGTGTTCTTGAGTTTTGGTTTGGTTATTTTTCATTTTCCAGCAGCTGTTCTTATTCTTTTCTGTTTTGGTTCGGTGCATTTTAATTTCCAGCACTTCTAATTCAGTTTGCTTATCTTTTGTTCCATTTTGTTCGGTTCAATTTGACTATAATTGGAACTTCCATATGAGTTTGGAATTGGTGCTAGTTTTTGGAGAGTTCTTGACTTAGAACAATGATCCAATTCTAAGAAAAAGTGCCTAACTATTGTCCAACTCAAGTTGATTCCTAAGAAGGTCAAGAACCTTTCTCTATGTGGCTATTGGAATCACATCATGTGGTATCATGAGTCTTAGGTTCTTCTTGTTTAATTGTTGAGTTGTGTGCACTTTATTTCAAGAGCTCTTTAAATTTCTTGCAATTTAAGTTTCTGTTTTAGGCATTAATTGAGTTTTCTTGCTGTTTTTTCTTTTGTTACACCAAGTGTTTGTGAAAAGGTTTATGGCACTCATTAGAGTATGGTTGCTCTTTTGGAAAGGCATTCTCCTTCCTAGAGCTGAGCTTAAGCTTCCTTTCACTTGTTGATACATCTTGTGATATGTCTTTTAATTTTGTAATCATGTCAAGTTTTGTCTTAGTCATGTTATTCCATAATTGTCATTACTTCTTGTAATACTTTTATTGCTTGGATTGTTTCTTGCTTTGGTTTACTTTCTGTTTTGAGTTTATTGCTTGATCCTTTGTGCATTTTCATTTTTAGATTTGAGTTCATGCTTGTATTCTAGTTCTATACAAGTTCCTTTACACAATTTCCATTATGTCTTTGCTAGTCCATCATACTGTTTTTCATTCCTAAATAGGTTCCTCTGTTTTCTTACAAACGTTCTACTGTTTTCAATTTACTGCAATTAATTGGCTCACTGGAAATTTGTGAAAATTTGGATTTACATTCTTGAAAGTGTTACAAAACCATATCAAAAAGAAGCACTCAAAAATTCCAAGTACACAAAAAATGATAAATAAAATACGAAAAGTGTACATTATTGCCGGGAAAAAGACGGTAATTGGGCAGAAATTTTGAAAAAATTATTTCTCTCAATTGGCTTACTGTTTTTAGTTCGTTCCAGTGCCATTATTGAGTTGAGACATTGAAGTTTGTGTGGTTAATTTTTGACATTCCAGTTCGCTTTCAATCGTTCCAGATAAATCTGTAAACATAGCACAGTTTGCATACAACACTTTTTCTTGTAGTTCTGTTTTTGTTTTTTTAAATCTACTCTAGTACTTTTTCTCTAGGACTCTTTTGATGTGCCTTCTTTCCTCATTGAGTTCTTTATTTTCTTGATTGTCTTTCATTCCTTAATCTTTGAGTTTGTCTTACATATAGTTTTCCTTTTGCAATTACCTTTCTTTGCTTATACCTTTTCTTGTTTGTCTTTATTGTTTCATTGGTTTTGTGGTGGTTGCCTTTGAGATTGGTGTGCTTGCTTTGACATCTTTCATTTGAGGATTCCAAGACCTCAAGATCAGATTGGTGCAAGGACATTATTTCTTTGAGAGTGACCTCTTTTTTCTGCCTCAAATTCACTTCGGCCATTTGGTTGCCAAATTCACTATTTTTGCTAATTTTGTTTCTTGACTTGTTTGCTGTTTTTGTGTGTTTGCTGTTTTTTATTTGCAAATGGCTGGATTTTCAAGTGATGCATCTTACAAGCAACATTCTCCTTCCAAAGCTTCAGTTCTTGGAGAATTGCATGAAGCACAACGCACCATTAGGAGTTTGGAAGAGAAATTGCAAAAGATGGAGGTGCAACAAGCTAGGCCATCTCCTTCTATCCATGATGGGCATCATTCACATAGACCTTCTTCAAGAGGTTCTTCAAATGATTTAGGCCGTGAAGAGGAACATATAAGAAGGAAGCATCACCATCATTCTCATGAAGAGAGCTATAACTGTGACCAAAGATATCACCAAGTGTTCAACATTGCTTGTAAAAAGGTCCCTAGTTTTAATGGTGATAGTGATCCTAAGGTGTATTTAGATTGGGAGACTAAGGTGGACCATTATTTTCATGTGTATAAGGTCCAAGATGACGATAAACTTAGGATAGTTTCTTCATCCTTTTTGGGCTATGCCAAAGAATGGTGGCATAAAATTGTAATGGACATTATATATCGCAAGAAACCTCCCGTGGTTTCTTGGAATGCTTTGAAAGAGTGTATGCGCGCGAGGTTTGTTCCTCCTTCTAGGAAGGAACACTTGTTGAAGTTCCAAAGGCTTCCTCAAGGACATAGGATGGTAGATGAATACTTTAAAGATTTTGAAATAACTTTGACTAAAATGAATATGCATGCTAATGAAGAGTCAAAGATTAAATGGTTTGTACGTGGTTTGAGAAGAGATATTAGAGACTTTGTAGAATTAAAAGAATATTCTTCTTTAAAGAGAGTGTTTCACAAAGCCATCAAGGTAGAATCATATCTTTTGAAAAAAACTTGCAAAAATACTCATGATGATGATTTGTACAACTCTTCTAGGAAGGATGCAAACAAAATTTCTACTCAAATTTCTCCTTCCACTTTTTCCAAACAAACCATGTTTCCCAAAAAAGTTTCTACTACAAATCCTTCTACTCCTAAGTCACCTACCAAAACTTCAAATATCAAATGTTTTAAATGTTTAGGTTTTGGGCACATCGCTCTTCATTGTCCACAAAAGCAAATCTTAAAGATAAACAAGGTAAAACAAGACCTAACTCACCCACTTCCCACAAGTAAAAATGAAAAAGACAAAGAAGGCCAAGTTGACATGGGTCTTCTCCTTTCACCTCCAAGGTGTTTTCCTTCCTTATCTTTTTCATTACCCAAGGTTCCTATTTCAACATCATCTTGGTTAAAAAATGTTAGGGATGATTTTTTCATACCTCCTATTTTTCCAAAACATCACATCATTCCCAAACAAATTTTTCCAACTTGGTCGATTTATAGAACCTCCTTTTCTGAAATCCCATTGTTTACAAATGCTAAGTCATGTTTACATTTTTCTTCCACTTTTAATTGTAAAACTAAACTGACTTTGTTATATGCAGGGATTCAGAATTCGTGGACGAATTCTCTCCAACTCGAGGAGTATGATGAGAATCAAATAAAGGAGGCTTTTATTAATGGAGGAAGAGGACATCCACCTTCACATTTGAAGTTCTTCCTTCTAGTCTTCTCAAAATTAAAAGAAGACATAAAATAAAAGATGAGGCCCAAGCCAAAAGCCCAAGCCCAAGCCCAAGCCCAAGAAGGCCAAAGCCCAAAGAGCCCAAGTCCATCCCATGAGGGGCAAGGCCAAGCTTTGAAATACTCTTGTTTAGTTTTAGGAGGTGTGGTTATTAAATAAAGGAGTGTGAAAATGTAAAATAAAGTCACATTGTCCATGTGACTTAGGAGAGTGGTGTAGGTGTAGTTTTTAGGAGGTTTCATAGTAGAAAAAGCTTTTGAGCCTTCTTCTCTAGTCTTATCTTGAAGGATCCATGGTGTCCTCAAGTGGCGGCAGCACACTCATCTAGGAGCAACCATCCTTCTAGTGGCGTGATCACTCACCTTCTCTTCCATCTCCATAAGCTTTTCTCTTCTCCTTTCTTCCTACTCTTTCAATTGTTCATGTTTAGCTTGTGTTCTTGAGTTTTGGTTTGGTTATTTTTCATTTTCCAGCAGCTGTTCTTATTCTTTTCTGTTTTGGTTTAGGTGCATTTTAATTTCCAGCACTTCTAACTCAGTTTGCTTATCTTTTGTTCGGTTCAATTTGACTATAATTGGAACTTCCATATGAGTTTGGAATTGGTGCTAGTTTTTGGAGAGTTCTTGAATTAGAACAATGATCCAATTTTAAGAAAAAGTGCCTAACTATTGTCCAACTCAAGTTGATTCCTAAGAAGGTTAAGATCCTTTCTCTATGTGGCTATTGGAATCACATCACGGGTGAAGTTGTGCACAAAGACGTCCCAGGTCAACCGGCCGGAACAGCTGCTGTGCGGGTTTAAGCTTTGTTATGGGGTAGTTTAATGTTGTAATCAACCCTTAGATTAAATCTTAAAGCAATCAACATCTCAATTTTAACAAAGTAAAATGTTTTTCATACTAAGTTGAAACAACCGATTGTTTTGTCGAAACAACCGATTGTTCACACTTAGGTGTTTTGAGAAAGTTTGAAAACTGTTTTTAAATCGTGAATTTTGTTAAGTAAAAAAACAACCGATTGATTCGAGGAAACAATCGATTGTTTGTTTTGAAACCATAACAGAAAAACTGTTTTCTTTGACTGAGCTTTAAATGCTTTAACTGAATACGCTCCTGTCATTAAATGCTTTGACCAATCTGTTTTAAATGCAATTAAGAGTTTGTTAAGATTTGATAACAAACTATATTCTTAGATATATTCTGAAAAACTGTTTTATGTTTTAAGAATCTTGAAAACAAAGTTTTGATCTAGGAGTTTTTAAAAAGAGTTATGAGATTGCTTAAGAGTTGAGAGATTGATCAAGGTGCTGAAATAGGATTCTACTGGTATTGATTTCAGATATTCATCTGTAACAAGTGTAATCTTTGTAAACTGCTGAACAATTCGTGTGTGTGTTTTGCTGAGATTGGCTGTGTGTTCTTGAGGTGTTCAAGATCAGCAATCTTAGTGTTGGCCCAGGAGAGTGTGTTTCTCGAGGTGTTCAAGGTCATTCTCTTGGTTGTGGTGTAAGTGATCAAGTGGTGATTGCTTAGTGGATATCCTCAGGGTTTCTGAGAAGACTGGATGTAGCTCTTGTTTGGAGTGAACCAGTATAAACAACTGTGTACAATTTCTCTATCCATATCTCTTTAATTCAGTTTTGATATTTTGGAACTGGTATAAACAACCGATTGTTTCGCTAAAACAACCGATTGTTTTTCCAGCTTTGTGCTTTTGCTGTTTGCTTTGGAAAAATTGAATCCTTAATCAAGGTTCTTTCAAAGAATTTTCACTCTAACGTTAAAAGTTTGCAAAAATCCTTCTTAAACAATTCACCCCCCTCTCGTTTAAGGCCATATATTCTAACATAAGGGACTCCTTGGAGAAGTTCGAACTTGATAACCGGGTCCATCAGGAGGTGGCGAGCATCGCGAAAGCCGAAGCCGAGAAGACCAAGTGCGACATGCTGATGCAAGGCCTTGAGTTTTCGCGGGTCGAAAACGCTGTCAAGGACGAGCTTCAAAGCGTGCGCAAGGACAACAAAGAACTGCGCAAGAAACTTCACGACAAACTCCAAGACGCCATCGAGCTGGAAAACAGGATTGTCCCTCTGAGGGAGAAAATTGCCACGCTGGAGGAGGCAAAGCAAACTGACGCCCAAAGGATGGCCAACCTGGAGAAGAGGTCAATCGAGAGGGAGACTCTTCTGGGTAAGGTCGAACAAGATCGGGACAAGGCAACCAAAGAGATGAGCGAAATGGCCACCGAGCTTGCTCGAGTTCGCGTGGAGAACAGCGGATTCAAGAAGAAAGCCAACGAACTTGAACTTGAAGTCACCCGGGTTCGTGAAGAGAACAACGGGTTCAAGGCAAAGATCGACGACCTTCAGCTTGAGGCTACCCAAGTTCTCACTTCGGGCTTTGGAGCAATTTGCCTGTAAATTTCCTGACCTTGGCCTTTCGGAGCTTTCGGTGTACAACGAAGTGGTGCACGGCAAGATCGTACCCTCAGTTGACTTATCGCCTTGAAACTTCTTGTATTTAACTTTGACTTGTATGTAATAACTTTTATTCTGCTCAAAATGTTCGATATTCATGTGCACGTGCATATATATATATATAGTCTTCTAACTTATCTGTCGTGCAATCGATTAGTTTAACTGGAAGGGTTTTTCCCAACTCAATGTACTTTGTACCAACCGGTACTTAACTCTCTGCAAACCACCTTAGCTTAAACAAACGGTTAATTCGAAACAATAACGTTTAATACGAAATCACTTACTCGGCAAAAAGGGCTTAGGTCGATCTTAGTATCTGAAACCTCTCTCACCCGATCTACCAAGGGCCAAAGGCGTTTCTACATCGTCGCCCAGAACTTCGCTGATGCGGCCCTCGCCAAGCGATTCTCTTTCTATTTCGATCTCAAACCATGGGCTCCTGGCGACGTGATCTTCCTTTGAACTGGGAGAGTCCCCTGCGGGAGCATCTCCGGATTTCATCTTTGCTCATCTGGGGGGAGAGCTGTCTTTCGGATCTCTCTCTACCTTCCCCGAGTCTTTACCCTGAGATAACTTACATCATTGTTTCCCCATCTGGGGGTAGAGTCGCATTTCGGATCCTTCTCTACCTCCCTGGGTTTTAGAACAACGATTTAGGTGGTGAGGTGCCCTCTGTAAACCTTCCCCAACCACCCTTTACCTCCGACTTAACTGGTCTTACTAGGTCAATATTGGTGTCTCTCTCAAGGGGGAAAAGAGTCCTTCTCCAACCCTCCTTTCCCATACTTGAGATCGTTAACACCCCTGACTTTTCAGTTTTATCTTGCCTGAACTCACTCGAGGGTGAGAAGGACTTTTCCTTATGCCTCAACTTGCCCAGGGATTACATCTCCTCCTCCCCGAATGCACTGAGGGCTTTCAACTTGCCTCAATTCGCTCACGCAAAGAGGTCTTGTGATCTGTAGTTGACTGTGCTCGCTCAGGGCGAGGAGGACTTTAAAATCTCTTTCTCGCCTACGCTCGCTCAAGGCGAGGAGGTCTTTTAAATCTCTTTCTCGCCTACGCTCGCTCTAGGCGAGGAGGACTTTTAAATCTCTTTCTCGCCTACGCTCCCTCAGGGCGAGGAGGTCTTTTAAATCTCTTTCTCGCCTACACTCGCTCAAGGCGAGGAGGGCTTTTAAATCTCTTTCTCGCCTACACTCGCTCAAGGCGAGGAGGGCTTTTAAATCTCTTTCTCGCCGAGAGGAAATTTAATACTTGTACCTCCGATCGCCGGGAGGCGGTGAGGACTTAAAATTTTTTATTTTTGTGCCTCCGATCGCCATACGACGATGAGGACTTAAAAACTTTATTCCTGTGCCTCCGATCGCCATATGGCGAGGAGGACTTAAAAAACTTTATTTTTGTGCCTCCGATCGCCATACGACAATGAGGACTTAAAAAACTTTATTCCTGTTCCTCCGATCCCCATATGGCGAGGAGGACTTAAAAAACTTAAACTTGTGCCTCCGATCGCCGGGTGGTGATGAGGGTTTTAAACTTCATGTTTTCGAAAATTTTGTACTGGATGCATGCTGTTTGGATTTACCATTTTTCTTTAAAACTACACCAAGGCGATAGAGTCTCTCCCCACAAACTTGGCAAACAGACAACATGCAAACTTAATGGCTGGGAAACTTTGATAAACTTCAAAACCTTCTTTACTGGGTGGCCTCATTAAAACCCTCCTTAGGGAAAAAGAGTGCCCCCTTGAAAAATTGTTTAAACTGATACATCTTAAACTGTTGGAGTTCATTGCTACTTACAATGCCTTAACTGTAGTAAAACTTGAGATGGGTGGCGTTCCAAGTGCGAGGAATCGCCCTTCCCTCCAGCATCTCCAAGCGATAGGCGCTGTTCCAGAGTGCTTCGGTTATTCTGAACGGTCCTGTCCACTTGGGTGATGATCCTGCCGGCAACTTGAACGTGGGTGAATCGCTTCGTAACACTCTCTGCCCTGTCTTCGCGACTGCGTCTCTTGAAGAATCACCTTCTGAACTTTCTCTCAGATGTCTTCAAAATGTGACCTGCAAAATACACAGACGGCGCCTCTAGCGGCCGTTTGCACTCTGACGATCAAGTTAGTTCAACAGAACCACCAGAAACTGGAAACTAGTAATGTGTGTGTGAGAAAAACTTGCACTCTGTTTTTCGTCTATCTTTTTTCTCCCCTCACTCTCACTCTGATTCTGCCTTTTATCTCTCTTTTCCTGATTCTGGGCATAATAGAATTCTGTTATGCTTTTCTGGCATGCGTCAGAACCCTGCTATGCTTTTCAGAGAAAGTGTACCTTCAGAATCAGCAATGGGGAGCGTGAGGGTCTGCGCATGTCTGCGCTTGGCTGCGCCTGTCTGTACCTCTAGTGTACGGAGTGCTCTTTTGTCTGGACCGCACCCCTCTCAGATGATGACACGTGGAGGCCTGCAACTCACATCTAACCACACACGTGTCACTTACTGGAAGGGCTCTAGCGCCTCTCTTCATCTGCCTAAGTTACGCCCTTGCGGAGTAACTTGGGATGCTTCTCTTATCTGGGTAAATCGCATACTCTTGGGAGAACGTCGGGTGTGGCTGGTCTAGGCACACTCACCAAACGTTGCTCTCTGCGTAGGCGACTTACCCTTCACGATGCCACGCACGTAATGGGTTGAGGGAATCACCAATCACTGACTGGCTTACTAGTTCCCTCAGGCCACTCTCGTGCATGATTCCCTGAGGTGTGCTCATGCGAGATCCATGCGTAACGCTCTCGCTGGGAACCTCAGTCCCAGTTTAACTGCGTGTAACACGAGACCCCGATGACAATACACCCGATGACTGATCAGTGTTTATTCGCTTATCGCGCTCTGCCTCCGGGCGCGAGTCTGGGAACTGATCTACTCGTGGTCACTTGGCTACTGACCACCGATCACCATTCTGGGTGATCTATCCCCCGACCTCTCTACCGCCTGATCTGTCGGTGGTAACTTGGTTACTGACCACCGATCACCTCTCTTGGCGATCGTCCCCCTACCTCTCTGCCACCTGGTCCACATGTCACCCTGCGAGTGGTCCACGTGGTTCTCTGATGCTGACGTCATCGACTACCGATGACCGATCGGATCAGGTGACAATTTGTTTTCCATCTCGTACTGGTGGGCCTTCCTCATCACCAGGTCGCCATCTCTGAATTGCCTCAACTTTATCTTGGAGTTGTACTTGCGCTCAACTCTTCTCTTTACTGCCTCAGCCTTCACCCGTGCTTCCTCCCTGGCCTCGTCCAGCAAATCCAAGTTAATTCTCCTTTCTTCGTTCGAGTCTTCCGCCACGAAGTTCTGGAATCTTGGCGAGCTTTCCTGGATTTCAACTGGAATCATCGCATCGCATCCATACACTAAGCTAAACGGGGTTTCATGGGTTCCCGATTGCTCAGTGGTATGATATGCCCACACTATGCGGGGAACTTCCTCAGCCCAAGACCCCTTGGCCTTTTCCAACCTCCTCTTCAATCCTCTCAGTAGAACCCGGTTAGCGGACTCCACTTGCCCATTCGTTTGCGGGTGTTCCACGGAAGCAAACACCTGTTGTGTCCCGATGTCCTCGCACAGCTTCTTCAACAGGTGGCTTGCGAACTGAGTCCCATTGTCTGATACTAGACGCTTGGGCACGCCAAAACGACACACAATATTCTTCCACACGAAACTCTGGATTTTGTGTGCGGTGATCTGGGCTACTGTTCTGCCTCAATCCATTTTGTGAAGTATTCGATCGCCACAACCAAATACTTCATTTTCCTGATCGCTAACGGGAAGGGCCCCAGAATGTCGATTCCCCACGTGTGGAACGGTCAGGGGCTGTAGATTGACTTTAACTCTTCTGGGGGCGCCTTGTGCCAGTCGGCGTGCTGCTGGCATTGCTTGCAACGCTGGGCATATCTCTTGTAGTCTTCCCTTATTGTGGGCCAGTAATAACCTGCACGGACAGTTCTTGTCGCCAGAGATCGACCTCCAATGTGGCTCCCACAAATCCCTTCATGCAGCTCGGCCATAATTCTCGTGCACTTCTCTCCGTGTACACATACAAGAAAAGGATGTGTAAATTCGAACCCGTACAGCTCGCCGTCAATGAGGGTAAACTTGCTGGAGCTTTTCTTCATCTTTCTGGCCTCTGTTGAATCCATTGGGAGCACGCCATCTGCCAAGTAGCGCTGGTATGGCGTTATCCACGTATCTGGCTCGTGGATAGCGCAAACTTGCATCGTTCTTACCCCTTTCGATGGGTGCGCCCTGACCCTTGGCGTCCTCAAGGTCTCCTACGTTAGAGATCTATGGCCCCTTGTTGTCCTCTCCGTCGATTTACAAACGTAAAGGACCTGGTGATCTGCGACAAAAGCCCGAGGAGTCTTCAAAGTTTCTTGAATAACGGTCCTCTGTCTGCCCCCCTTGCCCGAACTGGCAAGCTTGGCTAGCAAGTCAGCTCGGGCATTCTGCTCTCTCGGCACGTGTACCACTTCAAACAAAGCGAAAGATCTCTTTAGCTCTTGCACGTACTCCAGGTAGGATGCCATCTGTGGGTCCTTGGCTTGGAACTCGCCAGTTACCTGTCCAGTGACCAACAACGAATCGCTCTTGGCCATCAGCACCTTCGCCCCCATCTCCTTCGCCAACAAGATACCGACGATCAAGGCCTCATACTCTGCTTGATTGTTGCTTGCTTTGAAAGCAAACCTCAGTGATTGCTCTATCAACACGCCGTTGGGTCCCTCCAAAATAACCCCAGCGCCGCTGCCCAGCTGGTTAGACGACCCATCCACCGAGAGTACCCAACGAAAGTCATCCTTGGCGTTTTGAGCTGTTTCGGAAGACAGCTCGACCACGAAATCAGCGAAGATTTGCCCCTTGATCGATCCCCGGGGCTCGTACTTGATGTCGAATTCCGACAGTTCCACCGCCAACTTCACCATTCTTCCAGCTACATCCAGTTTCTTCAAAACCATCTGGGTGGGCAAGTCAGTCATTACCAACACCGTAAAGCTCTGGAAGTAATGGCGCAGCCTCCTCGCCGAAAATACAACCGCTAACGCCGCCTTTTCTAAGGTCTGATACCTCACTTCTGGGCCTTGCAGCACCTTGCTAACAAAATAGATGGGTTTTTGGACCTGGTCTTGATCCTGGACGAGCACTGCGCTTATTGCCCTCTCAGTTATGGCAAAATACAGCCTGAGTGGCGTTGCTGCTTGGGGTTTGCATAGAACTGGTGGGCTCGCCAAATATTCTTTGAGCTTTATGAAGGCCTCCTCACACTCCTTCGTCCAAACAAACCTGTTGTTCCTCTTCAAGCACTGGAAGTATGGGTGGCCCTTCTCTCCACTGGTGGATACGAATCGGGACAGGGCGGCCATCCGCCCCGTGAGCTGCTGCACCTCCTTCACAGTGTTGGGGCTCCTCATCGCCAAAATAGCGGTACATTTCTCGGGGTTAGCCTCGATTCCCCTCTCCAACAGGAGAAATCCCATAAATTTCCCTGCCTCCACACTAAAGACACACTTCTCAGGATTTAGTTTTAGCTTGTACCTGGCGATGGTAACGAACAACTCTTCTAAATCGGCGACGTGTTTGCTTTTTTCCTGGGACGTCACGACCATGTCGTCAACGTATGCCTGCACATTCCTCCCGAGCATAGGTGCGAGCACCTTGTCCATTAGCCTTTGGTATGTGGCTCCCGCATTCTTCAGCTCGAAGGGCATCACCTTGTAGCAGTAGCATGACCTTTCCATCATGAAGGCAGTCTTCTCTTCATCCATGGGGTGCATTTTGATTTGGTTGTACCCCGAGAAGGCATCCAGAAAACTGAGTAGCTTGCACCCTGATGCACTGCCTACCAGGGCGTCTATACTCGGCAAAGGATAAGAATCTGTTCCGTCCGGTTGACTGGGACGTCTTCGTGCGCGACCTCAACCGTCAGCTAGGGACTCCTTCCCACTGGTTACCTGTGGATTCCTGCAAAAAGAGGACAAAGAGGCGCCCTAGCGGTCGTTTGCACTCCGACGCTCAAGTCAGCCAGCAAGAAACACCAAAACTGTGCACCTCCGTCTCTGAGCACCGCATATGGCACTCTGAAGGTGGTGAAAAGAACTGTGTATTGTGTGTGTGTTTTCTCCCTCAGGCAAAGATCTTTTCCCAGTCCCTTGTACGTAACCTCAAGGCACGAGCAAGCAACTAGAGAGTTTCTGGTAAATTTGCCAAAAGTTCGAACCCTGTTTCCAACATTCTCAGCGCTATTTAAACTACCCAAGCATTTAAAGGGCCTTAAAGCGCCTTTAATTACAAATGTAACGCACTCAATCAGCGTATCTAATTAGAAAACGTAGCGCATTTAAGACGTTGAAACGCTTGGGAGCCATTATAGTACCTGAATGCTCGAAACGGAAACTGTATTGAATGACTTTAATTACCTGGCACCTGACTAAAGGGTGTTTCTATTCTAACATGGCTGTCGCACACGTGGAGGGCCTCACGACGCCGTGACCCCATCTGGGGACGTTTCTACGTGTGAGTCCTCCTGCTTGGGAGTGCTACTGCGCTAGGGGTGACTTTTTGGGTGCCAACTCATGCCCCCAATCATCTAGTCACTTACTTTGAGAGCGTATCTGCCTTCCTCTCGTACCCTGCACCCGGCTACCCTAGGCGTGACCTTCCTCTTGAGTCGTATCTGTCCCAAAGGCGTCTCTGGGGCGGCAGGGTACTTCACGAGTCAGGCTGCCCTACACTGGTGCTATCACTATGGCCTTGAAGCCACCTTTTCCTTCTCTTTATCGCTGCCCCGAGTTATCGGGACCTGAGGCCTTCCCACGGCGTCGCTCCCTCCATGGTCTTTCCTACCCATGGGTATCAGGGAACTACACTGTGATTGTCTTGCTTTAGTACTGTTTGATCTGGCGACGCCCTAGTTGGGCGACGCCTTCACCTAGGCGACGCCTTGCCTTGGCGACGCCTCTTCTTGGTGACGCTGGCACTTAGCGTCTCTTCACTTAGGCAACGCCTTGTGTTGACTTTGACCCCTGGTGTTGACTTTGACCTTGACTTAGTCAACGCCCGGGTACGGGACGGTACAGAATCCTTTGGACAGGCCTTATTCAGGTCTGTGAAGTCAACACACATCCACCATTTTTCGGTACTCTTCTTGACCAGAACGACATTGGCGAGGAGTTTTTGCGTTTCGTCTTTGATCGCCTGCCTTTTTTCCTCGTTGAACTTTCTCCTTCTTTAGCGGATGGGCCTGACTTGGGGATCCATTGCTAAACGATGGCACAAGAAATCGGGGTCGATTCCCGGCATATCTGAAGCAGACCACGCAAATGCATCCAGGTGTCTACTTATCACCTTGGCGATTTGGTCTCACGTCTCGCTGTCTAAGGTTCTCCCCAGCTTAAACGTCTTGTCGTTGATCTTCTCCTCAAGCCATTCCTCTACTGGCTGAGGCTTCTTTTCACTAGCGATCAGCGCCCTCGCAATACCTGCTTCCCTGGCGGTCTCCGAGCAGTTTCTCTCTCCTTCCATCCGGGCGGCGCTCTCGGACCTCGCTTCGATATCCTCCATTGGGACGTCGCCCTCGGCAGCCACCTCCAACGCCGTATCCAGCACTCGCAGGGTTTCCCGTGCATGCTCCGTGCCAGGGGGAGGCGTTGTGGTTACGTGGCATACATACCTCTTGTTCTTGAGGCTGTTTTGGTAACACTTCTTCGCCTCCTTTTGGTCAGAACAACTCCATAGACGGTAGTTTGACCTTCATGTGCCTTGTTGAAGGCACAACTCCCGTTCTGTTGAGCGTTGGCCTTCCCAACAGTATGTTGTATGCCAACAGAGCGTTTACAACAAGATACCTGATCTTCTCTGTTCGTGAGGCCAAACCATCTGTGAAGGTCGTCCTCAACTCAATATACCCCCTTACCTCCACTTGATCGCCGGTGAAACCGTACAAGCAGCCCCCATCTGGCCTCAGTTGATTGGGGGACAGTTGTAACTTTTCAAAAGTCGGCCAAAACATTACGTCCGTCGAGCTTCCTTGGTCGACCAGCACCCAGTGGACAGTCCTTCCCGCCGTGACAAGCGAGATCACAATAGGGTCGTTGTCGTGAGGTACAACGTCCCTAAGGTCTCCTTTGGTGAATGTGATGTGCACGTCGGGTGAGTGGTCCCCAAAAACTTCTACTGACATCACCGACCTCGCGTACTTCTTGCGTTGAGATGCAGTGCACCCTCCACCTGAGAATCCACCAGCTATGG
Organism: Phaseolus vulgaris; assembly: GCF_051622355.1. NCBI lineage: Eukaryota > Viridiplantae > Streptophyta > Magnoliopsida > Fabales > Fabaceae > Phaseolus > Phaseolus vulgaris. The sequence continues at coordinate 26,316,820 of NC_143507.1, forward strand.
TGTGGATCTCGCCGTGGACGGGCACCTCGTGCTGTTGTACTTCATTGCCCGCTGGTTGGGAACCTGCTGATTGGCCCGCTTGCTTTTCCAGCAAGTAATCTTTCAGGAATCCACACTTCACCAACTCGGCGAGTTGGTAACCCAAAGCCAAACACGAGTTGATGGAGTGGCCAGTACCCTAAACCCTAAACCATAAACCCTAAACCCTAAACCCTACACCCAAACCCAAAACCTTTTATGTCGTCTTCTCAGGCACTTTGAGCCTGACAGCGATATTCGGGATGGCGATCAGATCAGCCAACCCCATCACGAACTCATACCTTGGTGGGCAATTAGTCTCTTTGGGCCGCCCCAGCCCCTTCCCCTTACTCTTCTTAGGGTCATAAGGATGACGCATCCTCTAGTCCCTCTTCCCCGCCGCTGCCTCCATTACTCTTTGCGGCTGGACCCTCGTCTGGGCGCGCGACTTAGCTGGGGCCACGTTTCCCCTTTTCTCGGAGACTTCGCTTTCAGCGGCGATGTGAGCCACGGCATGTCGCCGGATTTCAGCGAACGTGGCGGGGTGACTCCTGATAAGCGACTCACTAAAGGGTCCGGGCAACACACCCTTCCTCGTCTTTACCTGGCAAGCGGACTATCTGAGCTCCGAATCTGTTCAGGAAATCCTTCAGGGACTCCCCTTGGTACTGCTTCACGTCGAACAGGTCATAAGACACCAATGGTGGTGCCTTGTTCACTATATACTGCTCAACAAACATCTTGGAAAACTGTTGAAACGTGGTAATGTGGCCAGTAGGTAAACTGACAAACTAGTCCAATGTTGTTCCACTAAGAGTGCTCATGAACACCTTACAGTAAACCGCGTCCGACCCCCCCGAGAGCATCATCTGAGTGTGAAACGCCGTGAGATGAGCCTCAGGGTCCTCCACCCCGGTGAAAGACGCCTTCACCGCCACTCTATTGGCTGGGACCACCGAGTCCATGATCTTTTGAGAAAACGGCATGGGAAAGCTACGCGGTGGGGATGGGGGCGCGGATCTGCTCTCGACCACGCGCTCCTCCCGTTCTTGAATAGCTCTACGCAGCTCTTCGTTGATCCTGTTTAGCTCCTCATTTCTAGCTTGCGAGGCCACCAGCGCCTCGTGCATTCTTTCTTGTTCAGAACGTGATGCATCCACGTTCTCCTGCAGCGTCCTCATCATATCCATCACCTGCGTCATGGACACAGCGAGCAGTCGAACAGAAAGCACCAAAACCTCAACAAACACGAACTATGGTTGGGAATTGTACCGCCCTGGTGGTCGGGTATGATGGCGTGGCACCCTGCTACAGTGTAGGCGTGTTGATAAGGCGCCAGGTTGGCAGTTAGGAAGGAAGTCGGGAGGCACGTGTAGTCGCCAGTTATTAAGTTGGCGTGTTCCGATTTCCAGCTTACCAGAATAGGCGATCGCCAGGTTGAAGATGAAGTCGCCAGATGCAGACCCAGGCGACCAAGCAGTCGGAGATCGCCAGAGAAAGCACATCGCCAAAGATGAAGGAGAAGCAGATTATGAAGGCGGTCGGCGAGACCACAGGGAAGGTGTATGAAGGCCCTAACTCGCCAGTTCCAGTAGAGATCGCACTCCTAAGTTTGCTATGCACTGGGCAGTACCATGCATACGTAACTTAGCCAAAATGAGAGCAGAAGCGGCGCCAAGTCAGGGAGCCTCCAGGTGATGGCACGTGTATAGTTGGATGCGAGCCACGTGTCTAAGTCTGTAACTGCCAGGAGAGAGAAAACCACCAGGTATATAAGAGCTCTTAACAGACTTTCTGAGGTACGCACGTTCAGTTCATACACTTTACGCTTGCGAGTGACAGAGCTGATTGTGAGAGAGGATTTGCACGGTTCTTGTTCTTAGTATTTGGTGATACCGTCACTGACTTGAGCGTCGGAGTGCGATCGGCCGCAGCGGCGCCGTGTCGTTTCTTTGCAGGTTCTTGAAGTAGATCCAGGGGAGGAACGAAGGTGATAAGCGGTGCGCACGTCGATCTTTTGACGAGGCATTCTCCAGCGCTCCGGTCAATAGGCAGGATCATCAGGCCACATAGAGAAAGATGAGAAGCAATCGTTCCAGTCCCGTGGCTCCTGTCGCTGCTGACCATGGCGCAGATGGCAGAGATGATGCGCTCGTTGCAGGCAACCGTGGAAGCCTCGCGTGTAGAGCAGGCAAGGATACATGAGGACCTGGTCGCCTCTCGCGCCAGGAACGAGGAGCTCAGCAAGGTAGCTGAGGAGCTGCGTCGAGCTCTTCAGGAGCAGCAGGGACGTTCTTCTGCTGAAGAGGGGGCACCGTCGACACCGCCTCGTGTGTTCCCAATGCCTTTTGTTCAGGCGATTACCGACACGCCAATTCCCACGAGCGTGGTTCCGGTTAAAGCCGTTTTTACCGGCGTGGAGGATCCAGAGGCTCATCTGACCACGTTCCACACGCAGATGATGCTGTCGGGAGGGTCAGACGCCGTCTACTGCAAGATGTTCGTGAGCACGCTCCAGGGAACGGCGATGGAGTGGTTTGTGAGCCTGCCTAATGGCCACATAACCAATTTTCAGCAATTCTCGAAAATCTTTGTCGAGCAGTACATTGTGAATAAGGCACCGCCCAGGGTGTCCTATGATCTGTTTGATATAAGGCAGTACCATGGGGAGTCCCTCAGAGACTACCTCAATCGCTTCGGAGCGCAGATGGTCAGATCGCCGGCCAAGGATGAAGAAATGCTGGTCTATGCCTTCAAGAAGGGCGTGCAGCCAGGGCCATTCTGCGAGGCCTTGATCAGGGCTCATCCAGCGACGTTTGCTGAAGTCAGGCGACTAGCGGTGGCCCACATCGCCGACGAGAGTGAAGTCGCCGAGAAGAGAGGCAGCGTGGCTCCCGCCAGACCACGCGCCCAGACCAGGATCCAGCCGCAGAGGGTGCTGGAAACGGCGGCGGCGGCCAGGAAAGACCAAAGGGCTCGCTATCCTTACGATAGGAGAAATAAGGGAAGAAGTCAAGCGCGCCAACAGCCAGCACGCCAACAACCAGCACGCCGGGAATACAATCGCCCGCCTAAGCACAAATTTGTCATGGGACTAGCGGACCTGATCGCTATCCCCAACATATCTGCTAGGTTGAAGGCGCCCGAGAAGGTGGGAGACAAGGTGCTGGGGTCAAAGCCGGACGCCTGGTGCGAGTTCCACCAGTGTTTTGGCCACAACCTGGACTCGTGTTTGTCTTTAGGGTACCAGCTTGACGATCTGGTTAAGAGCGGGTTCCTAAATGACTATCTGCTGGATAGAAGGACGGGGGGAGCGTCGAGTTCCGAACCAGCAGGTGGAGAAGCCCAGCAACACGAGATGCCTATCCATGGGGAGATCCACACCATTGCAGGGGGTTTCTCAGGTGGTGGATGCACCGCATCGCAGAGGAAAAAGTACGCGCGGTCGGTGATGGCAGTGGACATGTTTGAAGATCACTCGCCGGAAGTGGACATCACGTTCACAAAGCAGGATCTTCGGGACGTTGTGCCTCATGACAACGATCCCATTGTTATTTCATTGATCACGGCGGGAAGGAAGGTCCACCGAGTACTGGTGGACCAAGGAAGCTCGGCAGACGTGATGTTCTGGCCGACTTTCACGCAGCTGGAATTGCCCCTTGACCAGCTAAGGCCCTATGGAGGGTGCTTATATGGATTCGCTGGCGACCAGGTGGAGGTCAGGGGGTACATTGAGCTGAGAACCACGTTTACAGATGAGGCTGGGTCGAGGACGGAGAAAATCAAGTACCTCATCGTAAACGCCCCCTCAGCGTATAACATCCTGTTAGGAAGGCCCACGCTTAACAGGATAGGTGCCATTCCGTCGACTCGGCACATGAAGGTGAAGTTGTCGTCCATGGAAGGGGTGGTGATCACGATTAAGTCTGATCAGAAAGAAGCGAAAAGGTGCTATGAGAATAGCCTGAAAAACAAAAGATCAGTGAGTTATGTAACAACCACCCCACCTCCCGGCGTGAAGCCCAGACGGCCGGTATCGGAGGAGGCCGCCGGAAGGGATGTAGAGATGATAGACGCTGAGCTAGGGGAGAGAAATGCTGGCCTGGAGGAGGAAGAGGCGCAGAATCGCCCCGAGGAAGCGAGAGAACTGGGAATCGCCAAGGCGGTGATCGCCAGAGAATCCAGGCCTAAACCTGTCGAGCAGTGGCTCGAGAAGGAGATCGGAGGGAAAGTTTTCAAGCTCGGAAGATCTCTGGAGGTCGATCTCCAGGACCAGATCGCCAAGGTGATTGAGCGGCATCTGAACGCGTTTGCTTGGTCCGCTTCGGACATGCCCGGGATCGATCCCGACTTCTTGTGCCATCACCTGGCGATGGACAACATGGTGAGACCGGTACGACAAAGGAGAAGAAAATTCAATGAAGAGAGGAGGCAGGCGATTAGGGACGAAACACAAAAACTCCTCGCTGCAGGCCACATCAGGGAAGTCCAGTACCCTGAATGGCTGGCAAATGTCGTACTGGTGAAGAAGAGTAACGGGAAATGGCGCATGTGCGTCGATTTCACCGATCTGAATAGAGCTTGCCCAAAGGATTCGTATCCTTTACCAAGCATTGATGCCCTGGTTGATAGTGCTGCAGGGTGCAAGTTGCTGAGTTTCCTGGATGCCTTCTCGGGCTATAATCAGATCAAGATGCATCCCATGGATGAAGAAAAAACAGCCTTCATGACGGAGAGGTCGTGCTACTGCTATAAGGTGATGCCGTTTAGGCTGAAGAACGCGGGGGCCACATACCAGAGGTTGATGGATCGAGTACTTGCACCAATGCTGGGAAGGAACGTGCAAGCCTACGTCGATGACATGGTTGTGACCTCGCAGGAGAAGAGCAAGCACGTTGCAGACTTGGAAGAATTGTTCACGACGATCGCCAAGTTTAAGTTAAAGCTCAACCCGGAGAAATGCATTTTCGGCGTGGAGGCTGGGAAATTTTTGGGTTTTCTCTTGACTGAAAGAGGAATAGAAGCTAACCCAGACAAGTGTGCCGCCATCTTGGCGATGAGAAGCCCGGCTACAGTAAAAGAGGTCCAGCAGCTAACAGGTCGGATGGCAGCCTTATCTCGCTTCGTGTCAGCTAGCGGAGAAAAGGGGCATCCCTATTTTCAATGTCTGCGGCGCAATAACAAGTTCGCTTGGACGAAAGAATGCGAGGAAGCTTTCGTCAAGCTGAAGGAATATCTGGCGAGCCCGCCGGTTCTGTGCAAACCGCTGGCGGGAATCCCTCTCAGGTTGTATTTCGCTGTGACTGAGAGGGCGGTGAGTGCGGTGCTCGCCCAGGATCAGGATCAGGCTCAGAAGCCTATTTATTTTGTGAGCAAGGTGTTGCAGGGCCTAGAAACGAGATATCAGGCCCTGGAGAAGGCTGCGCTGGCTGTGGTGTTTTCGGCGAGGAGGTTGCGCCACTACTTCCACAACTTCACAATACTAGTGATGACTGACCTGCCCATCCAGAAGGTCTTGAAGAAACCTGACGTTGCGGGAAGAATGGTGAAGTGGGCAGTGGAGTTGTCAGAATTTGACATTAAATATGAGCCTCGAGGCCCGATCAAGGGGCAAATCTTTGCAGATTTTGTGGTCGAGCTCTCATCGGAGGCGACGCGGGTTGAAGGAGACGATTTTCGTTGGGTGCTTTCGGTGGATGGATCGTCGAACCAGCAGGGTAGCGGTGCTGGAGTCATATTGGAAGGACCCAACGGCGTGCTGATTGAACAGTCTTTGAGGTTTGCCTTCAAGGCCAGCAACAATCAAGCAGAGTATGAGGCGCTGATCGCCGGGATTCTGCTGGCCAAGGAAATGGGGGCTAGGGTGCTGATGGCTAAGAGTGACTCGCTGCTAGTCACACGGCAAGTAACAGGCGAGTTCCAGGCTAAAGATCCACAAATGGCGGCTTACCTGGCGTATGTGCAGGAATTGAAGAGTTCCTTTGCCTCTTTTGAAGTAGTACATGTGCCCCGAGAACAGAATGCCTGAGCTGACTTGCTTGCTAAGCTCGCCAGTTCAGGCAAGGGGGGTAGGCAGAGGACGGTGATTCAAGAAACTCTGAAGACGTCGAGGGCATTTGTAGCAGATCACCTGGTCCTCCAGATAAGCAAGTCGACGGAGAGAGCAGTGAGTAGCCATAAGTCTTTGACGCAAGAAACCCTGAGATCGCCGAGAATTAGGGCATGTCGAGGAGAGAAGGTGGACGTGATGCAGGTCTGCGTCACCCATGAGCCAGACACTTGGATAACACAGTACAAGCGGTGCTTGGCTGATGGCCTCCTCCCGCTAGATCCAACAGAAGCTAGGAAGGTAAAGAAAAATTCCAGCAAGTATACATTGATTGATGGCGATCTGTACAGGTTTGGGTTCACTCACCCACTCCTGGAATGTATACACGGCGAGAAGTGCACGAGAATTATGGCAGAGCTCCACGAAGGTATATGTGGAAGCCACGTCGGGGGTCGAGCTCTGGCCGCGAGGACTCTCCGTGCAGGCTACTATTGGCCATCTATGAGAGAAGATTGCAAGAAGTATGCCCAATGCTGTAAACAGTGCCAGCAGCACGCCGATTGGCATAAGGCACCTCCCGAGGAGTTGAAGTCGATCTATAGCCCTTGGCCGTTTCATACTTGGGGAATCGACATCCTGGGACCTTTCCCGCTGGCGATCAGGCAAATGAAGTACTTGGTGGTGGCGATTGAGTATTTCACCAAGTGGATTGAAGCAGAACCAGTGGCCCAGATCACCGCACACAAGGTCGAAGGTTTTGTATGGAAGAACATCGTGTGCCGGTTTGGAGTGCCTAAGCGCCTGGTGTCAGATAATGGGACGCAGTTTGCAAGCCACCTGTTGAAGAAGCTTTGCGAAGGGGTAGGAATTCAACAAGTGTTTGCATCCGTCGAGCACCCTCAAACAAATGGCCAGGTGGAATCAGCTAATCGGGTGTTGTTGAGAGGTTTGAAGAGAAGGCTTGAGAAAGCCAAGGGAAGTTGGGCTGAGGAGGTGCCCCGCATAGTCTGGGCGTACCACACCACCGAGCAGTCAGGAACCCATGAGACCCCGTTTAGCTTGGTCTATGGGTGTGACGCCATGATTCCAGTGGAGATCCAGGAAAGCTCGCCGAGATTCCAGAACTTTGTAGAGGAAGATTCGAATGAAGAGAGAAGGCTGAACCTGGATCTGCTGGATGAAGTCAAGGAAGAGGCGAGGCTGAAGGCTGAGGCGGTGAAGAGGAGGATCGAGCGAAGATACAACTCAAAGGTGATGCCAAGGCAGTTTAGAGAAGGCGATCTGGTGATGAGGAAGGCCCACCAGTATGAGATGGAGAATAAACTATCACCCAAGTGGACTGGACCGTTCAGAATAACCGAGGCGCTCGGGAACGGGGCCTACTGCTTAGAAACGCTGGAAGGAGGGGCGATTCCTCGCACCTGGAACGCCACACACCTGAAGTTGTACTATAGTTAAGAGCTTTGTAAGTAAAGACAAACACAAATGTTATACTACAATGTCTCTGTTAAAACAGTTTCAAGGGGGCACTCTTTTTTCCCTAAGGAGGGTTTTTAATGAGGCCACCCAATAAAAGAAGAGTTTTCGAAGTATAAGGTGTTTTCAGATTGCATGTGTGATATTTTCAAAAGTTTTGGAGAAAGACCTTGTCATTTGTACATGATTTAAGGCAAGAAAAGATATATCGCGTGCTTTCTAAAAAAGTTTTAAGTCCTCATCGTTTTTCGGCGATTGGAGGCACCAGTTAAGTTTTAAGTCCTCATCGTTTTTCGGCGATTGGAGGCACCAGTTAAGTTTTCAAAGTCCTCATCATCCTTCGGCGATCGGAGGCACCAGATGAAAGACCTCAACGCTCTCGCGCGTCCTGAGGCAAGTAAAAGACCTCCTCGCCGTTGAGCGAGTGCAGGCGAGAAAGAGAAAAAGTCCTCCGTGTTTCTGGGAGCGAGAAGATGTAACTCCTGGGGCAATGTCGAGGCAAGTTAAAAGACCTCCTCGCCGTTGAGCGAGCGCAGGCGAGAAAGAGAAAGGTCCTCAGTGCATCCAGGGGGGGAGGAGATGTACGCCCTGGGCAAGTTGAGGCACCATATAAAGTCCTTATCGCCGTTGTGCGAGCTAAGGCCAGTTAAAGACCTCCTCGCCGTCGAGCGAGTGCAGGCGAGAGAAAGAAAAGGTCCTCAGTGCATCCAGGGGGGAGGAGATGTACACCCTGGGCAAGTTGAGGCACCAGACAAAGTCCTTCTCGCCGCCGAACGAGTTAAGGCCATTTAAAGTCCTTCTCGCCGATGAGCGAGTTCAGGCGAGTAAAAGTCCTTCTCGCCGATGAGCGAGTTCAGGCGAGTTAAAAGACTTTCTCGCTTACGTGCGAGCATAGGCAAGATAAAATCCTTCTCGTCTCGAACGAGTTCAGGTATGGCGAAGAGGGTGGAAGAAGCTTGAAAGGTGGCTAAGGTAGGTTCGAAGAGAACGCCTAGTCACCCGGTCTTTTGCTCTGAAGTTCAGGAGGGCAAAGGAAGTTCCCAAAGGGCGTTTCTACCCCAGATAAAGAAACGATTGCCAAAGCATGAGGCTAGAAAAAGCTGATGTCACCAAGGGGTCTTGGCGATCGGGAAAAGTTCAAACGACGGCGAGAAGGTTGAAAGACTTGTTTGATAAAGCAGGTCGAGTGGGACGTTGTTCGAGCCAATGATTAAGTTACAGTTCGTTGCTTGAAGGGTATTCTTGTAATGAGGTTAGTTGCCTTAAGAGTACAAGTTGTTTAAAGTGATTTTTGCTTAAGTTTGAATTGGCTCGAGGCGGTTACGTCAAAAGTCGCGTTTGCAAAATTACTAAGTTAAATCCGACAAAGTTAAACATGCAAAGAAGGCTAAAGCGCTTAAAAGGAGTCAGAAGAAAGAATACCCATGTTTCGTGAGTTAAATAAGTATCTGTTCAAAACACATATGCACGAGTTTTTACTACAAGGTATATACAAGCGAAATTATAAAGTAGCAGATGGGGTGGAGTTGGTTGAGCCTTCGGCGGGAACGACCTTTCCATCTACTACTTCGTTGTTTAACGACACCATGCTGAGGTCGAGATCAGGGAATAGGCATGCGAATTGCTCCCGAGCGGCTTCGAATCCAGCAACCAGAATCTGAGCGGAACTTAGCTTAAGTTCTTCAATTTGCCCTTGAAGTTCTTCAACCTGTTTCTTGAGCTCCTTGTTCTGCTGCTCCAGCTCTTCAACCTGTTTTCGGAGTTGTTCGTTGGTCTCTTGAGCATGGAGAAGGTCGCCAGCAACCTTCTTGGATTCTGTTTGAGCTTGGGTCAACTCGGCAGCCATCTTCCCTTTTTCCTTGTTGGCCTCGGTGAGATCAGCCATGGCGTCGTCCCTTGCTTTCTCTACTTGCCCAAGTAGCTTCTCGCGTTCGACCGACCTCTGCTCCAGTTTTTGCAACTTGGCGGCATCAGCTTGAATGCGAGCCTCCAGGTCGCTCGCCTTGGTGCGGAGAGGCACGATCTTGCTTTCTAGCTCGACTTTCTCTTGGGCAAGATCATGAATTTTGCGGCGAAGGTCAACAGCTTCCTTGCGCGCCAGCCTGAGCTCGGTACTCAGAGCATCCTCCACTCGGGAGTGTTCCATTTCCGCGAGCGTCAGGCTGAATGACACCTTCTCTACCTCAACCTTCATAGTGCTATTTTCGGTCTTGAGGTTGTAGAGATCGTCTTGAAGCCGCCTGGTGGAGCTCTCCACAGCCCTCGTTATAATCGATGGGATATCCTCTGCTATGGTTTTGAGTTTGGCAGTCAGAGGTTCCCACATCCTTGTGACTTCAAGGGAAAGGTTTGATGCTTGGAGAGGCGCCAGGGGGGCTTGTTGAGGGTTCTCGCCGCCACCTTCCTTAGCAGGATTTTCAGTGTTTGCTTCCTGGCGTGGCGACGCAACCGGGGATTCGGTAATTAGAATTGGAGAGGTGTGAGCAACCTCATCCCCGATTGGAACGTTCTCTGCAGCTGAAGCGTTTGAAGGGGGGCCCCCTCCAGCTGAGATATGAGGCGTAGAGGCACTTGGGGGGTCCTCTAGAAAATTTGGCTCTTGAGCCTCAGCTGCTGGTGGCGCAGTGTCCAGTGGAGTTGCTTGGACTGGTGATGAAGGGGCTTGTGGTGTTGGCGATGAGGGAGGAGGAGCGGGCGTTGATGGTGGTGATGAGGTTGGAAGAGGGGGTGGAGCAGGTGGAGATGATGGTGCCACCCTCTTCCTTTTCGTGACAAGGCCATCCTCTGTGACCTCGTCGTCCTCTTCTTCCTCCTCTTGGACGATTTGGGGGGCTTTCCGTTTTGGCCTCTTAAGGACCAGTTTCTTGCGCTGGGTGGGTTCCTTGGGCGGTGATCGCCCATGAACGATAGCCTTCTCGACCGCCGAGTTGGGAACCGTCTGGGAACCGGTCGCCAACCCGTGGTTTCGGGCGAGCGCCTTTAAGTCGGCGAGCATGTTCTTACCCAACATGGTGTCTGCATGAAACGAAAATGCATGAGTTAGCTCAGAGAAGAAAAAGATAAGTGTATGAGGCAATGAAACAGCAAAACAGGTATATGCAGAAAAGGTAAAACCAAAGTCTTGTGCGTATTGCACAAGACGCCCAGAAGCAGTATCAGAAGCAATATCAAAACAAGAGTATAGCGTCCTAACCTATTTGGAATTCCAACTGGTCCTCAAAGAATTCGAAGGAGATCAGGGTGGGGGTCAGGAATGTTATGTTGGCATCTGCCACCCTCTTCCAGAATAGACAGAGGTCTCGGTCCAAAGCTCCCATGCTGTCAGGACTTCTGGGCCTCCTGAAGCAGCTCTTGGACTCCTTTTTCCCCTTGTCCACCCAGTACAAGGGGAAGCCATCAAGCAGGGAAGTGTCTTTATCGTTTGCGCGTACTTGGATGAACTTCCCCTTCCAGTCCTTGTACGATTGCTGGAAGATGGTAAAAATGGATCTCCCAGCAATGGCATTCAGGCTGACCCACAGGCGGTCACCTGGGTGCTTGGCCTCAAAAAGAAACAAAAACACGTCCACCGACGCGGGAAACCCCAGGTGGTCGCATGTTATTTGAAAGGCTCGAACAAACGCCCAGCTGTTGGGGTGAAGCTGGGCGGCAGCAATGTTGAGCTCGGTCAAAAGTTCCCTCTCGAATCGGGTGAGGGGAAACCTGAGCTTGACCTTCTTGAAGAAAGTTGTGTAAACGAAACAGAAGGGCCCGTCGGCGCTCACTTTGTCGTCAGCACACACTGGCAGAGCGGCGGGGCAAGGCAGCACCATCATCCTCTCGTCGTGCTCCTTGTGAAACGATTGATAGGCCTCGTCCCCCTTTGTCAACCGCAAAACTGCTCCCGCAGTGTTCACCGACGAGGTCTCCTTCAGAAGGGTTGGGGTGGCCCAAGGGTATAATGTTTTGAAGTCTGGCAGAGGGACGGGGGCTCCTCCAGCGTTAGGTGGAGTCGCCTGGGCCAGAGCAGTTTGGGAAGATGCAGGCCTCTCAGCCTGCGAGGAAGAAGCGCCACGAACTTGCGTCGAGTCGTGTGCTTGTGAAGAAGGGTTTCGTGCTGATGGAGGGGGGTTCGGGGTAATCTTTGTGCGAGTCATGATAGCAACTGCAAAGGAAGAAGAAAGAAAAAACGATCAGGGGATTACAGAGGCTGACTCGATCACGGAGGGTAGGTGAAACGACGAACGAATGTGAGTTCGTTGCGACGATCGACAAAGCCCTAAGTTACGCAGAAGAGAAATGGAAAAACGACCCACAGCGTATGCACCAGGCAGTTACAGGATGATGCAAATCGGTGAAAATGCGAGGAAACCCAGCAGATGAAGGAAAGTAATTACCTTTCAATGATCAGGAAGACGAGGGAGGAAGATGGTGATCTGGAACGTTGAAGAGCGTTGAGAGTTTTCGCAGAGGGAAGTTAGAACGTTTTGCGAGCACGAAGAAAGTGATGGAACAGTGGAACGTAATGGGTTTAAGGGTTTTCGAAATGGTTTTGGGAAGCGCTAACGGCAGATGAAGATAGCCGTTGATGAAAGCCACGTGTCGAACGATGAGCGAAGGGTTTGGTGGAGCGTCAGAGCAGCAGAAAGTACTATCGCTTGGAATTCTGCGTGAGTGCCACGTAGACCGGTGTTAACGAAGGCTCTTTCAGTCTTTTCGCTAGACAAGTCTTCGCTTAAGACTGGGGGGCTTGTGTACCGCCCTGGTGGTCGGGTATGATGACGTGGCACCCTACTACAGTGTAGGCGTGTTGATAAGGCGCCAGGTTGGCAGTTAGGAAGGAAGTCGGGAGGCACGTGTAGTCGCCAGTTGTTAAGTTGGCGTGTTCCGATTTCCAGCTTACCAGAATAGGCGATCACCAGGTTAAAGATGAAGTCGCCAGATGCAGACCCAGGCGACCAAGCAGTCGGAGATCGCCAGAGAAAGCACATCGCCAAAGATGAAGGAGAAGCAGATTATGAAGGCGGCCGGCGAGACCACAGGGAAAGTGTATGAAGGCCCTAACTCGCCAGTTCAAGTAGAGATCGCACTCCTAAGTTTGCTATGCACTGGGCAGTACCATGCATACGTAACTTAGCCAAAATGAGAGCAGAAGCGGCGCCAAGTCAGGGAGCCTCCAGGTGATGGCACGTGTATAGTTGGATGCGAGCCACGTGTCCAAGTCTGTAACTGCCAGGAGAGAGAAAACCACCAGGTATATAAGAGCTCTTAACAGACTTTCTGAGGTACGCACGTTCAGTTCATACACTTTACGCTTGCGAGTGACAGAGCTGATTGTGAGAGAGGATTTGCACGGTTCTTGTTCTTAGTATTTGGTGATACCGTCACTGACTTGAGCGTCGGAGTGCGATCGGCCGCAGCGGCGCCGTGTCGTTTCTTTGCAGGTTCTTGAAGTAGATCCAGGGGAGGAACGAAGGTGATAAGCGGTGCGCACGTCGATCTTTTGACGAGGCATTCTCCAGCGCTCTGGTCAACAGGCAGGATCAGGAATCACCTTTTATACGGCCCCACGGTGGGCGCCAGATGATCCTCCCGGTTGACCTAGCGTAAGAGCGTTGCCTCGTCACGAACCTCCTCACCAGCTTGACTCCACATGGCCTTCAAGTCCACACCACAGAAGACCTCTCTAAGAACCTGAAAACACAAGGTGGCGCCTCTACGGTCGGTGGCGCTCCGACGCTAAAGTCAGTAACAAGAACACCTAAAAACTCAGAGAAAATGATGGCAAATTTATGAAGCTCTTCTTAGAATCATGTGAAAGATGGTGCGGAAGCCATGGATGTCTATGTGCAAGATCCTCCTAGGAGCTATGGTGATCTTGAAGGTGCATGATATGTATGGGAGTAGGGAGGTTCAGCCAGCCCTATGGTAAGTGAGGAAGATGAAGATTAGAGCCTAGAAACTAGGTAGAAGCAAAGCATGCACAATGTTGGCAGCATAACTTTACTCACAATAATCTTGCAAATACATGAGCCAAGCCCTCTTATTTATAGTGTTTAGGGGGCTGGAAATTAAAAAGAAAGTGGAGGGAAATTCAAATGAGAAGCATTTGAATTTGGAGCCAATTCCTAATCACAAGGGAAGTGTGACTTGGTTTCTATTTTTGGCACCTCCTAAATCTATACCTACACCTTCTTTTGTGTCACATGGAAGGTGTGACTTAGCTTTATACATTTGCACCTCTTATATTTATATCTACACCTCCCTTTATGTTCTACTAAAAATACTCAAAAGTAATTGCAAAAGAAAGACATCCAATGATGCTTAGTTTGCCCATATCTTCTATTTGTTGGGTTTGAGTTGAAGCTTGAACTTGTATTTGGGCTTGGGCTTGGGCTTTTTGTATCATGGGCTTGGGCCTCTTCCATCATCCCCTCCCTCTTGAAAAGGATTTGTCCTCAAATCCAATGCTTCTTCTTCATCATCATTATGTGGATGTATGTGGCTGGATGGTTTCCATCATCCCCTCCTTCTTGAGAGCATCTGTCCTCAGATCTACAGGTTTGATCTCGAACAACAACCTTATTCCTATTTTGAAAACTAGGCTCGTCCTCCAGGATCAAATGTCCATCTCTGTGAGTCATCAAACAAATCAAACGTGTTAGTTTGAGCAATTGTGTAAACATTAATTTTAGGAAGTTGCCATTCCTTTTGTTTTTCTATTGTTTTTGGCAACTTCTCATAATATTTCTCTATTTGTTGTTGTATTTGTTCTTGAATCCTCTCGTGCATTTTCTTAACAAAATCATCTTTTGTAACTCCTTCCTTATGCACAAAGGTATGTGGATTAGGAAGGGGTAATAAATCTAAAGGAGAAAGAGGATTAAGTCCATATACAACTTCAAATGGGAAAATATTGGTAGTTTTGTGAACTACACTATGGTATGTATGCTCATCTCTAGAGTTGTGTTTGTCCTTTATGATTATTCTAGGCATAGTAGAAAGAGCTAGATTTTCAAATGTATTTTGACCATGCTTTTGAGGATAATAAGAATTTAAAGTGTACAACTTAGTTTCAAGTTTTCCCAAGAGAATCCTCAAATCATGGTTTACGAAATTTGGAGCTCTATCCAACACTAGGCTTGAAGATAAACCATGAGGATGTATCACTTCTCTAGAGAAGAGTTTATCCACATCCATGAAAATGGAATCAAAACCTTTTGTTGTCCTAGGAAGCTCTAATATGAAATTTGTGTCTTCCCAAGGATCATTTGCAAAAGGTGAAGGAGTATAAAGTTCTTGAGACATTGCCTTAGGTGTAGTTTGAAAACGAGAATTGTACCTAAGGTAATGTCTTTGAACCTCTTTTCTCATTGGGGACAAAAGTTTTCCTTTTAAAAGCGCTAGAGTTTTATCAACTCTAATTTGACCCATGAGTTCTCCTTCATGAAGACTTTCTCTCTTATGTGTAAAGATAGTCTCGTTGTTACAACCATTGTTTATGAGAATTTGTACACTTGGCAATGGTTGTCTCAATAAGACAAGACAAGTTTCTTTAGGCACTACCTTACATAAAAATTTGTTTTTGTAAATGCTTATAGATAACTTAACATTCAATTGGTGATATCCTAGCACATATGAGAAATAATCTACTTTATCTTTATCTATGCAAGCTTCTTTTAAAGACTCTTCTTTTTTGCTAATGCTTGCAAGTGTTCCTTTACAAAAGGTAAGGCTTTGAGGTTGTTCAACAAGACACATATTTTCAAAGGTATTTTTAAATCTTTTGTCTTGTTGAATGACCTTGTGGGAAGGAACACTCTTCTCCCACGTCTTTTGTTTCTCAAGGGTCTTCTCATGCCTTTCTTTTTCTTTTTCTTTTTCTATAGCTTCCCTTTCGACTTCCTCTCTTTTCTTTTGTATTTTTCTTTCCTTTCTTTCTTTATGGGAAGCAAACAATTTTTCTACCCTCATTTCCCAATCTAGGCAAGCTTCTATATTTTCTTTTCCATGGAAATGGGGTTGGTCTACCCTAACCTCTCTTGGGTTTTCTTGTTCTTTTCTATCTCTTCTATGTCTTCTAGGGGGTGCTTGATAATAATCATTTATTCTAAGGCTTCCCTCCCCAAAAGAATCATGATCTTTAGAGATAGATGCATGAGAAGGTAATTTTTTTAAAATGTGAGACTTTTCATCCTTTGCTTTAGTCAATTCATTAGTTTTAGCCTCATTCTCCAATTGTTTAGATGAAATTGATTGCATATCCTTGGAAAGTTGTTTCAAAAGAGATTTCAAGGATTTCACCTCACTTTTAAGAGATTTAGAGGAGTGAGAAGACATGACTAAAGCTTTGTATATACAAGTATTTTACCTTGAGAAAATTTAGGAAAGTCAAAGAAGGTAGTTTTCCAGGTAAGGGAGGTGAGTCACAATGGACTACTTAAATACCAAGCCTTTGCCTTAGCCAAAAACTATCCCTCAATGCTTTCACACAAAGCTTTCTCTTAGTAAACCACTTAGAACACAATTAAGTTGAGAAATCAGATTTTAATGCAAGAAAACAATGCAAGCTAACTAATTAACCAAGCAAAGATTAACAAATCTTAAACAAAGCAACACAATTGAAAAAAACGAAACTAATTAAGCAAGAGATGCAATTAAAAAAACAATTAACAATTGCTAAACTAGATACCTCTACACTAGTCGGCCCTAGGTGAGGCTTCTTGGACACTTGGAGCCCTTGAAGACACACTCACCGTCTAATCACGTAATTAAAGAAGTAATTAACACAAGTTAAGTTGCAAAGAAAATTAAGAAAACTCCCTTTGTTGATCGTTTCTTTTTTGCTATTGGCACTTCCTTGGTTGTCTTTTCTTGTTGGGCCCTCCAAGTGTTTGTGGTGTTTTGAGAAGTATTTGTTTCTGCCTTTGCTTTTGTTCCTCTTAGAATTAAGGACTTAATTCTCCAATTCCAGCACCTATCAAGAAGACTAGACCTTACTCAAGTCAAATTTCCACTCAAATAAGCACCAATTGAGAATGAATTCCAGCACCAAATTTAGAGGCCAAAGAATGAAAGCAAGAAACAATTTAATTGGAAAAAGAGTACCACACAAATGACGTTAGATTGTGACAACTAGAAAGAGTTCCAAGAAATATTAGACAAGCAAATAAAGGTACTCAAATAAAAGTAGGCACACAAAATGAATCCTAAGAATAGCACTAGAATTAGATTTCAAAATAAAAAACAGCACCACTGGAAAATTGTTGTGGGCCAGAGAACGTGATTTTCCCCAATTTATGCTGAGCTTCCCTTTTGGAATTTGCCTCTGAAAATTGATATGCAAAATAATCAAGATCTTAACTAAAATCTGGCTTTGGAATCACTCCAAACGCATGAGCCATTTTTTTTAAATAATTTTTTCAATTTCAGTGTTCAGTTACGCCAACTGTAGCGCCCAGATTTGCACACTGATTTTAAAATATTTATCATTTTTTTTCTATTGACTCTTTTGAGCTGGTTTTTTTTTTCTTTTCTGTAATAGCCTAATCTTGCATATTCCAGAGAATCAAAATTTCCTATGAGTGAAAATAATTTTCTGGAACAAAACAGCCAGCACAGAGAATGTAAAACAGGGGATTCTGGAAAAAACTGGAAACAAAAACAGCAAGAGACCAAAATTTAAACACAATGGAGTTTGTGAAATAGAATTTGTGTAGGATCTAAACACAAATATGAACTTCAAACTAAAAATAAAAGGCACCAAAAGATCAATATCACAACAGTTTCAAATCAAGCAAAATTACCCAAAATCAAGAAACAATCAAGCCAAACAAAGGACTACTATGAGTTGATGACATTGTGGATGAACATGACTTGACAAAACATATATGGATTCAGAAATTAAAAGACTCAAAGAGCATAATATGAACCAAATAAAAGTGCAATAAAGACTCAAATACCTAAAAGAAAAACAGCAACTCAAAGGTGTATGGAATCCTATCACAAATTGCACAAGAATTGTTCAAGATCAATTGAACAAAGTGCACCGGTTGGATCTTCCAAATAGTACACCAAAACAAATTAAAATTTAAAAAACAGCAAGACAATTATGGAAACAAGATGAACAACATGAAATAAAGAAGAACTAAAAATGAAAAGATCAAGAACAACTCATCTTTGCAGAACCTATGCTCATGATACCAAATGATGGCAAATTCATGAAGCTCTTCTTAGAATCATGTCAAAGATGGTGCGAAAGCCATGGATGTGTATGTGCAAGATCCTCCTAGGAGCTATGGTGATCTTGAAGGTGCATGATATGTATGGAAGTAGGGAGGTTCGGCCAGCCCTATGGTAAGTGAGGAAGATGAAGGTTAGAGCCTAGAAACTAGGTAGAAGCAAAGCATGGCACAATGTTGGCAGCATAACTTTACTCACAATAATCTTGCAAATACATGAGCCAAGCCCTCTTATTTATAGTGTTTAGGGGTCTGGAAATTAAAAAGAAAGTGGAGGGAAATTCAAATGAGAAGCATTTGAATTTGGAGCCAATTCCTAATCACAAGGGAAGTGTGACTTGATTTCTATTTTTGGCACCTCCTAAATCTATACCTACACCTTCTTTTGTGTCACATGAAAGGTGTGACTTAGCTTTATACATTTGCACCTCTTATATTTATATCTACACCTTCCTTTATGTTCTACTAAAAATACTCAAAAGTAATTACAAAAGAAAGACATCCAATGATGCTTAGTTTGCCCATATCTTCTATTTGTTGGGCTTGAGTTGAAGCTTGAACTTGTATTTGGGCTTGGGCTTTTTGTATCATGGGCTTGGGCCTCTTCCATCATCCCCTCCCTCTTGAAAAGGATTTGTCCTCAAATCCAATGCTTCTTCTTCATCATCATTATGTGGATGTATGTGGCTGGATGGTTTCCATCAGAAAATATGCTCTGTAGAACCGTACTAAAGGCACACAACCCTAGCAATGTGCCGTAATGAAAACGTACCTTTGCAAATTCTGTTAAGTTTACTTTTATAGCTAGGTTTCTTCTCTCTCCAGGCCGTTATGCTTTTGGATGCGTGGCTCGCATCCAGCCCTGCACGTGTCACCATCTAGGCTGGGATGGCAGGTAGCGCCCAGCCCTACACGTGTCATCATCTGAGCTAGGATAGCTTGAGCGTCATTTCTCTATTGCATCCAACCCTACACGTTTCATCATCTGGATTGGAGTAACTTGAACGTTATTTCTGTGTAATAACCAGCCGCGCGGCTAAGTCCTCTACTCAAGGAGCAAGCTAGCACGCAATATGCCCTAGAACACCACCTGACAAGGCGAGTGTCGGGTGCAGCAAAATGCACCATCTCTATGACATCGCTTGTCGTTAGTGGTACCTTCCTTATTGCTACATCATGCATGTTCTAGCTGGGGGAACCTTGCCACCAGCGAATGTCCACTCTGGGAATCCTGTCACTGATGGGCAAGCTGCTCCCTTCAGCCTACTCGACCTCCATGCCGCATACTAGCGCAACAATCATCTCCTTGTACTTACACGCTTGAACTTACTCTTCTGAGCCTCCAGCAGCTTTAACTAAGTTTACTGGGAGATCCGGCGATGTCAGACCACCTGATTATCCATTACCTAATACGTCGATGACACACAAACCCGGCGACAACCGACTATGTACACTGTAGAACGCCACTTCCACGAATCGGCGACTTTGCTCGCTTCTTAACCATTCACCTTTCTCTTGTCCACGTGTTCTGCTGAGCACGCCCCACATAGTCACGTGCTAGACACGTCATCACACCCGATGACCTGGTTGGTACAGTTTCCATTGTCAAAATCTCATCCAAAGATTAGTCATAAGCATAACAAAGGAAAATGGTAAATCATAATAATAAATATAATTGATATATCTATGATAGATACAAATAGATAGACAAATACATAATTAAATATATTTTCTTATTATCATTATTGATAGTTGATAATTTAAAATAAAGAAATCAAGATGTTAAGATACTCAGATTAGGATTTTATTATGAAGACATGAATGGAGTTTTCTTGTGAATAAAAACGGTGAAGTCAGAATGCATGGAAAATGACAAAAGCATTTAATATTCAGGAGAAATCAAACTAGAAGCAACAAATATACTCTGATATACATAATAAATATTAAAGTTAATATATTTTATTGTCATTTCAGAATAAATATTAAAGCTATTATTCTTGTACCGTCCCGTCCCCGAGCGTTGACCAAAGCCAAAGTCAAGGCCAAAGTCAAACATATGGTGGGACCCATCAAGGGGCCCAGGAAGGAAAGTCAACGGTTGACCGCTTGAGGCGTCGCCAGGTGGAGGTATCGCCAGGTGGAAGCGTCACTAGGTGGAGGCGTCGCCAGGTTGAAGCATCGCCAGGATGAGGCGTCGCCAAGTTCAGATGTCGACGGTGTCACCCCCCGATACCCACGGGTAGGAAAGACCGTGGAGGGGGCGACACCATAAGAGGCCACGGTACGGGCAAGGAGGCCTCAGGCCCTGGTACCTCAGAACAGTAATGAAGAGAAGAGAGAGGTGGCTTCAGGGCCATAGTTCTAGTACCAGTAGGGGGTAACCTGACTCGTGAAGTACCCACGCCACCTCTGGGAGCCCTGCACGTGTCACCATCTGGACTGGGATAGCAGGTAGCGCCCAGCCCTACACGTGTCGTCATCGGAGCCAAGGCAACTTGAGCGTTATTTCTCCATTGCTCCCAACCTTACACGTGTCATCATCTAGGTTGGAGTAACTGGTAACATCCAACCCTACACGTGTCGTCATCTGGATTGGGGCAACTTGAACGTCATTCTTTTGTAGTAACCAGCCACACAGCTAAGTCATCCACTCCAGGAGCAAGCTAGCGCACAATGCGCTGTGAAACATCACCCGACAAGGCGAGTATCGGATGCAACAAAGTGCATCATCTCTGTGATATCGCTCGCCGCAAGCGCCACCTTCCGTACTGCTACGCCATGCATGCTCTAGCTGAGGAAACCTTGCCACCAACGAATGTCCCCTCTGGGAATCCTGTCACTGATGAGCAATCTGTTCGTCTTACTGAACTTACACGCTTGAGATTACCCTTCTGAGCCTCTAACAGTTTTAACTGAGTTTACTGGGAGATCTGGCGATGTGCTCCTCGTGGCGACGTGTAAACCACCCGAGCTCCAAGCATTCTTCGGCGATCTCTCACCGCCTGATCTCCTGGCACTCTCATACGGCGACTGCGCCGTAACTCTGGTGACCGCCGGTTACGTACACTAGAGATCGGAGAACGCCAATTCAGTGTAACCGGCGACTATGCTCACTTCTGAACCATTCATCTTTTCTAGCCTACGTGCTCCACTGAGCACGCCCCACCCGGGCACGTGCCAGACACGTCATCGCACCCGATGACCTGGTCGGTACAAACGCCTTAAATGCTTTAAACGTTTTAAACACTTTAAATGCTTTAAACGTTTTAGGCATTTAAAAGGGGCTTTAGACGTTTGAGACAGGGATCCGGACTTAGTTTCTCACACACACTCTAGTTGCTTGCTCACGGACCCACTGTACGCACAGGCAATTAGAGAGAAATTAGTTACTTAGTCATTCGACCACCTTCAAAGCATCCATTCACGGTGCTCCGATACGGAGGTGTGTTCTGTTCCGTCCGGTTGACCGGGACGTCTTCGTGCGCGACCTCGACCGTCAGCTAAGGACTCCTTCCCACTGATTGCCTGTGAATTCCTGCAAAAAAGAGGACAAAGAGGCGCCCTAGCGGCCGTTTGCACTCCGACGCTCAAGTCAGCCGGCAAGAAACACCAAAAAACTGTCCACCCACGTATCTGAGCACCGCGTGTGGCACTCTGAAGGTGGTAAAAGAACTGTGTATCTCCGTGTGTGTGTTGTCCCCTTTAGACAAAAATATTCTCCAGTCACTTGTTCGCAACCTTAAAGCACGGGCAAGCAACCAAAGAGTTTCTCCTGCGTTTGCCAAAGGTTCCAACCCTTTTTCTGACATTCTCCGCGCTATTTAAACTGCCCCAGCATTTATAGCGCCTTAAAGCGCTTTTAATCTCAAACGTAACGCACTCATTAAAGCGCTTAATTACGAAACGTAGTGCATTTAAGACGTTGAAACGCTCGGGAGCCCTAATAGTACCTGAATGCTCGAAAGGGAAACTGTATTGAATATCTTTAATTACCTGGCACCTGACTAGAGGGTGTTTCTATTCCGGCATTGCTGTCATACACGTGGAGGGCCTCACGACGCCATGACCCCATCTGGGGGCTCTTCTGCCCACCTGGGGACGTTTCTACGTGTGAGTCCTCCTGCTGGGGAGTGCTACTGCGCTAGGGGTGACTTTTTGGGTGCCAACTCATGCCCCCAAGTATCTAGCCACTTACTTTGAGAGCGTATCTGCCTTCCTCTCGCACCCTGCACCCGGTTATCCTGGGCGTGACCTTCCTCTTGGGTCGTATCTGTCCCGAAGGCGTCTCTGGGGCGGCAGGGGTACTTCACGAGTCAGGCTGCCCTTCACTGGTACTATCACTATGGCCTTGAAGCCACCTTTTCCTTCTCTTTATCACTTTCCCGAGATATCGGGTCCTGAGGCTTCCCACGGCGTCGCTCCCTCCATGGTATTTCCTACCCATGGGTATCAGGGAACCATACTGTGATTGCCTTACCTTTACACTGTTTGATCTGGCCACGCCCTGGCTAGGCGACGCCTTCACCCAGGCGACGCCTTGCCTTGGCGACGCCTTGCCTTGGCGACGCCTTCACCCAGGCGACGCCTTGCCTTGGCGACGCCTGGTCCTATCTTGGCGACGCTTCCTCCTGGCGTCTCTACACCTGGGCGACACCTTAAGATGACTTTGACTTTCTGGTCGTTGACTTTGACCTAGTCAACGCCCTGATACGGGACGGTACACAAGCCCCCCAGTCTTAAGTCGAAGACTTGTCTTCAGCGCAAAGACTAAAGCCTTGCCTCCACCATCCGCGTGCCTTCCTGATGACGTGTCATTCTCTGCTGACTCAGCAAATTTTCGAATTACTGACGCGACATTTTCTGAACCGCAGGGGTATTCTTAATGAGCGATTGGACATTCCCTGAAATGGGGATGATTACACCTTTTGGGCTACCCTTGATCGCGCGCCACGTGGCCCATCGTGTGGCCCTCCTTTAGAGACCCCTGCACTTCCCCTGGGCAATCGACCCTCTGACGCGTGGCCTGATCCTACGGCCCTTAGTTAGCGCTTCTTGAGTCGCGAAATGTAACGTTTAAGTTACTCCAAACCCCGCGCTCACCCTACTGTTACATTCATTCACTCTGCTACTTTGCCCTGTTCATCGCCTCCAAAACCTCTTATCTCTGCAATTGCGATTCTCCCCTTCCTGCGCTCTTCTACCTCCTCCACTTCAACAACAAAGGTATGGTTTCGAGCACTCTCAACTCTTCACTGTTGTCGCATTATAGGAAACTGCCTGGGACTGTTGTTATTCTCGTACTTCTCTGGATATTGTTTGTATGCTTCGTTGTTCCTTTCGCTTCCCTTCGTTCTCTTGCGGGTAGGGTGCTCCTAGGGTTCTTCCATTTTCCCCTTTTCTTCTCTCCAAACCCCTTTTCTCTGAACCCTTTCTTTCTCTTTTGATCTTCAGCATTGGCGTTGATGGCAAAAACCAAGACCACCGCGCCTCCCCCGCTCCCCAAGTCTCATTATAAGGGCGAATATGACTGGGCCCCCGACGAACTTCTGGACGAATGTTCCCTCCTGAACTCTGTTGAGGACGTGGAGGCCCACAGGGGGGACCCTGCTCTCTATAACTTCAATGCTTTCCACAAAAGTCATGACTCCCAAGTCCTGGTAAGCCGAGTGCGACCTGGGATGCCCGTTTGCGCGGACTCACGGGATACTGGGGGATGCGCTTTCTTCTTCCTCTATCAGATGGTGCTCAAAGGGGTGGGCCTGCGTCTACCCCTCACCCCCTTCGAAAAAGAGCTACTGACAGAGATAAACACTGCTCCTGCCCAACTCCATCCCAACAGTTGGGCTTTCGTGAGGGGGTTCCAAATTCTCTGCGGCTATCTAGGTGTTCCCTCCTCTGTGGACGTTTTTCTCCACTTCTTCGAGGTAAAGAAACAAGGGAAAAGCCTCTGGATGAGCTTTTCTGGGATCGCCGGGCGCATCATCCTTACGCTCTTCCAGAATTCGTTCAAAGGCTGGAAAGGGAAGTTTTTCAAGGTACGCGCGACCAAGCGCGATCCTACCATTCTAGAGGGCTTTCCCCTGTACTGGACAGACAAACCCATAACTATGAAGCCCTTGGCTCTGGACGAACTTGCCCCGCCTGACCGGGATATATGCAAAGCCTTGGCGGGATTGGGGATAGTCTTCGATACCGCCAAGCTCATCGCGAACGAATTCAATGCCCATGGGCTTTCTACGTACTTCGGTATCTGCCCTTGCCGATTTATGATGCATTAGTTGCTATGGTTATCTGCATTACCATTTTTCACTGTACAATGTTACTTGCATTTCGCATCTCTTCCTGTATTGTGAATCCACATAACTGCTCTAGTACTAATCCTTGTTGTTTGGCTCATCTTGATGTAGGATCGGTGATGGGCGCTTCCAAAAGAATAATGTTGGCGAAAGCACTGAAGGAGGCTCGTGCCGCCAAGGTAGGCGTCTCCTCCAGCCCTGCTGCCAATCCGATTCTCCCACCGGCCCCGACACCGCCGCCTCCAGTCGCTGCTGAAGCTGCTTCTAGCCCATCTCCGACGTCTCCACCTGGCTCCGACTTGCTTCCAACCCCCAACTCTGCTTCGCCTATCGCCGCGGTTCCCCTAGCTGCAGCCTCATCACCGGCTCCACCCCCTCTTGACAAAGGAAAAAGGGTTTTGGAGATTCTGTCGGACGATGAGGAATCGGAGGGTGTGGCGCCCTTCAGAAGGAGAAAATCCGCTCGGGTTCCTCTTCTGGTAGAGACGTCGCCACAGGGAGGGAACCCCTTTATGGACAACCCTCCAAGCGCAACCTCACTCCCTCCTATGATTCTCCAAGAGGAAAGGGGCGAAGGTGCTGAATCTGCGTCGCCTCTGCCGCCGCCAGAAACCACTGCTTCCCCGGCTCCCAACGCTGCCGCCCCCGACTTCATTGCCATTCCCCCTCCAATCATGCATCTGATGAGGGGTTTCAGTGGCGGGACTATGCCAGAAGGTACCGACAGGAGGGAAGGTATGCCTTTCTATTTGGGGGCCTTCTTGGCGGTGGCTCTCGAATGGCACTCCCAGGCCAGAAACGCTGTCTTGCAAACTCAAACCCTCCAGGCCTTGGAAACGAAGGCAGCTACCCTGGAGGAGGAGATGAGGATCCTGGGACGCCAGAACGAGGCTTATTGTTCCTCCCTGAAACAAGCACAAGAGTCCAGGGCAGAAACTGAGAGGAAACTAGCAGAGGCCTTGGAGCTCCAGGCTGACTTCTACGCTCGTGAAGTCGCTCTCCAAGTACAGGTGGCGGGTCTTCGGGAAGTGGTCAAAGCGGATGCAGAAACTCACAAAGACCTGAAGGACCGTTGCTGTGAACAGGCTGCCAAGGTGGAGCGAATGGAGGAGGAGATGGCCACGCAGGCCAAAGCTATGGACCTTCTCCGAGTTGACTACGACAAACTGCAGGTTGAGGTTAGCCGGCTTCGCGTGGAGAAAGAGGCTCTGGAGAAGCAGGTGGCCTCTGGAGACGCCGCCATTGAGGAACTGGAGAAGGAGAAAAAATCCCTTATCCAGGAGATGGCGGGCACCTTCGAGGAGGGGTTCCAAGAGGCCCTGTCCCAGGCGTCCTGCGAGAATCCTGGCGTCAACCTTTCAAACTGCGACCCCACACACCACGTAGTCGACGGGAAGGTCGTGCCCATGGATTTGAACGACTGAACTGCTGCCCCTCATCCGCCACCCTCCTCTTCAAGCTTAACTCTTCATTCTTTACCTTCGCTTTTTGATTTTATCTGCCAAAACTTGTAATTCTTTGAACTATCCGCACTCTTGTTACTGTCTTAGGACATTCGCACGGTTGTCTTTATTTCTTTTTCACATACGATTCTGCCTATGCGATCTCGTTCTCATCTTTTCCCTTCATACGCTTCAATTATTTTATCCGTGTTCTGCCCGTTTCTCACACTTCGTTGGGCGGTTTGGTATGATTGGGTAAGGTCGCCCGCCAACCCTTACACCCATGGAGAGGCTCACTAAGTGGTGTCGTATCGTCCACGGGACGTCTCTGATACCGAAAGGTTCTTTCTTTGATCTTTTAACGCTCGGCGCCCACGCCTAAGGAGAGGCCTGCTAAAGCAGCACCGTATCGTCCCCGGGTGTCTAAAACGCTGAGTGCTGTGGGGTTTTTGTTCCCTCCATGGTCTTTCCTGCCCATAGGTATCGGGGAACACCCTGCCAGTGACTCGCTGGCGTTCGGCGGTTTCGCCTCCCTCCACAGTCTTTCCTACCTGTGGGCATCGGGGAGGCGACGCCTGTGACTAACTTTGCTTTTCTTTGCTTTCGTCTCCCTCCACAGTCTTTCCTACCTGTGAGTATCGGGGAGGCGACGCCTGTCGGTATTTGGGTTGGCGACGCCCGCGACATCTCGTCTGTCGTCGCCCTTTACGTCCTTCCTGGCAACGCCTCGGGCGTTACCTTTACTTCGTTATTGACCTTAATCCTTGCCTTGGTCAACGCCTGATAACAGCGAAGAGCCCAAGGCTTTGCCTGTGCCATCCACGTGGCGCTCCTTGTATAGCTGATGGGACCTTCTGTCATTCGACTTGATCCACGTGGCGCTGCTTACATGGTTGGTGGGGTATCTAGTCATTTCATTTTCTGACTCCTGCTGTAGCCCTGGCTCATCTTCGACGGCGGATCGTACCATTGGATATTCTGTTGACGGGACATTTTCTGATTTAAACCAGAGATGCCAGCATCGTCCCTTCATCTTCTGCCACGTGTATCAATCGTGCGATGCATCCATTCACGTCGTTTGGCGCTCTAACCGCTTTATTTAACTCTTCAAGCTCTGGAACTATCTTCATCGTTTTCTCACTTCCCATAACCTACTTGCGTTCTTTCTTCTTGCACCCTTTCTTCTCTGCCGAAAGGCTGTTCTAACCTTCGCTCCCCACGCTCAACCCTTGCACTTCTAGCCATCCTGATCTTGCTAAAGAATGTCTTCTCACGATGCTTCCCCTAGGGTTCGTCCCAAAGACTTGTACCCTTGGGCCTCGAGCGAACTTCTTGATGAGTATTCGTGCTTGCTTTCCACCCGGGCCGTACGGGAACACAAAGGGGAGTCGTGTTCTTACGACCACCGGGCCTTCGCGAGGAGGCACGATGACGACATCGCTGTGCTCCCTTGCACTCTGGGGGAGCCAGTGTGTGGCGACGAACGGGCCAACAACGGGGTCCCTTTCTTTTACTTTTACCAGGTGGTGTTCAAGACCATCGGGGTGCGCTTACCCTTCTCCTGGTTCGAGAAGGAACAGCTGACGGAGATCAATGTGGCTCCAGCCCAGTTATACCCCAACAACTGGGCCTTTGTCAAGGCCTTCGATGTCCTCTTTGGTTTTCTGGGTTGTGCACCCTCGGTTGACCTCTTTCTTCACTTTTTTGAGGTGAAGAGACAGAGACACAACCTCTGGGTAACTCTCAGCAATGTACCCGGAAGAGTTCTTTTCACGCCCTTCCAAAGCTCGTTCACGGGGTGGAAAGGCCGGTTCTTCAAGATCTGCTGTACCGATCTTGTTCCCGACGCCCTCGATGGGTTTCCACTATACTGGGTGAGAGAGGAAAAGGCCCTCAAAGCCAAACCCCTCAAGAATCTGGCTCCAAGTGATCAAATAGCTTGCCGGATTCTTGCTGAGGCGGGAGGCTTTGACTCTGCTACGGTGATCAGCTTGGAGTTCAACGCTAAGACTCTTGAGAAGTACATATGTGAGAACCACCGCCTTGGGCAACTTCGGCCTTTGTTACTTTCTAACTGTGCCTGTCTTCCTTCACGGTGTCGCTAATACATCTGTTCCTTTTGTGCAGGTTCGAAAATAGGCCAAGAAAAGAGGACACGACTTACTCGAGCGCTGCGGGCTGGGAAAGGGGCTTCGCCTTCCTCCAGTGATGACTCTGATGAGCGCTGAGAAGTGGCTTGTTTGTGTTTTTGCATTCTGTACTGAACATCGCTTGTAATAACAACCTTTCAATATCATAATTCTTTTGCAACGCCACTTTACTTTGCATATGCTTCATATACCGCGCGACTTCCTTTCGTCTCGTTCTGCCAACGATGCACGCTTTTGCTTGGGCGACGCTTCTTTCTGGGCGACGCCAAGACCTAGGTGACGCCTTCTTCCTTGGCGACACCATGGCCTAGGCGGCGCATCACATTACTTCTAACAAGGAAAGATAAAGGCTGAAAACCAAGGCACTTCTTTTTCTCAACTGGTTTTTCCATTTATTAGGGTGACCTCATTAAAAAACCCCCGAAAGGGAAAAAGAGCGTCCCCTTCAACTAAATTGTTACATGCTGCTTACATAGGTCAACTGAAATAAAATTTTAAGTTGGCTGCATTCCAACTGCGCGGGATAGGGCCTCCATCTAAAGTCTCCAGGTTGTACGAACCGTTGCCCTTAGCCTCAGTAACTCTGAAGGGCCCGGTCCACTTGGGAGACAGCTTATTCTTCAACTCGTACGGGTGAGCTTTCCTCATCACTAGGTCGCCCACCTGAAACTGTCGCGGCTTTACTTTAGAGCTATAGTGCTGCTCCACTCTTCTCTTCATCGCTTCAGCTTTTATTCTAGCTTCTTCCCTGGCCTCTTCTAGTAGATCTAGGTTTACCCGTCTCTCCTCGTTGGACTCCTCCACCACAAAGTTTTGAAAACGCGGTGAGCTTTCGTGTATTTCTACTGGAATCATCGCGTCCGACCCGTACACCAAACTGAACGGCGTCTCCATAGTAGAGGATTGGGGCGTGGTGTGGTATGCCCACACAATCCTTGGCACCTCTTCCGCCCACGCCCCTTTGGCCTTCTCTAACCTTCCTTTTAACCCCCTCAACAGAACTCTGTTTGCTGACTCTACTTGTCCATTGGTCTGGGGGTGTTCGACCAACGCGAACACTTGCTTGATTCCCACTTCAGCGCACAGATTTCTCAACTGCTGAATGGCGAACTGGGTCCCGTTGTCAGATATCAGGCGCCTGGGTACGCCAAAGCGACACACGATGTTTCTCCACACAAAATGTTGTACCTTATGCGCAGTGATTTGTGCCACGGGTTCTGCCTCTATCCACTTTGTGAAGTATTCGATGGCGACGATCAGATACTTCATCTGCCTGATTGCTAGTGGGAAAGGGCCCAGGATGTCAATTCCCCATGTGTGGAAAGGCCACGGGCTGTATATGGACCGCAACTCTTCTGGCGGCGCCTTGTGCCAGTCGGCGTGCTTTTGGCATTGCTTACACCGCTGGGCGTGCCGTGCGCAATCCTCTTTCACTGTTGGCCAGAAGAAACCTGCGCGTATTACCTTGGAGGCTAAGGACCTTCCTCCTACATGGCTTCCGCAGATGCCTTCGTGCAGCTCCGCCATTATCCTGGTGCACTCATCGCCACTGACGCATGTTAGGATAGGGTGAGCGAAACCATGTCTGAACAGCACCCCATCCACCAAGGTATATCTTGCGGCGTTCCTTTTGATTTTCTTACCCTCTTCAGGGTCCACTGGAAGGGCCCCATCCGCCAGGTATCGTTTATAGGGCGTCATCCAAGTGTCTCCCGTGGACAGGACACAAACCTGCATCTGTTCTTCCTCAGACGCACCCGCGTATATACTGATGCGGGGCGCCCTCTGCGTATCTTGGGTTAATGAGGAATGACTCCTCGGCCTTCCCCTTGATGCATAAATCTGGAGGACATCCACCCTGTTGTCTTCCACGAATCGACGCGGAGCTTTGAGGGTCTCCTGGATCACTGTGCTCTGTCTACCCCCTTTGCCTGAGCTGGCCAGCTTTGCGAGCAGGTCAGCTCTGGCATTCTGCTCTCTCGGGACGTGTATCAACTCAAGAGCGTTGAACGCCCCTCTCAACAACTGGACGTATTTTAGATACGCCGCCATCTGGGGGTCCTTCGCCTGGAACTCACCCGACACCTGCCCCGTAATCAACTGGGAGTCGCTCTTCACTAGGAGATTCTGTGCGCCCATCTCCTTGGCCAAGAGCATTCCTGCAATCAGGGCTTCATATTCTGCTTGGTTGTTACTTGCCTTGAAGGCAAAACGCAAGGCCTGCTCGATCAGTATGCCGTCGGGTCCTTCCAGCACTATTCCCGCGCCACTCCCTTGTTGGTTTGAGGAGCCATCAACCGAGAGCAGCCACTGTGAACTTGCTTCCACCTCTTGCTCACCTCCGGGCGAAAGTTCTGCTACAAAATCCGCATACACCTGCCCTTTGATGGATCCTCTAGGCTCGTACTGTATGTCGAATTCTGACAGTTCCACTGCCCAGCGTACCATTCGTCCTGCCACATCGGGCTTCTGCAGCACCTTCTGTATAGGGAGGTTGGTCATTACCACCACCGTAAAACTGTGGAAGTAATGACGGAGCCTCCTAGCCGAGAACACTACCGCCAGCGCCGCCTTCTCCAGTGCTTGGTACCTTGTCTCAGCTCCCTGTAAGGCCTTGCTTACAAAGTAGATGGGCTTCTGACTCTGGTCCTGCTCTTGGACCAACACAGAACTGATGGCCCTATCTGTTACAGTAAAATACAACCGGAGGGGCACGCCCGTTACCGGTTTGCAGAGAACTGGAGGCGTCGCCAGGTAATCCTTCAGCTTAGCGAAAGCCGCTTCGCATTCCTCAGTCCATGCAAAGCGACTGTTTCTTTTGAGGCACTGGAAGTACGGGTGCCCCTTTTCTCCTCCGGCGGAAACAAACCTCGAGAGCGCCGCCATCCGCCCTGTCAACTGTTGAACCTCCTTTACCGAGGTCGGACTCCGCATGGCGATAATAGCCGCACATTTGTCGGGGTTCGCCTCTATCCCCCTCTCGGTGAGCAGGAAACCCAAGAATTTACCGGCCTCTACCCCGAAAACACACTTCTCGGGGTTCAACTTGAGGCGGTATTTGGATATTGTGTTGAACAACTCCTCCAAGTCTGCCATGTGCTGCACCCTGTTCTGCGACGCCACCACCATGTCGTCTACATAGGCGTATACGTTCCTCCCAAGCATTGGCGCCAGGACCTTGTCCATTAACCTCTGGTACGTGGCGCCCGCGTTTTTGAGCCCGAAGGGCATCACCTTATAGCAATAACTGCATGTTTCAGTCATGAACGCAGTCTTGCTCTCGTCTCTGGGGTGCATCTTGATTTGGTTATACCCTGAGAAGGCGTCCAGGAAGCTTAACACTTTGCTGCCAGACGCGCTGTCCACTAGGGCGTCGATGCTGGGCAACGGATAGGAATCCTTTGGGCACGCCTTGTTCAGGTCCGTGAAGTCAACGCACATTCTCCACTTTCCGTTCGCGTTTTTCACCAAGACGACGTTGGCGAGCCACTCAGGGTACTGAATCTCCCTAATGTGGCCAGCACTCAGCAGCTTCTGCGTTTCGTCTTTCACCACCTGTTGTCGCTCCTCATTGAATTTCCTCCTTCTCTGACGCACGGGGCGGACCGTGGCGTCCATGCTGAGGTGGTGACACAGGAAATCGGGGTCGATGCCCGGCATATCTGAGGCTGACCATGCGAAGGCATCCAGGTGGCGCGAAATCACTTCTGCCACCCCTTCCTGTTCTTCTGGATTTAGCGAGCTTCCTAACTTGAAAGCTTTGCCGCCAATCTCCCTTTCTAGGGTGTTAGCTGCAGGTTGCTCCCTATTATCATCTTTGGCGGGCGCCACTTCTTCTACGGGCGCCGCTTCTTCCGTGGGCACCGCCTCTTCCACGGGTGCCTCCTCCATTGGCACATCTGCTTCGGGCATCGCCCTTTCTGCTATGGCCTCTTCAAGCGTCAGCCCAGCGGGCGTCGCCTCAATCATCGTTGCGTCCGCGCTCGGCGGACGTTCGTACACCAGGAAAACGCCTCTCTTCGTCTTCGGCTGTTTTCGTAGCATTTCCTCGCCTCCTCCTGGTCTGATCTGATGACTATCACCCGGCCACTGAGGTCCGGTAGCTTCATCTTCATGTGACGGGTGGAGGATATTGCACTCAGACGGTTTAACGCCGGTCTCACCAGCAAAATATTGTAGGCGGAATTGGCGTTCACGACGAGGTACCGAATGCTCTCTGTTCGGGAAGCCTCTCCGTCTGTGAACGTAGTCCTTAACTCCAGGTACCCCCGGACCTCTATCTGGTTATCCCCAAACCCATACAAACATCCCGTATAGGGACTCAGCAGATCGGGGGACAACCGTAACTTATTAAAGGTCGACAGAAACATGACGTCTGCCGAGCTTCCTTGATCAACAAGCACTCTGTGGACCTTCCTTCCTGCCGTGACGACCGAGATGACAACGGGATCGTTGTCATGGGGCACCACATCTCGGAGGTCTCTTCTTGTGAACACAATATCTGACTCCCAGGGCTCCCCCGAGAGCCTCTCTTCGATTGAATTCACTCCCCTCGCGTATTTCTTCCGCTGGGAGGCGGTGGGTCCTCCGCCGGAAAAACCTCCAGCAATGGTGTGGACCTCGCCAAGCACAGGCATCTCGTGTGCTGGCTCATCTGCCGGCGGCGGCAGGGTGGCGGTCGTGGTGGGCTCTGCGACATAATCTTTCAAAAACCCAGTCCTCACCAGCTCATCTAGCTGGTAGCCCAACGACAGGCAATTATCAATTTGGTGCCCGAAAGCCTCGTGAAATTCGCACCAAGAGTCTTTGCGGGGCCCTAACACCTTGTCGGTCTTCGCCGGTCGCCTCAGCCTCTCGGCTATGTTGGGTACGGCGATCAAATCCTTCAACTCGACTACGAAGTTGTACCTCGCCGGTCTTGCTCTTTCTCTGGCGGGGCGTTCGCCTCCGGCGGGGCCCCGAGGCTGGGGCTTTCTGGCCTCGTAGGGGCGTCTGGCCTCTAGCTTCTTTCTCCCCATCGTTGTCTCATTGACTCTGACGGGTTGAACTCGCGTTGGTCCCCTTGGGCGTGAGGGCACGACGCTGGTGCGCTTCACACATACCTCCCCTTCCGAAGCAATATGCTCTACCGCCCTACGCCGTAATTCAGCGAAAGTCCTAGGGCGATTGCGGATAATAGATTCTCCAAAGGGGCCGGGGCATACGCCTTTCACAAATGCGTACACGATCATAGGCTCCTCTGTTGTACCAACCTTCACGACCTGGGCCCCGAAGCGATTGATATACTCATTCAGGGTCTCCCCCTGATACTGCTTCACGTCAAACAGGTCGTAAGAGACTGGCGGAGGGGCCTTGTTGGCCGAATACTGTTCTCTGAATAACCGCGACAACTGGCGGAAAGATGTGATATGGCCCTCGGGGAGGCTAATGAACCAGTCCATAGCCATCCCTATCAGGGTGCTCATGAAGAGCTTGCACTTGGCAGCATCAGAACCGCCTATCAGGACCATCTGCGTGTGAAATGCAGCGAGGTGCGTCTCTGGGTCCTCCATCCCAGTGAAGATTACCTTGGGTCCCGCGAACGTGTTCGGGATCGCTGCATCTAGGATCTCCTGCGAGAAAGGAGTGGAAAACTCCCTTGGCGGGGAATGGTTCTCCGTCTCGTCCTGCCCAGGCCGCCTCCGATCGTTTCTCAGGCCCTGGCGCAACTCCTCATTCACACGGTGGAGCTCTTCATTACGCTCATGCGAGGCGTCAAGATCTGCCTGCATGCGCTCCTGCTCCATCTTCGAATCCGCCATGTCCTGCTGCAGCCCCCTCATTATTTCCAGGACCTGCTGCATGGATAGGTCTACTGGGGCTGCGCGCGTTGCTCTTCGTCTGGTGGGGGCCATTGTCACTCCAACCTCCTTCAACGTTACTATAGCTTGGTAACTTCTCCTCGAACTTGTGATGGGACTGATGTTTTATATCGTGCCCCACGGTGGGCGCCAAATGTTCCGTCCGGTTGACCGGGACGTCTTCGTGCGCGACCTCGACCGTCAGCTAAGGACTCCTTCCCACTGATTGCCTGTGAATTCCTGCAAAAAAGAGGACAAAGAGGCGCCCTAGCGGCCGTTTGCACTCCGACGCTCAAGCCAGCCGGCAAGAAACACCAAAAAACTGTCCACCCACGTATCTGAGCACCGCGTGTGGCACTCTAAAGGTGGTAAAAGAACTGTGTATCTCTGTGTGTGTTGTCCCCTTTAGACAAAAATATTCTCCAGTCACTTGTTCGCAACCTTAAAGCACGGGCAAGCAACCAAAGAGTTTCTCCTGCGTTTGCCAAAGGTTCCAACCCTTTTTCCGACATTCTCCGCGCTATTTAAACTGCCCCAGCATTTAAAGCGCCTTAAAGCGCTTTTAATCTCAAACGTAACGCACTCATTAAAGCGCTTAATTACGAAACGTAGCGCATTTAAGACGTTGAAACGCTCGGGAGCCCTAATTGTACCTGAATGCTCGAAAGTGAAACTGTATTGAATATCTTTAATTACCTGGCACCTGACTAGAGGGTGTTTCTATTCCGGCATTGCTGTCATACACGTGGAGGGCCTCACGACGCCATGACCCCATCTGGGGGCGCTTCTGCCCACCTGGGGACGTTTCTACGTGTGAGTCCTCCTGTTGGGGAGTGCTACTGCGCTAGGGGTGACTTTTTGGGTGCCAACTCATGCCCCCAAGTATCTAGCCACTTACTTTGAGAGCGTATCTGCCTTCCTCTCGCACCCTGCACCCGGTTATCCTGGGCGTGACCTTCCTCTTGGGTCGTATCTGTCCCGAAGGCGTCTCTGGGGCGGCAGGGGTACTTCACGAGTCAGGCTGCCCTTCACTGGTACTATCACTATGGCCTTGAAGCCACCTTTTCTTTCTCTTTATCACTTTCCCGAGATATCGGATCCTGAGGCTTCCCACGGCGTCGCTCCCTCCATGGTATTTCCTACCCATGGGTATCGGGGAACCATACTGTGATTGCCTTACCTATACACTGTTTGATCTGGCCACGCCCTGGCTAGGCGACGCCTTCACCCAGGCGACGCCTTGCCTTGGCGACGCCTTCACCCAGGCGACGCCTTGCCTTGGCGACGCCTGGTCCTATCTTGGCGACGCTTCCTCCTGGCGTCTCTACACCTGGGCGACACCTTAAGTTGACTTTGACTTTATGGTCGTTGACTTTGACCTAGTCAACGCCCTGATACGGGACGGTACATGTTCTTTTGATGTTTCTCGCTTGCTGACTTGATCGTCGGAGTGCAAACGGCCGCAAGGCGCCCCTTTGTTCACTTCTTTTCAGGTGCTCATGGCGGAGGAAGGCGGAGATCTGAGTTGAAGAAGATGGTGCCCTAGCTCGCGAGTAGAAGCCGCGCACAAAGACGTTCTTGGTCAACCGGCGGGAACATTCCTAGCTCGCGAGTAGAAGCCACGCACGAAGACGTTCCCGGTCAACCGGTAGGAACATTTGGCGCCCACCGTGGGGTCCAATCTAAAACATCAGTCCCACCGCAAGTGTTCAGTTCTCCAGTTGCAGTTTCCGATTCAATTCCTTCGAGATTTTACCAAGATCCACCGTTCGTTGTGAAATTGGTGCAGTTTCACCGATTGCCTTCGGTTCAATTCGCTGTTTGATCGTGTTTGTTTGAGTTCGAGTTCCCAAAGATTTCTTCATCCCTTGGAGTTGCACGATAACTAGAAGAAGTTCCTGAAACCGCAGAAGATGAGGTCCACGAGGCAAGGTTCGACGCACGCTGAGAGCGAAGACCGGACCATGCAGCAAGTCATGGATATGATGCAGGGACTACAGGAGGCAATGGAAACGTCGATAGCTGAGCAAGAGTGCATGCAGGCGGATCTCGCAGCGTCTCAGGCGAGAAATGAGGAGCTCTGTCGCATGAATGAGGAGTTGCGCCGCGGGTGGCACAACAGCTTAGGGCTACGCGAGGTGGATGAGCCCGAGGGTTCCACTCCACCAAGGGAGTTCTCTACGCCGTTCTCGCAGCCGATTCTGGAGACGGTGATCCCCAACACATTCGTGGGGCCCAAGGTAACCTTCACGGGGATGGAGGACCCCGAAGCACATCTCACTGTGTTCCACATGCAAATGATGCTGGTAGGTGGCTCCGATGCCGTAAGGTGCAAGCTCTTCATGAGCACTTTGACTGGGATGGCCATGGACTGGTTCATTAGTCTTCCGAATGGCCATATCACCTCCTTCGCACAGCTCTCGCAGTTGTTCAGGGAGCAGTATCTAGCAAACAGGGCTCCACCGTCGGTCTTGTACGACTTGTTCGATGTAAAGCAGTATCAGGGTGAGACCCTCAAGGAATACATCAATCGCTTTAGAGCGCAGGTGGTGAAGGTTGGCACCATAGAGGAGCCTATGATCGTCTACGCATTCAGGAAAGGAATGTGCCCTGGACCCTTCTAACGAGGTGATGTGGCCATCTGGTAGGCTCAAGAACCACTCCAAAGCAATTCCACTCAGGGTGCTCATGAACAGCTTGCAATACACCGCATCCGAACCCCCAGAGAGCATCATCTGGGTGTGAAACGCTGTCAGATGCGTCTCTGGGTCCTCCACCCCGGTAAACAAGGCTTTCAACCCCACCAAGTTTGGTGGCACCACCGCGCTCATAATCTCCGATGAGAAAGGCATGGAGAAAGTCCTGGGGGGAGACGGCGGCGGCGCCACCCTTTCCTCCGCCGCGCAACTCTTCATTAACTCTGTGTAACTCCTCGTTTCTGCTCTGAGATGCAGCCAAATCCGCTTGCATCCTTTCTTGTTCCACTCTCGACGCTGCCACATTGTCTTGCAGCGTTCGCATCATTTCCAAGATTTGCGCCATCGTCACAGCTCCTTCTTCAGATGATGGCGCGGGTGAAGTTTGCCTTGTCCTTCTCATTTTCTTCAGCAAAGAACCTCAAGAACAAATGAAATTTGACAGCAAAGTGTGGATGGGATCACAAATTCACA
The DNA here is from genome assembly GCF_051622355.1 of Phaseolus vulgaris. NCBI lineage: Eukaryota > Viridiplantae > Streptophyta > Magnoliopsida > Fabales > Fabaceae > Phaseolus > Phaseolus vulgaris. Next base: position 26,353,481 of record NC_143507.1, read on the forward strand.
CGTGCCCCACGGTGGGCGCCAAATGATCTTGCAGGGGATTCGAACGTCGAAGGGTTTGCCACCTCATACTCTATCTTCCACCTCCTCTACCGCGACAAGTCCAAGAACACTCCAGGAACTCCACAAGAACCCCAAGCAAACCTGCGAAACACACCAAACGGCGCCTCTAGCGGCCGATTGCAGTCCGACGCTCAAGTCAGCCTTACAAAACCACCAAAGAACTAAGAATCTCTGCGAGACTTGCAAGAATGAATCTTACCTCTCCCTGCATGAGCGCGGAATGCCCTTTATATACTCTGTAACGCGCCTAAGTTACCCATGCATGAAGTAACTTAGCGCATTTCTTCCACTAGGTGGCTCGTGCAACCTCGGTGTGAATACCAAGTGTGGCTTGGCTAAGCGCACACATTAGGCATTACCTACCGTGTGAACGATCACCTCTGCTTTGCACCATGCACGTCATGGGTTAAGAAGCACCAATCACCGACTGGCTTACTAGCTCTCTTAGGCCACTCTCATGAATGTCACCACAAAGCTCATAACTTCTCCTTTCTCGGATACCCTATCACGCCAGGCTCGCATGCAATGCTCTCGCTGGGAAACGTCCTTCGTTTCTAGCTCAACTGTGTGCAACACGAAAACCCGATGAACATCGCTCACACCAGATGACCGATCGGTGCACCATAGGGCCACACCTTCTGCTTCCAGGCGCTTATCTAGGCGCTGATCGCGCATCCTCTCTGACCATCGCCCCCTGATCACCGATCACCACCCCGGGTGACTCTCCCAATGACACATCTGCTTCCCTGGCCCACGTGTTCCACTAAGAACGGTCCACGTGGCTATCCTTTGCTGATGTCACCGACTACCGATGACCGACCGGATCAATATGCAAGAGTAGTGTTATAATCAAAATAATAAGAATGGGAAAGTTATATTAAAAGGGGAAACTTTATTATATTTTGCTTCATTTATTATCAATTTTGTGTTTATCAAGTGTGATCAAGTGCTTTGAAGAATCCAAATCAAAGGTGTTTGATGAAAGGCTGGTGTTGCTGCTGTGTTTGGGTGGGATCTAGGTAGAATAGAGTGTGATCCACTCCTTTGTTGAATCTAAAACTGATGTGATTTAAAACCTTTTTGAAATTAAGTGTTTTTCCAACTAAGTGAAAAACAACTTGTTGTTTTGTCGAATCAACCGGTTGTTTTACTCTTAGGAGTTTTTGAAAAAGGTTGAAAGGTGTTTGGTTTTGTTGACTTAACTGTCAAGCCAAAACAATCAGTTGTTTCGTGATTTCAACCAATTGTTTCTTTGAAAATTCTAACAGAATTCAGTTTTGAATGGTGAATCTGTTTTAAATGTTTTCTAACTGCATACGCTCCTTCATTAAATGCTTTGACCAATCTTTGAAAAATATAAATGGTTTATTTATGTTTTCAAGTATATATAAGAAACAGTTTTGAGAAATTTAGGTAGACACACATTTTTTTTTTCTAAGATTTAAATATTCACATCAAGCTTTAGATTTTCAAGAGAGAGTGGAATAGGATTGCAATTGTATTCAATTCAGATTGTACTGTGATCAGGTGTAATCCTTTCTAAACCTACTGTATTTCTGATGTTGTGTTGCCAAGGAGTATTGTGTTCTTAAGGTGTTCAAGATCAATACTCTTGGTGTGGTTTGCCAAAGGTAGTCTATTTCTTGAAGGGTTCAAGGTCACTACTTTGGTGGTTTGTGCTTTGTAATCTGGTTTGATTGCTTAGTGGATTACCCAATGGTATTCTGGGGACTGGATGTAGCTTTTGGCTTAAGAGTGAACCAGTATAAGTTGTGATCCTGCCTGTTGACCGGAACGCTGGAAACTGCCTTGTCAAAGGATCGACGTGCGCACCGCTTCGAACCTCCGTTCCTCTTCGAGATCCACCTCAAGAACCTGCAAAGAAACAGAGCGGCGCCGCTGCGGCCGATCGCACTCCAACGCCCAAGTCAGTGACCGAATCACCAAATACTAAGAGAACAAGAACCGTGCAAATTCTCTCTCACAGTAAGCTCTATAACTCGCCAGCATAAAGAGTGTATTCTGAACGTGCGTACCTCAGAAAGTTCGTTAAGAACTCTTATATACCTGGTTGCTTTCTTTCTCCTGGCAGTTACAGACTTGGACACGTGGCTCGCATCCAACTGTACACGTGCCATCATCCGGAGGCTTCTTGACTTGGGCGCTGCTTCTGACTCTCTTTTTGGCTAAGTTACTTATGCATGGTGCGGCCCAGTGCATAGCTAAGTTGGGAGTGCGATCTCTATTGGAACTGGCAAGTTAGGGGGCCTTCATACACCTTCCCTGTGGTCTCGCCGGCCGCCTTCATAATCTGCTTCTCCTTCATCTTCGGCGATGTGCTTTCTCTGGCGATCTCCAACCGCTTGGTCGCCTGAGTTTACATCTGGCGACTTCATCTTAAACCCGGTGATCGCCTATTCTGGTCTGCTGGAGATCGGAACACGCCAACTTAATAACTGGCGACTTCACGAGCCCCCCGACTTCCTTCCCTTATGCCAACCTGGCGCCTTGCCAACACGCCTATACTGTAGCAGGATGCCACGTCATCACTCCCGACTACCAGGGCGGTACACAAGCCCCCCAGTCTTAAGCGAAGACTTGTCCAGCGAAAAGACTGAAAGAGTCACGTCAACACCGATCTACGTGGCACTGACGCAGAATTCCAAGCGGTTGTACCTTCTGCTGCTCTGACGCTCCACCACACCCCTCGTCCATCGTTCGATACGCGACTTCATCAACGGTTACCTTCAGTTACCGTTTGCGCTTCCCAAACCCATTTTCGAAAAAACTCTTAAACCCATTTTCACTCAACACTGTTCCATCACTTTCCCCCGCATTCACGAACGCTCTAACCTTCTTCTGCAAAAAGCTCTCAGCGCTCTCCAACATTCTGAATCATCATCAACCTTCATCGTCTTCCTGATCAACAAAAGGTATCTACTTTCCTTCTTCTGCTGGTTTTTCTTGCATTTTAACCGATTCGCATCATCCTGTAACTACCTGGTGCATACGCTGTGGGTTGCTTTTCCATTTCTCCTTCTTCGTAACTTAGGTCTTCGTCAATCATCGCAACGAACCTACGTTCGTTCGTTTTTTACCTTCCTTCCATGATCGAGTCAGCCTTTGTAACCCCTGATCATTTTCATTTTCTTCTTCCTTTGCAGCTGCAACAATGACTCGCACAAAGATCACCCCGAATCCTCCTCCTTCATCAAGAAACCCCCCTTCTCAAGCACACGACCCACCACAAGTTCGTGGCGCTTCATCTTCCCAGGCTGAGAGGCCTGCGTCTTCCCGTCCTAACCTGGCCCAGGCGACTCCACCTATCGCCGGAGGAGCCCCCGTTCCCTTGCCAGATTTCAAAACCTTGTATCCCTGGGCCAACTCGACCCTTCTGAGGGAGACATCTTCTGTGAACACTGCGGGAGCAGTTTTGCGGCTGACTAAGGGGGATGAGCCCAACCAATCGTTTCACAAGGAGCACGATGAGAAAATGATAGTGCTACCTTGCTCCCCCGATCTGCCCGTCTGTGTTGATGACAAAGTGAGTGCTGACGGGCCCTTCTGCTTCGTCTACACAACACTATTCAAGAAAGTGAAACTGAAGTTTCCCTTCACCCGATTCGAGAGGGAACTCCTTACCGAGCTCAACATTGCCGCCGCCCAGCTTCACCCCAACAGCTGGGCGTTTGTTCGAGCTTTCCAAGTGATGTGCGACCACCTGGGGTTGCCCGCATCCGTGGACGTTTTCTTATTCCTCTTCGAAGCCAAGCACCAAGGAGACCGCCTGTGGGTTAGCTTGAACGCGATTGCTGGGAGGTCGATCTTCTCCATCTTCCAGCAATCCTATAAAGATTGGAAGGGGAAATTCGTCCAAGTGCGCCCTAACGACAAGGACGCCTCCCTACTCGACGGCTTCCCTTTGTACTGGGTGGACAAAGGGAAGAAAGAGTCCAAGAGTTGCTTCAGGAGACCCAGAAGTCCTGACAGCATGGGAGTGTTGGACCGAGATCTCTGCCTTTTCTGGAAGAGGGTTGCGGATGCCAACATCACCTTCCTTACCACCACCCTGATCTGCTTCGAATTCTACGAGGACCAACTCGAAATTCGAATAGGTTAGAACATTTAAACTTGTTGTTTTAATACTGCTTCTATTTGACTGTTTCTGGGCGTCTTGTGCGTTATGCGCAAGACTTTGGTTTTATTTTTCCTGCACCGATCACCTGCTTTGCTGCATACCACCTTATGCACTCATTTTCTTTTGGGTTAACCCATGCATTTTTGTTCCATGCAGATAACATGTTGGGTAAGGGCATGCTCGCTGAGTTGAAGGCGCTCGCCCGAAACCACGGATTGGCGACGGGTTCTCAAACGGTGCCCAACTCGGTGGTGGAGACAGCCATCGTCCACGGGCGATCGCCACCTAAGGAACCTGCCCAACGCAAGAAACTGGTCCTCAAGAGGCCCAAGAGGAAGGCTCCCCAGACAGTCCAAGAGGATGAGGAAGAAGATGACGAGGTCACTGAGGATGGCCTCGTTACAAAGAGGAAGAGGGTGGCACCTTCCTCACCACCTGCACCACCCCCTCTTCCCTCATCAACGCCACCATCCACACCTGCTCCTCCTCCATCATCGCCACCCCCACAAGCTCTTGTTTCACCAGTCCAAGCCATCCCGTTAACCACTGCGCTGCCTGCGGTTGAGGCCTAAGAGCCAAACTTCATGGAGGACCCCCCGAGCGCCTCCACGCCACATATATCAGCGGGAGGGGGTCCCCCTTCAAATGCCTCAGCCGCAGAGGTTGCTCCAATCGGGGATGAGGTCGCTCATACCTCACCGATCCTGATCACCGAATCCCCGATTCTGTCGCCACGCCAACAAGCGCCCAATGAAGAACCTGCTAAGGAAGGTGGCGACGAAAACCCACAACAGGCCCCCACAGCGCCTCTGATACCTCTACAAGCGTCAAACCTCCCCCTCGAGGTCACAAGGATGTGGGAGCCTCTATCTGCTAAGCTAAAGACAATAGCAGAAGACATCCCAGCCATCATCACCAGAGCTGTGGAGAGCTCTACTAGGAGGCTCCAAGACGACCTCTTCAACCTCAAGACCGAGAACAGCACCATGAGGGTTGAGGTGGAGAAGTTGTCTTTCAACTTGACGCTGGCGGAGATCGAACACTCCCGAGTGGAGGACGGAATGAGCACCGAGCTCAGGTTGGCGCGCAAAGAGGCCACTGATCTCCGCCACAAAGTGCAACAGCTTGCTCAAGAAAAGATCGAACTAGAGAGCAAGATTGTGCCTTACCGCGTCAAGGTGGCTGACCTGGAGGCTCTCATAAAAGCTGACGCCGCTAAGGTGCAGAAATTGGAGCAGAGGTCAGTCGACCGAGAGAAATTCCTTGGGCAAGTGGAAAAGGCAAGGGACGACGCCATAGCCGATCTTGCCGAGGCCAACGCAGAGAAGGGAAAGGTGGCTGCTGAATTGGCCCAAGCACAAGCGGAATCCAAGAAGGTTACTGAAGACCTTCTCCAGGCTCAAGAGACCAATGAACAACTCAAGAAACAGGTTGAAGAGCTGGAGCAACAGAACAAAGAGCTGAAAGAGCAAACTGAAGACCTCAAGAAATGGATTGAGGAACTTCAGAAGCAAATTGAAGAACTCAAGCTAAACTCTGCTCAAATTCTGGTTGCTGGATTCGAAGCTGCGCGGGAACAATTCGCTTGCCTGTTCCCCGACCTGGATCTCAGCATGGTGTCGCTGAACAATGAAGTGGTGGATGGAAAAGTGGTGCCCGCCGAAGTGTAATCAATTCAATCCACCCATCGCCCTTTATACTTTCCTTTGTAAATAACTTGTAATAAACTTTATGTCCTTTCGTATATATGTTTTGAACTGTTATTTACTGTTAACGACAAAGTCTGCGTTTCTCCTCTTATGTTTTCCTTAATCGCTTCAACTTTCCTGGCTTGTTTTACTTTCAACGAAATATCTCAGTAATCTCGTAGGCACGATCTTGTACCTGGCTGTTTCGAACCATCTCAACTTCGAATAATAACCACATTTATCAACTCGTAACTTAAGGCAATAACCCTTAGCGTAAAACGATACCTTAGGCAACAAACTTTGACTCAGCTACTGGCTTAAACACTGCTTCACCCGATTTGCTCCATCAAAACGGGTCTTTTAACTTTTTCGCCACTATTTGAAATTTTCCTGGTCACCAGAAACTCTTGGCGATCAGCTTCTTTTTGGCTTCACGCCTTGGCCATTGCTCTTTGATCTGGGGGTAGAGATGCCTTTCGGATCCTTCTCTGCCTCCTTGTGCTTCAGAGCAAGAGACCGGGTGGCTAAGCGTTCTCTTCGAACCTACCTTAGCCACCCTCAGACTTCTTCCACCCTCTACGCCGTACCTGAACTCGCTCGAGACGAGAAGGATTTTATCTTGCCTGAACTCGCTCATAGGCGAGAAGGTCTTTAACTCGCCTGAACTCGCTCATAGGCGAGAAGGTCTTTAAATCGTGCCTCTACATTGCCCCAGGGGTTACATCTTCTCGCCCCCAGAAACACTGAGGACTTTTACTTGCCTCTACATTGCCCCAGTGGTTACATCTTCTCGCCCCCAGAAACACTGAGGACTTTTACTCTTTCTCGCCGGCACTCGCTCGACGGCGAGGAGGTCTGTTACATGCCTCGGGACGCGCGGGCGTTGAGGTCTTTTAACTGGTGCCTCCGATCGCCGAAAAACGATGAGGACTTAAAAACTTCAACTGACGCCTCCAATCGCCGAAAAACGATGAGGACTTAAAAACTTTAACTGATGCCTCCAATCGCCGAAAAACGATGAGGACTTAAAAACTTTAACTGCTGCCTCCAATCGCCGAAAAACGATGAGGACTTAAAAAACCTTTTAGAAAGCATGCAAAATATCTTTAACTCGCCTTAAATCACGTATAAGTGACAAGGTCTTCTTCAAAACTTTTCTGGAAACCAGCAAGCATGCAATTCTGAAAACGCCTTATACTTCGTAAACTCTTCTTTTATTGGGTGGCCTCATTAAAAACCCTCCTTAGGGAAAAAAGAGCGCCCCCTTCAAACTGTTTTATCAGAGACATTGTAATGTAACTTTTGTGTTTGTCTTTACTTACAAGCTCTTAACTATAATACAACTTCAGGTGCGTGGCGTTCCAAGTGCGAGGGATCCCCCCCCCCTTCCAGCGTCTCTAAGCGGTAGGCGCTGTTCCCGAGCGCCTCGGTTATTCTGAACGGTCCCGTCCACTTGGGCGACAGTTTATTCTCCATCTCGTACTGGTGGGCTTTTCTCATCACCAGGTCGCCTTCTCTAAATTGCCTTGGCATCACCTTCGAGTTATACCTTCGTTCAATCCTTCTCTTCACCGCCTCAGCTTTCAGTCTCGCCTCTTCCCTGACCTCGTCCAGTAGATCCAGGTTTAGCCTTCTCTCTTCGTTCGAGTCTTCTTCTACAAAGTTCTGGAATCTCGGCGAGCTCTCCTGGATCTCCACTGGAATCATGGCATCACACCCATAGACCAAGCTGAACGGGGTCTCATGGGTTCCTGACTGCTCGGTGGTGTGGTACGCCCAGACTATACGGGGCACCTCCTCAACCCAACTTCCCTTGGCTTTCTCAAGCCTTCTCTTCAAACCTCTCAGCAACACCCGATTGGCTGACTCCACCTGGCCATTCGTCTGAGGGTGTTCGACGGATGCAAACACTTCTTGAATTCCCACCCCTTCGCAAAGCTTCTTCAACAGGTGGCTTGCAAACTGAGTCCCATTATCCGACACCAGGCGTTTAGGCACTCCAAACCGGCACACGATGTTCTTCCACACAAAACCTTCGATCTTGTGTGCGGTGATCTGGGCCACTGGTTCTGCTTCGATCCACTTGGTGAAATATTCAATCGCCACCACCAAGTACTTCATCTGCCTGATCGCCAGCGGGAAAGGTCACAGGATGTCGATTCCCCAGGTATGAAACGGCCAAGGGCTATAAATCGACTTCAACTCCTCGGGAGGTGCCTTATGCCAATCGGCGTGCTGCTGGCATTGTTTGCAACATTGGGCATACTTCTTGCAATCTTCTCTCATGGATGGCCAGTAGTATCCCGCACGGAGAGTCCTCGCGGCCAGAGCTCGACCCCCGACGTGGCTTCCGCATATACCTTCGTGGAGCTCCGCCATGATTCTCGTGCACTTCTCGCCGTGAATACATTCCAGGAGCGGGTAAGTGAACCAAAACTTGTACAGATCGCCATCAATCAGGGTGTACCTGCTAGAATTCTTCTTTACCTTCCTGGCCTCAGTTGGATCCAGCGGGAGAAGGCCATTCGCCAGGCACCGCTTGTACTGTGTTATCCAAGTGTCTGGCTCATGGGTAGCGCAGACCTGCATCACATTCACCTTCTCTCCCCGACATGCTCTAATTCTCGGCGATCTCAGAGTTTCTTGCGTCAGGGACTTATGGCTTCTCGCTGCTTTCTCCGTCGACTTGCTTATCTGAAGGACCAGGTGATCTGCCACAAATGCCCTCGGCGTCTTCAGAGTTTCTTGAATCACCGTCCTCTGCCTACCCCCCTTGCCTGAACTGGCGAGCTTAGCTAGCAAGTCAGCTCGGGCATTCTGCTCTCTGGGCACATGCACTACTTCAAAGGAGGCAAAAGAACTCTTCATCTCCTGCACATATTCCAGATAGGCCGCCATTTGTGGATCCTTAGCCTGGAACTCGCCTGTTACTTGCCCTGTGACCAGCAGCGAGTCACTCTTAGCCATCAGCACCCTAGCTCCCATCTCCTTGGCCAGTAAAATTCCGGCGATCAGCGCTTCGTATTCTGCTTGATTGTTACTGGCTTTGAATGCAAATCTCAAAGATTGTTCGATCAGCACGCCGTTGGGTCCTTCCAAAATGACTCCAGCACCGCTACCCTGCTGATTCGACGATCCATCCACCGAGAGTACCCAACGAAAATCATCCCCTTCAACTCGCGTTGCCTCAGATGAGAGCTCGACCACGAAATCTGCAAAGATTTGCCCCTTAATCGGGCCTCGGGGCTCGTATTTGATATCAAACTCTGACAATTCTACTGCCCACTTCACCATCCTTCCCGCAACGTCAGGTTTCTTCAGGACCTTCTGGATGGGCAGGTCAGTCATCACCAGTATTGTGAAGCTATGGAAGTAGTGGCGCAACCTCCTCGCCGAAAATACCACAGCCAGCGCAGCCTTCTCCAGGGCCTGATATCTCGTTTCTGGGCCCTGCAACACCTTGCTCACAAAATAAATAGGTTTCTGAGCCTGATCTTGATCCTGGGCGAGCACCGCACTCACCGCCCTCTCAGTTACAGCAAAATACAACCTGAGAGGGATTCCCACCAGCGGTTTGCATAGAACCGGCGGGCTCGCCAGATACTCCTTCAGTTTGACGAAAGCTTCCTCGCACTCTTTCGTCCAAACGAACTTATTATTGCGCCGCAGACACTGAAAATAGGGATGGCCCTTTTCTCCGCTAGCTGACACGAAGCGAGATAGGGCTGCCATCCGACCTGTTAGCTGCTGGACTTCTTTTACCGTAGCAGGGCTCCTCATCGCCGAGATGGCGGCACACTTGTCTGGGTTGGCTTCTATTCCTCTTTCAGTCAAGAGGAAACCCAAAAATTTTCCAGCCTCCACGCCGAAAATGCATTTCTCCGGATTGAGCTTTAATCTGAACTTGGCGATCGTCGTGAACAATTCTTCCAAGTCTGCAACGTGCCTGCTCTTTTCCGGCGAGGTCACGACCATGTCATCGACGTACGCTTGCACGTTCCTTCCCAGCATTGGTGCAAGTACTCGATCCATCAGCCTCTGGTACGTGGCCCCCGCGTTCTTCAGCCCAAACGGCATCACCTTATAGCAATAGCACGATCTCTCCGTCATGAAGGCTGTCTTCTCTTCATCCATGGGATGCATCTTGATCTGATTATATCCCGAGAAGGCATCCAGGAAGCTCAGCAACTTACACCCTGCAGCACTATCGACCAGGGCATCTATGCTTGGTAAAGGATACGAATCCTTTGGGCAAGCTTTGTTCAGGTCGGTGAAATCGACGCACATGCGCCATTTCCCGTTACTCTTCTTCACCAGTACGACATTTTCCAGCCATTCAGGGTACTGGACTTCCCTGATGTGGCCTGCAGCGAGGAGTTTCTGTGTTTCGTCCTTGATCGCCTGACTCCTCTCCTCGTTGAACTTTCTTCTTCTTTGTCGCACTGGTCTCACCAAGTTGTCCATCGCCAGATGATGGCACAAGAAGTCGGGATCAATCCCGGGCATGTCCGAAGCGGACCATGCAAACGCGTCCAGATGCCGCTCAATCACCACTGCGATCTGGTCCTGGAGCTCGACCTCCAGAGATCTTCCCAGCTTGAAGATCTTTCCCCCGATCTCTTTCTCGAGCCACTACTCGACAGGTTTTGCCCTGGATTCTCGGGCGATCACCGCCCTGGCGATTCCCTGCTCTCTCGCTTCCTCAGGGCGATTCCGTGCCTCTTCTTCCTCCAGGCCAACGTTCCCCTCCCCCAGCTCAGCGTCCACCATCTCCACGTCCCCTCCGACGGTCCCTTCCGCTGCCGTCGATCTGGGCTTCACACCGGGAGGTGGGGTGGTTGTTACATAACTTACTGATCTCTTGTTTTTCTGGCTATTCTCATAGCACTTTTTCGCTTCTTTCTGATCAGACTTGATCGTGATCACCACCCTTTCCATAGACGGCAACTTTACCTTCATGTGCCGGGTCGACGGGATTGCGCCTATCCTGTTAAGCGTGGGCCTTCCCAACAGGATGTTGTAGGCTGAAGGAGCGTTCACGATGAGGTACTTGATTTTCTCCGTCCTCGAACCAGCCTCATCTGTAAACGTGGTTCTCAGCTCAATATACCCCCTGACCTCCACCTGGTCACCAGCGAACCCATACAAGCACCCTCCATAGGGCCTTAGCTGGTCAAGGGGCAACTCCAGCTGCGTGAAAGTCGGCCAGAACATCACGTCTGCCGAGCTTCCTTGGTCCACCAGAACTCTGTGGACCTTCCTTCCCGCCGTAACCAACGAAATGACTATGGGATCGTTGTCATGAGGCACAACGTCCCGAAGATCCTGCTTGGTGAACGTAATGTCCACTTCCGGCGAGTGATCTTCAAACATATCCACTGTCATCACCGATCGCGCGTACTTCTTCCTCTGCGATGCGGTGCATCCACCACCTGAGAAGCCTCCTGCAATGGTGTGGATTTCCCCGTCGATAGGCATTTCGTGTTGTTGGGCTTCTCCACCTGCTGGCTGGGAACTCGACGCTCCCCCCGTCCTCCTATCCAGCAGATAGTCATTTAGGAACCCGCTCTTAACCAGATCATCGAGCTGATACCCTAAGGACAAACACGAGTCCAAAGTGTGGCCAAAGCCCTGGTGAAACTCACACCAGGCGTCTGGCTTTGGTCCCAGCACCTTGTCGCCCACCTTCTCAGGCGCTTTCAACCTGGCAGATATGTTGGGAATGGCGATCAGGTCCGCTAATCCCATAACAAACTTGTGCTTAGGCGGGCGATTGTATTCCCGGCGTGCTGGTTGCTGGCGCCCCTGGCTCCTTCCCTTGTTCCTCCTATCGTAAGGATGGCGAGTCCTTTGGTCCTTCCTGGCCGCCGCCGCTGTTTCCAGCACCCTTTGCGACTGGATTCTGGTCTGGGCGCGTGGCCTAGCGGGAGCCACGCTCTCTCTCTTCTCAGCGACCTCACTTTCATCGGCGATGTGAGCCACCGCAAGTCGCCTGACCTCAGCAAACGTTGCAGGGTGAGCCCTGATCAAGGCCTCGCAGAATGGTCCCGGCAGCACGCCCTTCTTGAATGCGTAGACCAACATTTCTTCATCTTTAGCCGGCGATCTGACCATCTGCGCTCCAAAGTGATTCAGGTAGTCTCTGAGGGACTCTCCCTGGTACTGCCTTATATCGAACAGATCATAAGACACCCTGGGCGGTGCCTTATTCACAATATACTGCTCAACAAAAATCTTCGAGAACTGTTGAAAATTGGTTATGTGGCCGTTAGGCAAGCTCACAAACCACTCCAACGCCGTTCCCTGGAGCGTACTCACGAACATTTTGCAGTAGACGGCGTCCGACCCTCCTGACAGCATCATCTGCGTATGGAACGTGGTGAGATGAGCCTCAGGATCCTCCACGCCGGTGAAAACAGCCTTAACCGGAACCACGCTCGTAGGAATAGGCGTGTCAGTGATCGCCTGAATAAAAGGCATGGGAAAAACACGAGGTGGCGACGACGGCACAACCTCTTCAGCGGAAGAACGCCCTTGCTGCTCCTGAAGAGCTTGACGCAGCTCCTCAGTCACCTTGCTGAGCTCCTCATTCCTGGCGCGAGAGGCGACCAGGTCCTCATGCATTCTTGCCTGTTCGATGCGCGAGGCCTCCACAGTTGCCTGCAACGCATCATCTCTGCCATCTGCACCATGGTCATGGCAGCAGCGCCTTCGGCAGCGACGGGCGCAACTGGACTTGAGCGATTGCTTCTCATTTTTCTCATGAAACCCAGCGAATCACAGAATGCGGCGAACGACACTTCAACCACGATCGATTCAGCGATCAATCGGAGAAAACTGTGCGAAACTGCGCAAGAAAACTCAAGAACACCGTAAACCTTCAAAGAAAACCACAACTTCACCAGAAACCACCGCTTCCCTACGGACAACTAGACGAGCGAAAGGACTCAAACTCCACCAAACAAATTACGCGTAACCAGCAGGAAACCTCACTCCACCGATCGAAAACCCAAACGAACGGTATAAAACGCGAATTCACCGAACGAAACTCAAGCAAACAGCGAGCGATGGTTGCACCAGCACACAACCACGCAGAAAACTTCGAAAACCTCCAAGAACTCACGCTGTGGATGGGAGCAAGTTTTACACGGCCCCACGGTGGGCGCCTGATGATCCTGCCTGTTGACCGGAACGCTGGAAACTGCCTTGTCAAAGGATCGACGTGCGCACCGCTTCGAACCTCCGTTCCTCTTCGAGATCCACCTCAAGAACCTGCAAAGAAACAGAGCGGCGCCGCTGCGGCCGATCGCACTCCAACGCCCAAGTCAGTGACCGAATCACCAAATACTAAGAGAACAAGAACCGTGCAAATTCTCTCTCACAGTAAGCTCTATAACTCGCAAGCGTAAAGAGTGTATTCTGAACGTGCGTACCTCAGAAAGTTCGTTAAGAACTCTTATATACCTGGTTACTTTCTCTCTCCTGGCAGTTACAGACTTGGACACGTGGCTCGCATCCAACTGTACACGTGCCATCATCCGGAGGCTCCTTGACTTGGGCGCTGCTTCTGACTCTCTTTTTCGCTAAGTTACTTATGCATGGTGCTGCCCAGTGCATAGCTAAGTTGGGAGTGCGATCTCTACTGGAACTGGCGAGTTAGGGGGTCTTCATACACCTTCCCTGTGGTCTCGCCGGCCGCCTTCATAATCTGCTTCTCCTTCATCTTCGGCGATGTGCTTTCTCTGGCGATCTCCAACCGCTTGGTCGCCTGAGTTTACATCTGGCGACTTCATCTTAAACCCGGTGATCGCCTATTCTGGTCTGCTGGAGATCGGAACACGCCAACTTAATAACTGGCGACTTCACGAGCCCCCCGACTTCCTTCCCTTATGCCAACCTGGCGCCTTGCCAACACGCCTATACTGTAGCAGGATGCCACGTCATCACTCCCGACTACCAGGGCGGTACAAGTTGTTTGTGTGATTCTCTCTTACTCTGAACTCCTTTTAATTGTGTTTTATAGTTTATCTGATATAAACAACATATTGTTTGAAGGAACAATCAATTGTTTTTCTGTGTATTACTGCATAACTGTTTGAGTTCTTGGCTAACTTGATTCCTGTTCTGGATTTATACAAAGAATTTCATTGAACCTGAAAAAGTTTTCAATTCGTGCTCATTTATTAATAATTTTACGAAAAATAAAATTTTTGTGTAATTCGTATTAAGTTCATTTCTTCGTGTATTCAATTAAAAATAAAAATTATTCAATTCTATTCAATTTTGTTAATTGTTCATAGATGAAATAACTACATTTTCGTTATCATTTACTTGTGATGTTTACTCCACTTTAATATGTAATTTCTATTTTTGTTTTTAATTTATTAACCGAAAATTTTAATGGAGAGAAGTCATTAAATTTTAATTAAAATAGAATTAACAAAATACAACTTACATATTAAATGAAAATCACATTGCATTTAATTTATATTTCCATTCTACAACATTTGAATTCTACATTTGAATGAAAAAAATCCAAAATGAAGCCAATTTGAATTGTCCATTTGAATTGTAAAACTGAATTTGTTTCTTTGTTGAAGCCAATACTCTAAAATGGGGTGCTTATTCTGCTAACCTGCAATTTTAAATAATAATGTGCTCTTCTGTATGGAAACAAACATATGCAGCTGAACACAACCAATTATGCCAATTAATGATAAATATAAAATTAAACAATAAAGCCAACATAAAAGTATAATATAGGTAAACATATAAACTTGTACCGCCCAGGTAGTCGGAAGTGATGACGTGGCAGCAAGCTATTATGTAGGCGTGTTGAGCAGGGCTCATGGCTGGCAGAAGGGAAGGAAGTCGGGGGGCTCGTGTAGTCGCCAGTTATTAAGTTGGCGTGCTCCGATCTCTAGCATACCTAAACCGGCGGTCACTAGGTTTGTGATGAAGTCGCCGGATGCGAACCCAGACGACCACATGGTCAGAGATCGCCGAAAGGAGGACATCGCCGAAGGATCAGGGAGGTTTGTTTCAGGCTTTCGAAGTAGAGGATGAAGTCGTCAGATGGTCATTCCCTAGCTAGCCAGAGGTTGAGGTCGAGGAACAGCTCACCCGAGTATGCACGATGAAGCAAGTGAAGTAGATCATGAAGGCGGCCAGCGAGACCACAGGGAAGGTGTGTATGAAGGCACCCGTACTCGCCACGCAGTAGAGATCACGCTCCAAGGCAGTTATGCGCTGAGTTGTTTCTTGCATAAGTGACTTAGCCGAAAAACCCGAAGAGTAAGAAGTGGCGCCCAAGTCAAGGATGCTCCAGATGGTGACATGTGTACAGCTGGATGCGAGCCACGTGTCCAGATGTGTAACTTTCAGGAGAGAGAAAGTGCACAGGTATATAAGAGATTCTAACGAACTTCTGAGGTACGCGCGCATTTTAGATTACTTCTTTTACGCTTGCGAGAACTTGAGTACGCTGAGAGAGAATTTTGCATGGTTCCTGTTCTTAGTTTTCTCTTAGTATTTTGGTGGTTCAGTCGCTGACTTGGGCGTCGGAGCGTGATCGGCCGTAGCGGCGCCGTTCTGTCTTTTGCAGGTTCTTGAGGTGAATCAAGGCGAAGGACCGAAGCTAACACGGCGCAAAGTCGATCCAGATTTGACGAGGCAAGGTTCTTGCGTCCTGGTCAACAGGCAGGATCATCAGGCGCCCACCGTGGGGCCGTGTAAAACTTGTTCCCATCCACAGTGTGAGTTCTTGGAGTTTCTGCGGTTTCTGTGTGGTTGTGTGCTGGTGCAACCATTTCCCGCCGTTCATTCAAGCTTTGTTCGGTGAATTTGCGTTTTCCACCGTTCGTTCGAGGTTTTGTTCGGAGGATTGAGGTTTTTCCCCGTTTGTTCGAGTTCTTGTTCGGTGAGGAGAAGTTTTTCGCTGTTTACGCGAGTTTTAATCGATGAATTCGAAGCTTTGACGTTCGTTCGGACTTTTCGACCGGTGAATCAGAGGTTTTGGTGGAGAAGCAGTGGTCTGTGGTGAAGTTGCGAGTTTCTGCGAAGGTTTTTGCTGTTGAGTTCGTGTTCTTGAAGTTCTTTGGAGTTTGCGAAGTTCCGACCGATTGATTGCTGGATCGATCGTTGCTGAAGGAGGTTTTGTTCGTCGCTCGTTGTGGTCTGCTAAGTTTTCATGAGAAAGATGAGAAGCAACCGTTCAAGTCCGGTCGTGCCAGTTGCTGCTGAAGGCGAATGTGGAAGCCTCGCGCATAGAGCAGGCAAAGATGCATGAGGACCTGGTCGCCTCTCAGGCCAGGAATGAAGAGCTCAGCAGAGTGACTGAGGAATTGCGCCAAGCTCTTCAGGAGCAGAGAGGGCGCCCAGTCGCTGAAGAGGTCGCGCCGTCGTCGCCACCTCGCGTTTTCCCCATGCCATTTGCTCAGGCAATCACAGACACGCCTATCCCTGCGAGTGTGGTACCCGTGAAGGCTACTTTCACCGACGTGGAGGATCCTGAGGCGCATCTCACCACGTTCCACACGCAGATGATGCTGTCAGGAGGCTCGGATGCTGTGTATTGCAAGATGTTTGTGAGCACGCTCCAGGGAGCAGCGCTAGAATGGTTCGTGAGCCTGCCTACCGGTCACATAACCAATTTCCAGCAGTTTTCGAAGCTTTTCGTCGAGCAGTACATAGTGAACAAGGCGCCACCTAGGGTGTCTTATGACCTCTTTGACATAAGGCAGTACCAGGGAGAGTCCCTTAGGGACTACTTGAATCATTTTGGGGCGCAGATGGTCCGCTCGCCGGCCAAGGACGAAGAGATGTTGGTCTACGCCTTCAAAAAGGGCGTGCTGCCGGGACCTTTCTGCGAGGCGCTGATCAGGGCTCACCCCGCCACGTTTGCTGAGGTTAGGCGACTTGCGGTGGCCCACATCGCCGATGAGAGTGAGGTCGCCGAGAAGAGAGGGAGCGTGGCCCCCGCCAGGCCACGTGCCCAGACCAGGATCCAGCCACAGAGGGTGCTGGAGACAGCGGCGGCCAAGAGGGATCAAAGGACCCGCCATCCTTATGATCCAAGGAAAAACAAGGGCAGGGGCCCAGGGCGCCCCAGGGAGTACAATCGCCCGCCAAAGCATAAGTTTGTCATGGGGCTGGCGGACCTGATCGCCATCCCCAATATAGCAGCCAGGCTCAAGGCACCCGAGAAGGTGGGCGACAAGGTGTTGGGACCAAAGCCAGACGCCTGGTGCGAATTCCAGCAGGGTTTTGGCCACACCGTGGACTCATGCTTGGCATTGGGATACCAGCTCGACGACCTGGTCAAGAGCGGTTTCCTGAACGATTACCTGCTGGACAGGAGAACGGGGGGCGCGTCGAGCTCCTAGCCGGCGGGTGGTGAGGCTCAGCAGCACGAGATGCCCACTCACGGAGAGATGCACACCATCGCGGGAGGTTTCTTGGGTGGTGGATGCACCGCGTCGCAGAGGAAGAAGTATGCGAGGTCTGTGATGACAGTGGACATGTTCGAGGACCACTCGCCAGATGTGGACATCACGTTCACAAGGGAAGATCTCAGGGACGTTGTGCCTCATGACAACGATCCAATAGTCATCTCGCTTGTTACGGCGGGAAGGAAGGTCCACAGGGTTCTGGTGGACCAAGGAAGCTCGACAAATGTGATGTTCTGGCCGACTTTCACACAGCTGCAGTTGCCCCTTGACCAGCTGAGGCCCTATGGAGGGTGCTTGTATGGTTTCGCTGGCGATCAGGTGGAGGTCAGGTTCGTTAGAATCTCTTATATACCTGTGCACTTTCTCTCTCCTGACAGTTACACATCTGGACACGCGGCTCGCATCCAGCTGTACACGTGTCACCATCTGGAGCATTCTTGACTTGGGCGCCACTTCTTATTCTTCAGGCTTTTGGCTAAGTTACTTATGCATGAAGCAACTCAGTGCATAGCTGCCTTGGAGCGTGATCTCTTCTGAGTGGCGAGTTCAGGTGCCTTCGTACACACCTTCCCTGTGGTCTCGCCGGCCGCCTTCATGATCTACTTTACTTGCTTCACCGTGTATGTTCAAGTAAGCTGCCTCCCGACCTCGTCCTCTAGCTAGCTAGGAAATGACCATCTGACTTCGTCTTCGGCGATGTCCTTGTTTCGGCGATCTCTAACCACTAGGTCGTCTGGGTTCGCATCCGGCGACTTCATCTCAACACGAGCCCGGAGCACGCCAACTTAATAATTGGCGACCACACGAGCCCCCCGACTTCCTTCCCTTCTGCCAGCCATGGGCCCTGCTCAACACGCCTACATAATAGCTCGCTGCCACGTCATCGCTTCCGACTACCAGGACGGTACACAAGCCCCCAGTCTTAAGCGAAGACTTGTCCAGCGAAAAGACTAAAGAAGTCACGTCACTACCGACCTACGTGGCGCTGGCGCAGAATTCCAAACGTTCGTACTTTCTGCTTTCCTGACGCTCCACCAAATGCTTTTCCAATCGCTCGACACGTGGCTTCATCAACGGTCATCTTTAGCTGTCGTTTACGCTTCCAAAAATCATTTGAAAAACCCTTAAACCCATTTCATTTCTACTGTTCCATCATCTCTTTGCCTTCTCAAACACTCTGAGCTTCCTATGCAAACCCACGACGCTCCTCAACTCCCTCAATCCCCAACTCCCTTCAGCGTTTGTTCTGATCATCGAAAGGTACTTCTTTTACTTCCTCTGTTGATATTTGCTGCATTTTAACCGATTCGCATCATCCATTAACTATCTGGTGCATACGCTGTGGGTTGTTTCTTCTTCTTCCTTTTCGCAACTTAGGGCTTCACCTTCCATTTTTTCCATCACAACGAACTTTCGTTCGTTCGTTTTTCATCCTTCGTTTACAATCAAGTCGACCTCTGCAACCTTCGCTCACCTTTCTTTTCCTTTTTCCTTTGCAGTTCCCGCGATGGCTCGAACAAAGACCACCGCGAATCCTCCTCCTTCGTCACGAAACCCTCCATCCCAAGTGCATAACCCATCGCGAGCACCTGGTGCTCCCTCTTCCCAGGCTGAGAGGCCTGCAACCTCTCGCCCCAACCTTGCTCAGGCTACTCCACCAGTCGCCGGAGGAGCCCCCATCCCTACTCCAGACTACAAGAAGCTTTACCCATGGGCCAACTCAGCTCTGCTGAAAGAAACTTCTTCAGTAAACTTTGTGCTGGCGGTGCACCGACTAAGGAAAGGGGATCAGTCTGATCTTTCATTTCAGAAGGAGCACGACAGCAAAATGGTCGTGCTGCCCTGCCACCCGGATGAGCCAATCTGTGCCGACGACAAAGCGAGCAACGGCGAGTTGTTCTGCTTTCTCTACGCGACGCTCTTCATGAAAGTGAAGCTCTGACTTCCCTTTACTCGTTTCGAGCGAGAACTGCTAACCGAGCTCGACATCGCCCCCGCCCAGCTTCACCCAAACAGCTGGGCGTTTGTTAGGGCGTTCCAGATTATGTGCGCACACCTGGGACTGCCAGCGTCGGTGGACGTTTTTCTCTTCCTCTTTGAAGCTAAGAATCCAGGAGACCGCCTCTGGATTAGCTTGAACGGGATCGCTGGGAGATCGATCCTTTCCATCTTTCAGCAATCTTACAAAGATTGGAAGGGAAAATTTGTGAAGGTGTGCGCCAACGACCAAGATCCCTCTCTGCTCGACGGCTTCCCCTTGTACTGGGTGCACAAGGGGAACAAGGACACCAAAGAGAGCTTCAGGAGGCCCAGAAGTCCCGACAACATGGGCGAGTTGGACAGGGACCTCTGCCTTTTCTGGAGGAGCGTAGCAGCTGCCAACATAACCTTTCCCACCTCCTCCATAATTTCCTTCGAGTTCTTCGAGGACCAACTCAAAGCTCACATAGGTTAGCGCTTACCTCAACATCTGGGTTTTTGCCTTGTGCTGCATCTCTGTTATTTGTTGTTGGGCGTTCTGCTCGCTACGCACTTAGACTTGGTTTTTATTTCCTGCACCATTTGTTTAACTAGCTTGCACATGTACTCATATACTTTACTTTGTCTTTGAGCTTATTCGTATGCTTTCGCTCTGTGCAGATCTCATGCTGGGCAAAGGCAAGCTAGCTGAATTGAGGGCGCTCGCCCGCACCCATAAATTGGCATCGGGGTCTCAAACCGTGCCAAACTCAGTGGTGGAGATCGCCGCTGCCCAGGGCAGATCACCCCCTAAAGGCTCGACTCCTCCAGAAGCTCTGCCCGCTCCTCAACGAAAGAAACTCATCTTGAGCAAACCAAAGAGGAAAACTCCTCAAGTGGTCCAAGAAGATGAAGAAGAGGACGATGAGGCGACAGAGGATGGCCTTATCACCAAGAGGAGAAGGGTGGCGCCTTCCTCACCATTTGTTCCACCTGCCCTTCCAACGCCAACACCACCTTCTCCCCCAGCTCCAACACCAACACCACCTTCTCCCCCAGCTCCAACGCCGCCAGTCCAAGCACTGCCCTTGGCGGCTGCACTTCCTGCGGTTGAGGCCAACGAGCCCAACTTCATGGAGAACCCTCCGAGCGCCTCCACGCCATTCGTATCCGCTGGAGAGGGTCCTCCTTCAACTGCCTCAATCGCCGAAGCTGCGCCAGGTGGGGATGAAGGTGCTCATAACTCGCCAATCATCATCACCGAGTCCCCCACGTCACCAACACGCCAAGAAGCTCAAATTCAACAACCAATCCAAGAGGTCGGTGGCGAGAGCCAGCACCAGGCTCCTTCAGCGCCTCCACCAATAGCAGTTGCAAACCTTCCCCTTGCGGTTAAAGGGATCTAGGGACCCTTCACGGCCAAACTCAGAATGATGGCAGAAGACCTCCCCTCCATCATATCAAAAGCTGTGGAGAGCTCCAGCAAGAAACTTCAGGACGACATCTCCGTGCTCCAAGAGGAGAATCGCCTAATAAGGATCGAGGCGGAGAAGTTGTCTTGCAACCTTATGCTGGCAGAGATCGGTCATTCGAGAGTGGAGGACGCCATGAGCACTGAGCTGAGGGTGGCGCGTAAGGAGGCCATTGATCTGCGCCATAAGGTGCACCTCCTAACTCAAGAGAAAATTGAGCTGGAGAGCAAACTGGTTCCCTACCGTCTCAAGGTGGCTGACCTGGAGGCATCGATCAAAGCAGATGCAACCAAGGTAGAGAGCCTTGAGAAGAGGTCAGTAGATCAGGAGGTCCTCTTAGGAAAAGTCGAGAAAGAGAGGGATGACACCGTGGCTGAGCTCGCCGAGGCCAGAAAGGAAAACGAAAAGATCGCTGCAGAGCTGGCTCGGGCGCAGGAGGAAAACAAGAAGGTTGCTGAAGACCTCGTTCAAGCTCGTGAGAAAACTGAAGAACTAAAGAAACGAGCCGATGAGCTAGAACAGCAAACCGAGGGGCTCAAAAAGCAGAATGAAGAGCTCGAGCTGAGCTCCGCCCAAGTCCTCGCTGCTGGGTTTGACGCCGCCCTGGAGCAATTTGCCTGCTAGTACCCCGATCTGGACCTTTCCATGGTGTCACTCTACAACGAAGTGGTGGATGGGAAGATCGTTCCTTCTGAAGATTAGCTGCTTCCCTCCATCACTTATTCATCTGTTTTTCTCTTGCACAAACTTACTTGTAATAACTTTCCTTTTTTGTATATGTATTTCGAACTGATACCACTTTGTTATGAAGTTTTCTGCTTCTTCATATAATCTCTCTGTTAGCTTTATTTCTTCTTGTACAAGTAGCTTAAACGAAATTGACTTAGCAATTCTGCGAGCGCAACTGTTCACTAACTGATAGTTTAAGACATAGTTCACCTGATCTGCTCAATCAAAACGGGCCTTAACTCATGCCATCGCCTAGACTTCTTCTGATCGCCAGGGGGTCTTGGCGATGTATGCTTCCTCCTGCCTTCATAATTTTGGCCATTGTTCCCTCATCCGGGGGTAGAGGCATCTTTCGGATCCTTCTCTACCTCCCTGAGCTTCAGAACGAGGAACCGGGTGGCTGGGCGTTCTCTTCGAACCTACCTTAGCCACCCTCTGAACTTCTTCCACCCTTTACACCATACCTGAACTCGTTCAGGACGAGAAGGATTTTATCTTGCCTAAACTCGCTCGACGGCGAGAAGGTCTTTAACTCGCCTGAACTCGCTCGACGGCGAGAAGGTCTTTAGCTCGCCTGAACTCGCTCGACGGCGAGAAGGTCTTTAACTCGTGCCTCTACATTGCCCCAGGGGCTGCATCTTCTCTCCACTGGAGGCACTGAGGACTTTTTACTGGTGCCTCTACATTGCCCGGGTCTACATCTTCTCTCCCCTGAAGGCACTGAGGACTTTTCACTCTTTCTTGCCTCAGAACGCGCGAGGGCGTTGAGGTCTTTAACCTGGTGCCTCCGATCGCCGGAAGACAATGAGGACTTTTAAAACTTTAACTGATGCCGCTAATTGCCGAAAAGCGATAGGGACTTAAAACTTTTTAGAAAGCATGCAACATAACTTCAACTCGCCTTAAATCACATATAAGTGACAAGGTCTTTCTTCAAAACTTTCGGAAAAACAACAAGCATGCAATCTAAAACACTTTAAACTTTGAAAACTCTTCTTTATTGGGTGGCCTCATTAAAAACCCTCCTTAGGGAAAAAAGAGTGCCCCCTTCAAACCGTTTTGATCAGAAACATTGCAAAGCTCTTCGTGTTTGTTTTTACTTACAAAGTTTTTAACTGTAATACAACTTGAGGTGCGTGGCGTTCCAAGTGCGAGGAATCGCCCCTCCTTCTAATGTCTCTAAGCGGTAGGCGCCGTTCCTGAGTGCCTCGGTTATCCTGAACGGTCCCGTCCACTTAGGCGACAACTTGTTCTCTATCTCGTACTGGTGGGCCTTCCTCATCACCAGGTCGCCTTCTTTAAATTGTCTTGGCATCACCTTCGAGTTATACCTTCGCTCGATTCTTCTTTTCACTGCCTCAGCCTTTACTCTCGCCTCTTCCCTGACCTCATCCAGCAAATCCAGATTCAGCCTTCTTTCCTCGTTCGAGTCTTCCGCTACAAAATTCTGGAATCTCGGCGAGCTCTCCTGGATTTCCACTGGAATCATTGCGTCGCATCCATAGACCAGGCTAAACGGGGTCTCATGTGTTCCTGGCTGCTCGGTGGTGTGGTATGCCCAGACTATACGGGGTACCTCCTCAGCCCACGATCCCTTGGCTTTCTCTAGCCTTCTCTTCAAACCTCTCAGCAATACCCGATTGGCTGACTCTACTTGGCCATTTGTCTGAGGGTGCTCGACGGATGCAAATACTTGTTGAATTCCCACCCCTTCGCACAGCTTCTTCAACAGGTGACTTGCAAACTGAGTCCCGTTATCTGACACCAGGCGCTTGGGCACACCAAACCGGCACACGATGTTCTTCCACACAAAGCTCTCGATTTTGTGTGCGGTGATCTGGGCCACTGGTTCCGCTTCAATCCACTTGGTGAAATATTCAATTGACACCACCAAGTACTTCATCTGCCTGACCGCCAATGGGAAAGGTCCCAGAATGTCGATCCCCCATGTATGGAACGGCCAAGGGCTGTAAATCGACTTCAACTCCTCGGGAGGCGCCTTGAGCCAATCGGCTTGCAACACTGTGCATACTTCTTGCAGTCCTCCCTCATTGTAGGCCAATAGTAACCTGCACGGAGGGTTCTTGCGGCCAGAGCTCGACCCCCGACGTGACTTTCGCATATCCCCTCGTGAAGCTCGGTCATGATTCTTGTACATTTCTCTCCGTGCACACATTCTAGGAGTGGGTGTGTGAACCCAAACCTATACAACTCGCCATCAATCATTGTGAACTTGCTAGAATTCTTCTTTATCTTTCTAGCCTCCGTCGGATCTAGCGGGAGGAGGCCATCCGCCAGGCATCGTTGGTACGTGTTATCCACGTGTCTGGCTCATGCGTAGCGCAGACCTGCGTCATGTTCACCCTCTCTCCCCGACATGCTCTTATTCTCGGCGATCTCAAGGTCTCCTGAGTCAGAGACCTGTGACTCCTCGCCGCTTTCTCCGCCGACTTGCTTATTTGGAGAACCAGGTGATCTGCCACAAATGCTCTAGGTGTCTTCAAAGTTTCTTGGATCACCGTCCTCTGCCTACCCCTTTTGCCCGAACTGGCGAGCTTAGCTAGCAAGTCAGCTCGGGCATTCTGCTCTCTGGGCACATGCACCACTTCAAAGGAGACAGAGGAACTCTTCAACTCCTGCACATACTCCAGGTAAGCCGCCATTTGTCGATCTTTGGCCTGGAACTCGCCTGTTACTTGTCCCGTGACCAGCAGTGAGTCACTCTTAGCCATCAGCACCCTTGCTCCCATCTCTTTAGCCAGCAAGATTCCGGCGATCAGCGCCTCATACTCTGCTTGATTGTTGCTGGCTTTGAAGGCGAACCTCAGGGATTGCTCAATCAGCACACCGTTGGGCCCTTCCAAGATGACTCCAGCACCGCTTCCCTGCTGGTTTGACGACCCGTCCATCGAGAGCACCCAACGAAAATCATCCCCCTCAACTCGTGCCGCTTCTGAAGAGAGTTCGAGCACGAAGTCAGCGAAGATCTGCCCCTTGATCGGACCTCGGGGCTCATACTTGATATCGAACTCCGACAGCTCCACCGCCCACTTCACCATCCTCCCAGCAAGTCGGTCATCACCAGTATTGTAAAACTGTGGAAATAGTGGCGCAACCTCCTCGCCGAAAATACCACAGCCAGCGCGGCTTTCTCCAAGGCCTGATATCTCACCTTCGGGCCCTGCAGCACCTTGCTGACGAAATAAATAGGCTTCTGAGCCTGGTCCTGGTCTTGGGCGAGCACCGCACTCACCGCCCTCTCAGTCACAGCAAAATACAACCTAAGAGGGGTCCCCACCAACGGTTTGCACAAAACCGGCGGGCTCGCCAGGTACTCTTTAAGCTTGACGAAGGCCTCTTCACACTCCTTCGTCCAGGAAAACTTGTTGTTTCGCCTCAAAAACTGAAAATACGGATGACCCTTCTCTCCGCTGGCTGACACGAAACGAGACAGGGCGGCCATCCGAACTGTAAGTTGCTGCACTTCCTTCACGGTAGCCGGGCTCCTCATCGCCAAGATGGCAGCACACTTATCAGGATTGGCTTCTATCCCTCTTTCGGTCAAGAGAAATCCCAAGAACTTCCCCGCCTCCACGCCAAAAATGCACTTCTTGGGGTTCAGCTTCAATCTGATTGTGGTGAACAGCTCCTCCAAGTCCGCGACGTGCTTGCTCTTCTCCAACGAGGTCACGACCATGTCATCTACGTACGCTTGCACATTCCTCCCCAGCATACTCGATCCATCAACCTCTGGTACGTGGCCCCCGCGTTCTTCAGCCCAAAGGGCATCACCTTGTAGCAGTAGCATGATCTCTCGGTCATGAAAGCGGTCTTCTCTTCATCCATGGGATGCATCTTTATCTGGTTGTACCCCGAGAAGGCGTCCAGGAAACTCAGCAACTTACACCCTGCAGCACTGTCCACCAGGGCGTCTGTGCTTGGCAGAGGATACGAATCCTTTGGGCAAGCCTTGTTCAGGTCAGTGAAATCGACGCACATGCGCCACTTCCCATTGCTTTTCTTCACCAGCACGACATTGGCTAGCCACTCAGGGTACTGGACTTCCCTGATATGGCCTGCAGCGAGGAGCTTCTGGGTTTCGTCCCTGATCGCCTGCCTTCTCTCCTCGTTGAACTTCCTTCTTCTTTGTCGCACCGGCCTGACCTGGTTGTCCATTGCTAGATGGTGGCACAAGAAGTCGGGGTCAATTCCCGGCATGTCTGAAGCAGACCATGCGAAAGCATCCAGATGCCGCTCTATCACCTTGGCAATCTGGTCTTGGAGCTCAGCCTCCAAGGATCTTCCCATCTTGAAGACCTTTCCCCCGATCTCCCTTTCGAGCCATTCCTCGACGGGTTTGGGTCTAGCTTCCCTAGCGATCACCGGCCTGGCGATTCCCAGCTCCCTCGCTTCCTCTGGGCGGTTCCTCGCCTCTTCTTCCCGCTCAGCGTTCTCCCCCTCAACATCGGCGTCCCTCATGACGACGTCGCCCCCGGCGACCACCTCCATCGTCGCACCAACAACTCGCCATTCTGTTGGCTTGGGCCTCACCCTGGGAGGCGACGTCGTTGTGATGTAACTTATTGACCTCTTGTTTTTCAGGCTATTCTCATAGCACTTCTTCGCTTCCTTCTGGTCAGATTTGATGGTGATCACCACCCCTTCCATTGATGGCAACTTCACCTTCATGTGCCTGGTCGAAGGCACAGCTCCTATTCTGTTGAGTGTTGGCCTTCCCAACAGAATGTTATATGCTGAGGGAGCGTTCACGACGAGGTACTTGATTTTCTCCGTTCTTGAGCCCGCCTCCTCCGTGAAGGTAGTTCTTAACTCTATATACCCCCTGACCTCCACCTGATCACCAGCGAAACCATACAAACACCCTCCATAGGGCCTCAGCTGGTCAAGGTGCAACTGCAACTGTGTGAAAGTCGGCCAGAACATCACATCTGCCGAGCTTCCTTGGTCCACCAGAACCCTGTGGACCTTCCTTCCCGCCGTAACAAGCGAGATGACTATGGGATCGTTGTCATGAGGCACAACGTCCCTGAGATCTTCCCTTGTGAACGTGATGTCAACGTCTGGTGAGTGGTCCTCGAACATGTCCACCGTCATCACAGACCTCGCATACTTCTTCCTCTGTGACGCGGTGCATCCACCACCTGAGAAACCTCCTGCAATGGTGTGGATCTCTCCGTGAGTAGGCATCTCGTGTTGCTGAGCCTCACCACCTGCTGGCTAGGAGCTCGACGCGCCCCCCGTTCTTCTATCCAGCAGGTAATCGTTTAGGAACCCGCTCTTGACCAGGTCGTCGAGCTGGTATCCTAAAGCCAAACATGAGTCCACAGTGTGGCCAAAGCCCTGGTGGAATTCGCACCAGGCGTCTGGCTTTGGTCCCAACACCTTGTCGCCGACCTTCTCGGGTGCCTTAAGCCTGGCTGCTATATTGGGAATGGCGATCAGGTCCGCCAACCCCATGACAAACTTATGCTTCGGCGGGCGATTGTATTCCCGAGGTGCCAGCTGAGGGCGCCCTGGGCCCCTGCGTTTGTTCTTCCTTGGATCATAAGGATGGCGAGTCCTTTGATCCCTCTTGGCTGCCGCTGTCTCCAGCACCCTCTGTGGCTGGATCCTGGTCTATGCACGTGGCCTAGCGGGGGCCACGCTTCCCCTCTTCTCGGCGACCTCACTTTCATCGGCGATGTGGGCCACCGCAAGTTGCCTAACCTCAGCAAACGTGGCGGGGTGAGCCCTGATCAGCGCCTCGCGGAAAGGTCCCGGCAGCACGCCCTTCTTGAAGGCGTATACCAACATCTCTTCGTCTTTGGCCGGCGAGCGGACCATCTGCGCCCCAAAACGATTCAAGTAGTCCCTGAAGGACTCTCCCTGGTACTGCCTTATGTCGAACAGATCATAAGACACCCTAGGGGGCGCCTTGTTCACTATGTACTGCTCGACGAAAAGCTTCGAAAACTGCTGGAAATTGGTTATGTGACCTATAGGCAGGCTCACAAACCATTCCAGTGCCGTTCCCTGGAGTGTGCTCACAAACATCTTGCAATACACAGCATCCGATCCTCCTAACAGCATCATCTGCGTGTGGAACGTGGTGAGATGTGCCTCAGGATCCTCCACGCCGGTAAAAATAGCCTTCACGGGTACCACACTCGCAGGGATAGGCGTGTCCGTAATCGCCTGAGCGAGAGCCATGGGAAAAACGCGAGGCGGCGTCGACGGCGCGACCTCTTCAGCGACTGGGCGCCCTCGCTGCTCCTGAAGAGCTTGGCGCAATTCCTCAGTCACTCTGTTGAGCTCTTCGTTCCTGGCCTGAGAGGCGACCAGGTCCTCATGCATCTTTGCCTGCTCTATGCGCGAGGCTTCCATGTTCGCCTGCAACGCACGCATGATCTCCACCATCTGTGCCATAGTCATGGCGCCTTCCGCAACAACTGGCGCAACTGGACTTGAGCGGTTGCTTCTCATCTTTCTCATGAAAACTTAATAGGTCACAATGAGCGACGAACAACACCTCCTTCAGCAACGATCGATTCAGCGATCAATCGGTCAGAGCTTCGCAAACTCCAAAGAACTTCAAGAACACAACCTCAACAGCGAACCTTCACAGAAACTCACAACTCCACCACAAATCACCGCTTCTTTCACGAAAATCCGAACGAACGAAGAAACTTAGATCTTCACCGATTCAAACTTGCGTAAGCAGCGAAAAACCTCACCTCACCGAACAAGAACTCAAACGAACGGTGGAAAACACAAAACTATCGAACAAAGGTTAGATGAAGAGCGGAAAGTGGTTGCACCAGCACACAACCACACAAAACTGCAGAAACTTCCAAGAACTCACGCTGTGGATGGGGACAGGTTTTACACGGCCCCACGGTGGGCGCCTGATGATCCTGCCTGTTGACCGGGACGCAAGAACCTTGCCTCGTCAAACCTGGATCGACCTCTGCGCCGCATTAGCCTTCGTCCTTCACTGTGATTCACCTCAAGAACCTGCAAAACACAGAACGGCGCCACTGCGGCCGATCACGCTCCGACGCCCAAGTCAGCGACTGAACCACCAAATACTAAGAGAAAACCTAAGAACTCTAAGGAACCGTGCAAAATTCTCTCTCAGCGTACTCAAGTTCTCGCAAGCGTAAAGAAGTAATCTAAACGTGCGTACCTCAGAAGTTCGTTAGAATCTCTTATATACCTATGCACTTTCTCTCTCCTGACAGTTACACATCTGGACACGCGGCTCGCATCCAGCTGTACACGTGTCACCATCTGGAGCATCCTTGACTTGGGCGCCACTTCTTATTCTTCAGGCTTTTGGCTATGTTACTTATGCATGAAGCAACTCAGTGCATAGCTGCCTTGGAGCGTGATCTCTTCTGAGTGGCGAGTTCGGGTGCCTTCGTACACACCTTCCCTGTGGTCTCGCTGGCCGCCTTCATGATCTACTTTACTTGCTTCACCGTGTATGTTCAGGTAAGCTGCCTCCCAACCTCGTCCTCTGGCTAGCTAGGAAATGACCATCTGACTTCGTCTTCGGCGATGTCCTTGTTTCGGCGATCTCTAACCACTAGGTCGTCTGGGTTCGCATCCGGCGACTTCATCTCAACACGAGCCCGGAGCACGCCAACTTAATAATTGGCGACCACACGAGCCCCCCGACTTCCTTCCCTTCTGCCAGCCATGGGCCCTGCTCAACACGCCTACATAATAGCTCGCTGCCACGTCATCACTTTCGACTACCAGGACGGTACAAAAGGGGTGGTGATCACCATCAAATCTGACCAGAAGGAAGCGAAGAAATGCTATGAGAATAGCCTGAAAAACAAGAGGTCAGTAAGTTACATCACAACGACGCCGCCTCCCAGTGTGAAGCCCAAGCCAACAGAGTGGCGTGTTGTCGGTGCAGCGATGGAGGTGGCCGCCGGGGGCGACGTCGCCATGATGGATGCTGAGGCTGAGGGAGAAAACGCCGAGCGGGAAGAAGAGGCGAGGAACAGCCCAGAGGAAGCGAGGGAGCTGGGGATCGCCAGGGAAGCTAGACCTAAACCCGTCGAGGAATGGCTCGAAAGGGAGATCGGGGGAAAGGTCTTCAAGTTGGGAAGATCCTTGGAGGCTGAGCTCCAAGACCAGATCGCCAAGGTGATAGAGCGGCATCTGGATGCTTTTGCATGGTCTGCTTCAGACATGCCGGGAATCGACCCCGACTTCTTGTACCACCATCTAGCAATGGACAACCAGGTCAAACCAGTGCGACAGAGAAGAAGGAAATTAAGCGAGGAGAGAAGGCAGGCGATCAGGGATGAAACCCAGAAGCTCCTCGCTGCAGGCCACATCAGGGAAGTCCAGTACCCTGAGTCGCTGGCCAATGTCGTGCTGGTGAAGAAAAGCAATGGGAAATGGCGCATGTGCGTCGATTTCACTGACCTAAACAAGGCTTGCCCAAAGGATTCGTATCCTTTGCCAAGCATAGACGCCCTGGTGGACAGTGCTGCAGGGTGCAAGTTGCTGAGCTTCCTGGACGCCTTCTCGGAGTACAACCAGATAAAGATGCATCCCATGGATGAAGAGAAGACCGCCTTCATGACCGAAAGATCATGCTACTTGGGCTGAAGAACGCGGGGGCCACGTACCAGAGGTTGATGGATAGGGTACTTGCACCAATGCTGGGGAGGAATGTGCAAGCGTACGTGGATGATATGGTCGTGACCTCCCCGGAGAAGAGCAAGCACGTTGCGGACTTGGAGGAGTTGTTCACCACAATCGCCAAGTTCAGGTTAAAGCTGAACCCCGAGAAGTGCATTTTTGGCGTGGAGGCGGGGAAGTTCTTGGGATTCCTCTTAACTGAAAGAGGAATAGAGGCCAATCCTGATAAGTGTGCTGCCATCTTGGCGATGAGGAGCCCGGCTACCGTGTAGGAGGTGCAGCAACTTACAGGTTGGATGGCCACCCTGTCTCGTTTCGTATCAGCTAGCAGAGAGAAGGGCCATCCGTACTTTCAGTGTTTAAGGCGGAACAACAAGTTTGCCTGGACGAAGGAGTGTGAAGAGGCCTTCGTCAAGCTTAAAGAGTACCTGGCGAGCCCGCCGGTTTTGTGCAAACCGTTGGTGGGGACCCCTCTCAGGTTGTATTTTGCTGTGACTGAGAGGGCGGTGAGTGCGGTGCTCGCCCAAGACCAGGACCAGGCTCAGAAGCTTATTTATTTCGTCAGCAAGGTGCTGCAGGTCCCGGAGGTGAGGTATCAGGCCTTGGAGAAAGCCGCGCTGGCTGTGGTATTTTCGACGAGGAGGTTGCGCCACTATTTTCACAGTTTTACAATACTGGTGATGACCGACTTGCCCATCCAGAAGGTTCTGAAGAATCCCGATGTAGCTGGGAGGATGGTGAAGTGGGCGGTGGAGCTGTCGGAGTTCGATATCAAGTATGAGCCCCGAGGTCCGATCAAGGGGCAGATTTTCGCTGATTTCGTGGTCGAGCTCTCGTCAGAAGCAGCACGAGTTGAGGGGGATGATTTCCGTTGGGTGCTCTCGGTGGACGGATCGTCGAACCAGCAAGGTAGCGGTGCTGGAGTCATCCTGGAAGGGCCCAACGGTGTGCTGATTGAGCAGTCCCTGAGGTTTGCCTTCAAAGCCAGCAACAATCAAGCAGAATATGAGGCGCTGATCGCCGGAATCTTGCTAGCCAAAGAGATGGGAGCTAGGGTGCAAATGGCTAAGAGTGACTCGCTGTTGGTCACGGGACAAGTAACAGGCGAGTTCCAGGTCAAGGATCCACAAATGGCGGCTTACCTAGAGTATGTGCAGGAGTTGAAGAGGTCCTTTGTCTCCTTTAAAGTGGTGCATGTGCCCAGAGAGCAAAATGCCCGAGCTGACTTGCTAACTAAGCTCGCCAGTTCGGGCAAGGGGGGTAGGTAGAGGACGGTGATCCAAGAAACTCTGAAGACGCCTAGAGCATTTGTGGCAGATCACCTGGTTCTTCAAATAAACAAGTCGACGGAGAAAGCGGCGAGAAGTCACGGTTCTTTGACTCAGGAGACCTGGAGATTGCCGAGAATAAGAGCATGTCGGGGAGAGAGGGTGAACATGACGCAGGTCTGCGCTACGCATGAGCCAGACACGTGGATAACACAGTACCAGCGATGCCTGGCAGATGGCCTTCTCCCGCTGGATCCGACGGAGGCTAGGAAGATAAAGAAGAATTCTAGCAAATTCACAATGATTGATGGCAAGTTGTATAGGTTTGGGTTCACACACCCACTCCTGGAATGTGTGCACGGAGAGAAATGTACAAGAATCATGGCCGAGCTCCATGAAGGGATATGCGGAAGTCACGTCGGGGGTCGAGCTCTGGCTGCAAGAAACCTCCGTGCAGGTTACTACTGGCAAACAATGAGGGAGGACTGCAAGAAGTATGCACAGTGTTGCAAGCAATGTCAGCAGCACGCCGATTGGCACAAAGCGCCTCCCGAAGAGTTGAAGTCGATTTACAGCCCTTGGCCGTTTCATACATGGGGGATCGACATTCTGGGACCTTTTCCATTGGCGATCAGGCAGATGAAGTACTTGGTGGTGGCAATTGAATATTTCACCAAGTGGATCGAAGCAGAACCAGTGGCCCAGATCACCGCACACAAGATCGAAAGCTTTGTATGGAAGAACATCGTGTGCCGGTTTGGTGTGCCTAAGCGCCTGGTGTCGGACAACGGGACTCAGTTTGCAAGTCACCTGTTGAAGAAGCTGTGCGAAGGGGTGGGAATTCAACAAGTATTTGCATCCGTCGAGCACCCTCAGACAAATGGCCAAGTAGAGTCAGCCAATCGGGTATTGCTAAGAGGCTTGAAGAGAAGACTAGAGAAAGCCAAGGGATCATGGGCTGAGGAGGTACCCCGTCTAGTTTGGGCGTACCACACCACCGAGCAGTCAGGAACCCATGAGACCCCGTTTAGCTTAGTCTATGGATGCGACGCAATGATTCCAGTGGAAATCCAGGAGAGCTCGCCGAGATTCCAGAACTTTGTAGCGGAAGACTCAAATGAGGAAAGAAGGCTGAATCAGGATTTGTTGGATGAGGTCAGGGAGGAGGCGAGAGTAAAGGCTGAGGCAGTGAAAAGAAGGATTGAACGAAGGTATAACTCGAAGGTGATGCCAAGGCAGTTTAAAGAAGGTGACCTGGTGATGAGGAAGGCCCACCAGTACGAGATGGAGAACAAGTTGTCGCCTAAGTGGATGGGACCGTTCAGGATATCCGAGGCGCTCGGGAACGGCGCCTACCGCTTAGAAACATTGGAAGGAAGGGCAATTCCTCGCACTTGGAACGCCACACACCTCAAGTTATATTACAGTTAAAAGCTTTGTAAGTAAAAACAAACACGAAGAGTTTTGCAAGCTTTCTGTTAAAACAATTTGAAGGGGGCACTCTTTTTTCCATAAGGAGGGTTTTTAATGAGGCCACCCAATAAAGAAGAGTTTTCGAAGTTTAAAGTGTCTTAGATTGCATGCTTGTTGTTGTTACGAAAGTTTTGAAAAAAGACCTTGTCACTCGTATGTGATTTAAGGCAAGTTTGAAGTTATGTTGCATGCTTTCTAAAAGTTTCTAAGTCCCCATCGCTTTTCGACGATTGGCGGCATCAGTTAAAGTTAAAAGACCCCATCGCTTTTCGGCGATTGGCGGCATCAGTTAAAGTTAAAAGTCCTCATCGTCTTTCGGCGATCGGAGGCACCAACAACGTTTAAAAGACCTCAACGCCCTCGCGCGTCCTGAGGCGAGAAAGAGATAAAGACCTCCTCGCCGTCGAGCGAGTGCAGGCGAGAAAGAGATAAAGTCCTCAGTGCATCCAGGGGGGAGGAGATGTATGCCCTGGGCAAGTTGAGGAACCGGTTAAAGTCCTCCTCGACTTTGTGCGAGTGCAGGCGAGAGCAAGTTAAAAGTCCTCAGTGCATCCAGGGAAGAGGAGATGTAATCCATGGGCAAAGTAGAGGCATCAGATAAAGTCTTTCTCGCCTTCGAGCGAGTTCAGGCCAGATAAAGTCCTTCTCGCCGTCGAGCGAGTTCAGGCGAGATAAAGTCCTTCTCGCCGTCGAGCGAGTTCAGGCCAGATAAAGACCTTCTCGCCGTCGAGCGAGTTCAGGCAAGATAAAGACCTTCTCGCCGTCAAGCGAGTTCAGGCAAGATAAAATCCTTCTCGTCTCGAACGAGTTCAGGTACGGTGTGGAGGGTGGAAGAAGTTTAAGGGATAGCTAAGGTAGGTTCGAAGAGAACGCCTAGCTATCCGGCTTATTGTTCTGAAACTCAGGGAGGTAGAGAAGGATCCGAAAGGCGCCTCTACCCCCAGATGAGGGAACAATAGCCAAGTTATGAAGGCAAAAGGAGGCTTACATCGCCGGGACCCGATGGCGATCAGAGGAGATTCAGGCGATGACAAGAGTAAGGGCCCATTTTGATGGAACAGATCAGGTGAACTATGTCTTAAACTATCAGTTGGATTGAAACTTGCTGTTTAGTAAGTAGTTTCACGCTGAAGCTCGTTGCCTTGAGTTCACAAGTTATTAGAATGCTATCGTTCGATAGTTAGTAGTTTGATAGTAAGTAAATAGTTGCGCCCGCAGAGTCGCTAAGTTAAATTCGTTTAAGCGATTTTTACAAGAAGAAGCAAAGCAAACAGAGAGATCATATGAAGAAGTGGAAAAATTTATGATAAAAGTGGTATCAGTTCGAATACAAAGGAAAGAAAATTACAAGTAAGGATTGTGCAAAAGAAGGAAGGCAAATAAGTGATGGAGGGAAGCAGCTAGTCTTCAGAAGGAACGATCTTCCCATCCACCACTTCATTACATATTGACACCATGGAGAGGTCGAGCTCGGGATACTGGCAGGCGACTTGCTCCAGGGCGGCGTCGAACCCAGCAGCGAGGACTTGGGCGGAGCTCAGCTCAAGCTCTTCGTTTTGTTGCTTGAGCCCCTCGGTTTGCTGCTTCAGCTCGTCAGCTCGCTTCTTCAGTTCTTCAGTTTCCCTACGAGTCTGAGCGAGGTCATCAGCAACCTTCTTGCTTTCCTCCTGCGCCTGGGCCAGCTCTGCAGCAATCTCTTCATTCTCCTCTCTGGCTTCGGCGAGCTTAGCCACGATGTCATCCCTCTCCTTTTCGACCTTTCCTAGGAGAACCTCCCGATCAACCCACCTTTTCTCAAGGTTCTCTACCTTGGCTGCATCCGCTTTTATTGATGCCTCCAAGTCAGCCACCTTGAGCCGGTAGGGAACCAGCTTACTCTCCAGCTCGATCTTCTCTTGAGCTAGGAGGTGCAGTTTCTGGCGTAGATCGGACGTCTCCTTGCGTGCAACCCTCAGCTCGGCACTCATGGCGTCCTCCACCCTTGAGTGGTCGATCTCCGCCATCATGAGGTTGCAAGACAGCTTCTCCGCCTCGATTCTTATCAGGCGATTCTCCTCTTCAAGTGTGGAGATATCATCCTGAAGTTTTTTGTTGGAGCTCTCCACAACTTTTGTCATGATAGAGGGGAGGTCCTCTGCCATCACTTTGAGCTTAGCCGTGAAGGGCTCCAGATTCCTTTGACCGCGAGGGGAAGGCTTGCAGCCGCTGTTGGCAGAGGTGCTGGAGGAGCCTGTTGCTGACTCTCACCACCACCCTCTTGAACTGGTTGAAGAGGTTGGGCTTCCTGGCGTGGTGGTGATGTGGGGGACTCGGTAATGAGTATTGGCGAGTTATGAGCGCCTTCATCCCCACCTGGTGCAGCTTCGGCGATTGAGGTAGTTGAAAGAGGACCCTCTCCAGCAGATACGAATGGTGTGGAGGCACTCGGAGGGTTCTCCATGAAGTTGGGCTCGTTGCCTTCAACCGCAGGAAGTGCAGCCGCCAAGGGTACTGCTTGGACTGGCAGTGTTGGAGCCGGGGGAGAGGGCGGTGTTGGTGTTGGGAGAGCAGGTGGAGATGAAGGCGCCACCCTTCTCCTTTTGGTAATGAGGCCGTCCTCAGTTGCCTCATCATCCTCATCCTCGTCTTCTTAAACCACTTGAGGAGTTTTCCTCTTTGGTTTTTTCAAGACGAGCTTTTTTCGTTGAGGGGCGGGCAGTGCTTCTGGAGGAACTGGGCCTTGAGGGGGCGATCTGCCCTGGGCAGTGGCGATCTCCACCACCGAGTTTGGCACGGTTTGAGAACCCGATGCCAATTTGTGAGTTCGGGCGAGCGCCCTCAGTTCAACTAACTTGCCTTTGCCCAGCATGAGATCTGCACAGTGCAAGAATACACAAGTAAGCGCAAAGGCAAAGGTAAAATATATGAATACATGTGCGAATGAGACAAACAAATTGTGCAGGAAATAAAAACTAAGTCTAGTGCGCAGTGAGCAGGACGCCCAATAATAGATAACAGAGATGCAGCACAAGGCGAAAACCTAAATGTCGAGGTAAGTGCTAACCTATGTGAGCTTCGAGTTGGCCCTCGAGGAACTCGAAGGTGATTATTGCAGAGGTGGGAAAGGTGATGTTAGCGGCTGCCACGCTTTTCCAGAAGAGGCATAGATCCTTGTCCAACTCGCCCATGTTGTCAGGACTTATTGGCCTTCTGAAGCTTTCCTTGGAGTCCTTATTTCCCTTGTTTACCCAGTACAAGGGAAAGCCGTCGAGCAGCGAAGGTTCCTGATCATTTTGATGCACTTGGACGAACTTTCCCTTCCAATCTTTGTAAGATTGCTGGAAGATAGAGAGGATCGATCTCCCAGCAATTCCGTTCAAGCTCACCCAGGGGCGATCTCCAGGATTCTTGGCCTCGAACAGGAAAAGGAAGACGTCTACCGAGGCCGGTAGTCCCAAATGCGCGGACATAATTTGGAACGCCCGCACGAATGCCCAACTATTGGGATGGAGCTGGGCGGCGGCGATGTTGAGCTCGGTTAAAAGTTCCCGTTCAAAACGGGTGAAGGGAAGCCTGAGTTTCACCTTCTTGAAGAGGGTAGTATATACGAAGCAGAACAACTCGCCGTT
Organism: Phaseolus vulgaris; assembly: GCF_051622355.1. Taxonomy (NCBI): domain Eukaryota; kingdom Viridiplantae; phylum Streptophyta; class Magnoliopsida; order Fabales; family Fabaceae; genus Phaseolus; species Phaseolus vulgaris. The sequence continues at coordinate 26,389,990 of NC_143507.1, forward strand.
GTTCCCCTTGTCATCCGCGCAGATCGACACGTCAGGAGGGCAAGGCAGCACCATCAGTTTGTCATCGTGCTCCTTGTGGAACGAGAGGTTGGGTTCGTCCCCTTTCTTCAACCGTAGCACCGCCAGCGCAGAGTTTACTAAAGAAGTCTCCTTCAGCAAAGTTGAGGTGGCCCATGGGTAGAGTTTCTTGTAGTCTGGAGTGGGGATGGAGGCTCCTCCGGCGACTGGTGGAGTTGCCTGAGCAAGGTTGGGACGAGAGGTTGCAGGCCTCTCAGCCTGGGAAGAGGGAGCACCAGTTGCTCGCGGTAGGTTATGTGCTTGGGATGGAGGGTTTCGTGACGAAGGAGGAGGATTCGCGGTGGTCTTTGTACAAGCCATCGCGGGAACTGCGAAGGGAAAAGAAAAAGAAAGGTGAACGAAGGTTGCAGAGATCGACTCGATTGTGGACGAAGGGTGAAAAACGAACGAACGAGAGTTCGTTGTGATGAAAGCAATGAAAGACGAAGCCCTAAGTTACAAAAAGGGAGAAGAAGAAGAAACAACCCACAGCGTATGCACCAGGCAGATAATGGATGATGCGAATTGGTTAAAATGCAGCAAATATCAACAGAGGAAGTAAAAGAGGTACCTTTCGATGATCAGATAAGCGTTGAAGGGAGTTGGGGATTGAGAGAGTCGAAGAGCGTCGTGGGTTTGCAGAGAAAACTCAGAGCGTTTTTGAGAAGGCAAAAAGATGATGAAACAGTAAAAATGAAAAGGGTTTAAGGGTTTTTCAAACGTTTTTGGAAGCGCAAACGACAGCTAAAGATAACCGTTGATGAAGCCACGTGTCGAGCTATTGGAAAAGGTGTTTGGTAGAGCGTCAGAAAAGCAAAAGGTACGAGCGTTTGGAATTCCGTGCCAGTGCCACGTAGATCGGTAGTGACGTGACCACTTAGTCTTTTCGCTGGAAAAGTCTTCGCTTAAGACTGGGGGGCTTGTGTACCGCCCAGGTAGTCGGAAGTGATGACGTGGCAGCAAGCTATTATGTAGGCGTGTTGAGCAGGGCTCATGGCTGGCAGAAGGGAAGGAAGTCGGGGGGCTCGTGTAGTCGCCAGTTATTAAGTTGGCGTGCTCCGATCTCTAGCATACCTAAACCGGCGGTCACCAGGTTTGTGATGAAGTCACCGGATGCGAACCCAGACGACCACATAGTCAGAGATCGCCGAAAGGAGGACATCGCCGAAGGATCAGGGAGGTTTGTTTCAGGCTTTCGAAGCAGAGGATGAATTCGTCAGATGGTCATTCCCTAGCTAGCCAGAGGTTGAGGTCGAGGAACAGCTCACCCGAGTATGCACGATGAAGCAAGTGAAGTAGATCATGAAGGCGGCCGGCAAGACCACAGGGAAGGTGTGTATGAAGGCACCCGTACTCGCCACGCAGTAGAGATCACGCTCCAAGGCAGTTATGCGCTGAGTTGTTTCTTGCATAAGTGACTTAGCCGAAAAACCTGAAGAGTAAGAAGTGGCGCCCAAGTCAAGGATGCTCCAAATGGTGACACGTGTACAGCTGGATGCGAGCCACGTGTCCAGATGTGTAACTGTCAGGAGAGAGAAAGTGCACAGGTATATAAGAGATTCTAACGAACTTTTGAGGTACGCGCGCGTTTTAGATTACTTCTTTTACGCTTGCGAGAACTTGAGTACGCTGAGAGAGAATTTTGCACGGTTCCTGTTCTTAGTTTTCTCTCAGTATTTTGGTGGTTCAGTCGCTGACTTGGGTGTCGGAGTGTGTTGGACCGAAGCTAACACGGCGCAAAGTCGATCCAGATTTGACGAGGCAAGGTTCTTGCGTCCTGGTCAACAGGCAGGATCAAAACTGATACAGTAAATAGCCAAAATATGAGAAAAAATTGTTTAAGTAACAGCTAAATATTAATCATATAGGTAAACATTTACCTATATGATTCATCCCTAACCACAATGACCCGAATGTGATTTGAGGGCTTCTCACTATCACATTCAAAATACAGTTTCTCACCTTCTCGAAGAACATGTACTGCATAAAATTCCCTAGGTAAACATTTACCTATATGATTCATCCCTAACCACAATGACCCAAATGTGATTTGAGGGTTTCACACTATCACATCCAAAATACAGTTTCTCACCTTCTCGAAGAACATGTAATGCACAAAATTCCCTCCAACCACTACCGAATTATACACATCCTATTTCCCATTGATTGATTAAAACATTGCATGTGAACTCCTTTGAAGGACCATGCAGAACATCAATACTGAACATCCGTGAGTGAATAAATGTGCCAAACGCAGGAGGACGTTCCTACACAAATTGCCAATTAAATTATTCTAACTAAGAAAAGACCACATTATAAACATGATGGAAATAAACCATATCAATAAATTTGTTAGCAACATAACTATCACCAGGTAAGGTCCATGGCATTGGTAGTTGTTATTGTGAAATGACAGAATGGCCAGTCAGATAGCGGTAGATCACGATTAAGGGCATCCATAAAAGCTACCACAGAAGATTGTGGCGAATTTCCTTTGTAAACAATAATATGAAAGTAATTTTCACCAACATAATAAAAAATTATACAATGTTGATCTTGAAATTAATAAGACTGTACTAAATCTGACCACCCATCGTTAATAACCGGACACAACAAATTCATGTTGTAGTTCACATAATGTACCGCACCATTACTGTTGCAAACTCACGAAGTTCAGTTGCAAACTCTATGGCAAAAGCACGATCCACAAAAGCAATATCCTTCAAAAATAATTTAATAAAAGTCTATGATTAATGTACTGATCAGGTAGTCGGAAGCGATGACGTGGCAACAAGCGATAATATAGACGTGTTGAGCGGAACACCTGGCTGACAGAAGGGAAGCACATCGGGAAGTTTGTGTAGTCGCCAATTGTTAGCTTGGTGTTCTCCGATCTCTGGTATGTATAACCGACGGTCACCAGGCTCGCGTCATAGTCGCCATATACGAGTTTTAGGCGACCAAATGGTTAGAGACCGCCGAAAGATCAAGAAGGCTTGCTTAAGGCTTTCATGAAGTACGAGCACGAAGGATGAGGTTGTCAGATGATCATTCCCTAGCCAGAGGTCGAGGCAAGGGAACAGTTTCCCAGAACATGCATGATGCGCAACTGAAACAGATCGTGATAGCGGCAGGCAAGACCACAGAGAAGGTGTGCATGGTGACACCCCGTACTCGCCACTTAGAAGAGATCGCGCTCCAAGGAAGCTACACACCGAGTTACTCCTTGTATGGGTAACTTAGTCGAAGAGCTTGAAGAGTAGAGATGACGCTCAAGTAGAAGGGGGCTCCAGATGGTCACACGTGTACAGCTGGATGCGAGCCACGTGTCCAGAGGTGTAACCGTCAGGAGAGAGAAAGTGCTCAGGTATATAAGGAACTCTAACGAACTTCTGAGGTACGCGCGTTTAGAACACTTCTTTACGCTTTTGAGAACACTTGAGTACGCTGAGAGAACATTTGCACGGTTCCTTGAGTTTAGCTTTTCTCTCTTAGTATTTGGTGATTTCATCACTGACTTGAGCGTCGGAGCGCGATCGGCCGCAGCGCCGCCATTCTGTGTCTTTGTTTTCTTCAGGTTCTCGCGAAGAATTGAGACGTGAAGATCGAAGACTAGTGATGTGATTCCAATAGCCATATAGAGAAAGGTTCTTGACCTTCTTAGGAATCACCTTGAGTTGGATATTATAGAGGCACTTTTCTTAGAGTTGGATCATTGTTCTAAGACAAGAACTCACCAAAAACTAGTACCAAATCCCAAACTCATTTGGATGAACCAATTTTAGTCAAATTGAACCGAACAAAAGAGTAAGAAAAGCAAAGGAACAAGATGAATGGACTGAAATATAAAACTGTTGAACCAAAACTCATAAAAAACAGCAAGAACACCAAACCAAAACTCAAGAACACAAGCTAACAAAAACAATAGAAAGAGAAGAAAGGAAGGAGAAGAGAGTGCTCATGAAGATGGAAGAAAGTTGGATGATCTCGCCACTAGAAGTGTGGAATGCTCCTAGATGAGAGTGATGCCGCCACTTGAGGACTCCAATGATCCATCAAGATAAGACTAGAGAAGAAGGATCAAAGCTCTTCAAAGTTCACTCAAAATTTGAGTAGAGTTTTCTTAGATTAATTCCAATCTGAATTTTACAAAGGAAGCACCTCTATTTATAGCCTAAGGTGCTGAAAAATAGGTGGGAAATTTCAAATAAACTCATTTGAAATTCCCACCAAAAACAAGTCACATGGGAGGTGTGACCTTTTTCTACTATGACACCTCCCAAAAACTACACCTACACCTATCTACTAATACACCCCCCCTCCTAAAGCTCCTAACTAAAGCCTAAAAGATGCTAAAACAAAAGAGGTTTCTAATGTTTCCCTCTAAGCACCTTCAACTAAAGAAATTACAAAAAGAGAAAATAAATGTCCTCTAGCTCCCAAAGCTTTGAACATGCTTCTTGTAATCCTTTGAGGTGGACTTTGACCTCCATGGGCGTCCTCCATTTGTGCCTCCACCTCTTCTTGATCTTGTTGATTGGCCTCCATGTCCTCTTGAGCTTGATCTCCATCAACTAGCATGGTGCGAAGCTGATCGAGAGAAGATACCTTTGACGTGGCAAGACTCTTGCACTCGAGTCAACCGGCAGGATCATCAGGCGCCCACCGTGGTGTCGTGTAAAGCGTGTTTCCCATCCACAGCGTGAGTTCTGGAAGTTTCTGAGATTCTTGTGTGGTTGTGTGCTGGTGCAACCATTTTCGGCGTTTTCCACCGTTCGTTTGAGTTTTCTTTCGGTGTATCGGCGTTTTTCACCGTTCGTTCTAAGTTTTGATTGGTAGTTTGAAGATTTCCACCGCTTATTTGAGCTTTCGATCGGTGGATTGAGGTTTCTTACCGCTTGTGTGAGTTTCAATCGGTGAATTGAAGTTTTTACCGTTCGTTCGTGTTTCTGACCGGTGAATCGGGAGTTCTGGAGGAGAAGCGGTAGTTTCGTGTCAAGGTTGCAAGTTTCTGTGGAGGTTTTTGCTGTTGTGATTGTGTTCTTGGAAGTTCTTTGGAGTTTACGAAGTTTTGACCGATTGATTGCTGGATCGATCGTTTCACTGGTGAAGGTTTTGTTAGCTGAGGTTTGGTTTGTTGATTTTTCATGAGAAAGATGAGAAGTACGCGTTCCAGGCCAAGAATGAGGAGCTCAGCAAGGTCACGGAGGAATTTCGTCAAGCTCTTCAGGAGCAGAGAGGACTCACAATTGTTGAAGAAGTTGCGCCATCATCGCCACCGCGCGTTTTCCCAATGTCGTTTTCTCAGGCGATCACGGACACGCCGATCCCTGCGAGCGTGGTACCTGTGAAAGCCTCTTTCACCGGCGTGGAGGATTCTGAAGCACATCTCACTACGTTCCACACGCAGATGATGCTGTCAGCAGGCTCAGATGTTGTCTATTGCAAGATGTTTGTGAGCACGCTCCAGGGAACAGCGCTGGAATGGTTTGTTAGCTTGCCTACAGGTCACATAACCAATTTCCAGCAGTTTTCGAAGCTTTTCGTCGACCAGTACATTGTGAACAAGGCGCCACCTAGGGTGTCTTATGACCTGTTTGATGTGAGGCAGTACCAGAGAGAGTCCCTCAGGGACTATTTGAATCGTTTTGGAGCACAGATGTTGGTATACGCCTTCAAAAAGGGCGTGCTGCCGGGACCTTTCTGTGAGGCGCTTATTAGGGCCCACCCCGCCACGTTTGCTGAAGTTAGGCGACTTGCTGTGGCCCACATCGCCGACGAAAGTGAGGTCGCCGAGAAGAGAGGGAGCGTGGCTCCTGCTAGGCCACGAGCCCATACTAGAATCCAGCCGCAGAGGGTGTTGGAGATGGCGGTGGCCAAGAAGGATCAAAGGACTCACCATCCTTACGATCCAAAGAAAAACAAGGGAAGGGGCCCAGGGCGCCCTAGGGAGTTCAATCGCCCACCCAGGTACAAGTTTCTCATGGGATTGGCGGACCTGATCGCCATTCCCAACATAGCTGCCAGGCTTAAAGCGCCTGAGAAAGTTGGCGACAAGGTGTTAGGACCAAAGCCAAACGCCTGGTGTGAGTTCCACCAGAGTTTTGGTCACACCCTTGATTCGTGTTTGGCCCTGGGTTACCAGCTCGACGACCTGGTCAAGAGCGGCTTCTTGAATGATTACCTGCTGGACAAGAGGACGGGGGTGCGTCGAGCTCTCAGCCGGCGAGTGGTGAGGGTCAACAGCATGAAATGCCCACTCATGGCGAGATCCACACCATCGCCGGAGGTTTCTCAGGTGGTGGGTGCACTGCATCACAGCGGAAGAAGTATGCAAGGTCTGTGATGGGAGTGGATGTTTTCGAAGATCACTAGCCAGATGTGGACATTACGTTCACAAAGGAGGATCTCAGGGACGTTGTGCCTCATGACAACGATCCCATAGTCGTCTCGCTGATCACGGCGGGAAGGAAGGTCCACCGAGTGCTGGTGGACCAAGGAAGCTCGGCAGATGTAATGTTCTGGCCGACTTTCACCAAGCTGCAACTACCCCTTGACCAGCTAAGACCCTATGGAGGATGCTTATATGGGTTCGCTGGCGATCAGGTGGAGGTCAGGGGGTACATTGAGTTGAGAACAACGTTCACGGATGAGGTGGCCTCGAGGACGGAGAAGATCAAGTACCTCATTGTGAACGCCCCCTCAGCGTATAACATTCTGTTGGGAAGGCCAACCCTCAACAGAATAGGAGGTGTGCCCTCAACCAGGCACATGAAGGTCAAGTTGCCATCAATGGAGGGGGTGGTGATCACCATCAGATCTGACCAGAAGGAGGCGAAGAAGTGCTATGAAAATAGCCTCGAGAATAAAAGGTCAGTAAGTTACATCACCACGACGCCGCCTCCCGGTGTGAAGCCCAGGCCAACAGAATGGCGAGTTGTTGATGCGGCGAGGGAAGTGGCCGCCGGAGGCGATGTCACCATGATAGACGCTGAGGTTGAGGGAAAGAGCGCCGGACGGGAAGAAGAAGCGAGAAACAGCCCAGAAGAAGCGAGGGAGTCGGGAATCGCCAGGGCGGTGATCGCCAGGGAAACCAGACCCAAACCCGTCGAGGAGTGGCTCGAGAGGGAGATCGGGGGCAAGGTCTTCAAGTTGGGAAGATCTTTGGAAGGTGAGCTCCAAGACTAGATCGCCAAGGTGATAGAACGACATCTGGATGCTTTTGCATGGTCTGCTTCAGACATGCCGGGAATTGACCCCGACTTCTTGTGTCACCATTTGGCAATGGACACACAGGTCAGACCAGTCCGACAGAGAAGAAGGAAGTTTAATGAGGAGAGGAGACAGACGATTAGGGATGAAACGCAGAAGCTCCTCGCCGCAGGCCATATCAGGGAAGTCAAGTACCCTGAATGGTTAGCTAATGTCGTACTGGTGAAGAAGAGCAACGGGAAGTGGCGCATGTGCGTCGACTTCACAGACCTGAACAAGGCTTGTCCAAAGGATTCATACCCTTTGCCAAGCATAGATGCCCTGGTCGACAGCGCAGCAGGGTGCAAGTTGCTGAGTTTTCTGGATGCCTTCTCGGGGTATAACCAGATAAAGATGCATCCCATGGATGAAGAGAAGACCGCCTTCATGACTGAGAGATCGTGCTACTGTTACAAGGTGATGCCCTTCGGGCTGAAGAACGCGGGGGCCACGTACCAAAGGCTGATGGATAAGGTACTTGCACCGATGCTGGGAAGGAATGTGCAAGCGTACGTAGATGATATGGTCGTGACCTCGTTAGAGAAAAGCAAGCACGTCTCAGATCTGGAGGAGCTGTTTACCACGATTGACAAGTTCAGATTAAAGATAAACCCCGAGAAGTGCATTTTTGGCGTGGAGGCGGGGAAGTTCTTAGGTTTCCTCTTAACTGAAAGGGGAATAGAGGCAAATCCTGATAAGTGTGCTGCCATCTTGGCGATGAGGAGCCCGGCTACCGTGAAGGAGGTGTAGCAGCTTACAGGTCGGATGGCCGCCCTGTCTCGTTTCGTATCAGCTAGTGGAGAGAAAGGCCATCCGTACTTCCAATGCTTAAGGCGAAACAACAAGTTTATCTGGTCGAAGGAATGCGAAGAAGCCTTCGTGAAGCTTAAAGAATACCTGGCGAGCCTGCCGGTTTTGTGCAAACCTTTGGTCGGAACCCCTCTCAGGTTGTATTTTGCTGTAACTGAGAGGGCGATGACTGCGGTGCTCCCCCAAGATCAAGATCAGGCCCAGAAGCCTATTTATTTCGTCAGCAAGGTGTCGCAAGGCCCAGAAGTAAGGTATCAGGCCTTGGAAAAAGCTGCGCTGGCTGTAGTATTTTCGGCGAGGAGGTTGCGCCACTATTTCCACAGTTTTACAGTGCTGGTGATGACCGACCTGCCCATCCAGAAAGTCTTGAAGAAGCCTGATGTTGCTGGGAGAATGGTGAAGTGGGCAGTGGAGCTGTCGGAGTTCGACATCAAATATGAGCCCCCAGGACTGATCAAGGGGCAGATTTTCGCTGATTTCGTGGTCGAGCTCTCGTCGGAAGCGGCGCAAGTTGAGGGGGACGATTTTCGCTGGGTGCTTTCGGTGGACGGATCGTCTAACCAGCAGGGTAGCGGTGCTGGAGTCATTCTAGAAGGGCCCAACGACGTGCTGATAGAACAGTCCCTGAGGTTTGCCTTTAAAGCTAGAAACAATCAAGCAGAATATGAGGCGTTGATCGCCGAAATCTTGTTGGCTAAGGAGATGGGGGCTAGGGTGTTGATGGCCAAGAGTGACTCATTGTTAGTCACGGGACAAGTAACAGGCGAGTTCCAGGCCAAGGATCCATAAAATGGCGGCTTACTTGGAGTATGTGCAGGAGTTGAAGAGTTCCTTTGTCTCGTTTGAAGTAGTGCATGTGCCCACAGAGCAAAATGCCCGAGCTGACTTGCTAGCCAAGCTCGCCAGTTCGGGCAAGGGGGGTAGGCAGAGGACAGTTATCCAAGAAACTCTGAAGACGCCTAGAGCGTTTGTGGCAGACCACCTGGTTCTTCAGATAAGCAAGTCGACGGAGAAAGCGGCGAGGAATCACAGGTCCTTGACCTAGGAGACCTTGAGATCGCCGAGAATAAGAGCATGTCGGGGGGAGAGGGTGAACATGACGCAGGTCTGCGCTACGCATAAGCCAGACACGTGGATAACGCAATACCAGCGCTGCCTGGCAGATGACCTTCTCCCGCTGGATCTGACAGAGGCTAGGAAGATAAAGAAGAACTCCAGCAAGTTCACCATGATCGATGGCGAGCTATACAGGTTTGGGTTTACACACCCACTCCTAGAATGTGTGCACGGAGAAAAATGCACTAGAATTATGGCCGAGCTCCATGAAGGTATATGTGGGAGTCACGTCGGGGGACGAGCTCTGGCTGCAAGAACTCTCCGTGCAGATTATTACTGGCCAACGATGAGGGAGGACTGCAAGAAGTATGCACAGTGTTGCAAACAATGTCAGCAGCACGCCAATTGGCACAAGGCGCCTCCAGAAGAGCTGAAGTCAATTTACAGCCCTTGGCCGTTTCATACTTGGGGAATTGACATTCTGGGACCTTTCCCATTGGCGGTCAGGCAGATGAAGTACTTGGTGGTGGCGATTGAATACTTCACCAAGTGGATTGAAGCGGAGCCAGTAGCCCAGATCACCGCACATAAGATCGAAGGTTTTGTGTGGAAGAATCTCGTGTGCCGGTTTGGTGTGCCTAAGCGCCTGGTGTCGGACAACGGAACTCACTTTGCAAGTCACCTGTTGAAGAAGCTATGCGAAGAGGTGGGAATACAATAGGTGTTTGCATCCGTCGAGCACCCACAGACAAATGGCCAAGTAGAGTCTGCCAATCGGGTGTTGCTGAGAGGTTTAAAGAGAGGGCTAGAGAAAGCTAAGGGATCGTGGGCTGAAGAGGTACCCCGCATAGTTTGGGCGTACCATACCACTGAGCAGTCAGGAACCCACGAGACCCCGTTTAGCTTGGTTTATGGATGTGATGCAATGATTCCAGTTCAAATCCAGGAGAGCTCGCCAAGATTCCAGAACTTTGTGGCGGAAGACTCGAATGAAGAAAGAAGATTGAATCTGGATTTACTGGATGAGGTCAGTGAGGAGGCAAGAGTAAAAGCCGAGGCAGTAAAAAGGAGGATTGAGGGAAGATACAACTCCAGGGTAATGCCAAGGCAGTTTAGAGAGGGCGACCTGGTGATGAGGAAGGCCCATCAGTACGAGATGGAGAACAAGTTATCGCCTAAGTGGACGGGACCGTTCAGAATAACCGAGGTGCTCGGGAACGGCGCCTACCGCTTAGAGACGTTAGAAGGAGGGGCGATTCCTCACACCTGGAAAGCCACACACCTCAAGTTATGTTACAGTTAAAGCTTTGTAAGTAAAAACGAACATGAAGAGATTTACAAGCTTTCTGTTAAAACAGTTTTGAAGGGGGCACTCTTTTTTCCCTAAGGAGGGTTTTTAATGAGGCCACCCAATAAAGAAGAGTTTCCAAGCTTAAGTTTCTGTGTTTGCATGCCTTTTATGTTGAAAGTTTTTAGAATCGACAAAAGACCTTATCACTCGTGCGTGATTTAAGGCAAGTTCAAAGTTATATCGCATGCTCTCAGTTAAAAGTTTTAAAGTCCCCATCGTCTTTCGGCGATTGGCGGCACCAGTTAAAAGTTTTAAAGTCCCCATCGTCTTTCGGCGATTGGCGGCACCAGTTAAAAGTTTTGAAGTCCCCATCGTCTTTCGGCGGTAGACGGCACCAGTTAAAAGTTTTAAAGTCCCCATCATTTTTCGGCAATCGGCGGCAGTAGTTAAAGTTTTAAAATCCTCATCGTCTTTCGGCGATCGGAGGCGCCAATGATAATTAAAGACCTCAACGCTCTCGTGCATCCTGAGGCAAGAAGATAAAAAGACCTCCTCGCCCTCGAGCGAGTGCAGGCGAGAAAGAGAAAAAGTCCTCCTCGACTTTGAGCAAGTGCAGGCAAGTAAAAGTCCTCCTCGCCTTTGAGCGAGTGCAGGCGAGAACAGAAGAAGACCTCCTCGCCGTTGAGCGAGAGCAGGCGAAATAGAAGAAGTCCTCGTCGCCTTTGAGCGAGTGCAGGCAAGAACAGATTGAAAGACCTCTCTGCACCAGCAGATAAAGGCAAGATTAAAAGTCCTCAGTGCATCCAGGGGGGAGGAGATGTACACCCTGGGCAAGTTGAGGCACCAGAAAAAGTCCTTCTCACCTCAGAGTGAGTTCTGGCAAGATGAACTGAAAAGTCAGGGGTGTTCGTGACCTTAAACGGTGGGGAAGGAAGGAAAACGCCTTTCCCCCTTTAAGTGAAACATCAATATTGACCTAGTAAGACCAGAGAAAGCTTCCACGCTTGTAGGCGGTGCAAAGACAGATAAAATCCTTCTCGTCTTGAACGAGTTCAGGTACGGCATGAAGGGTGAAAGAAGTTAAAAAGATAGCTAAGGTAGGTTCAAAGAGAACACCTCACTATCCAGCTCATTGCTCTGAAACTCAGGGAAGTAGAGAAGGATCCGAGAGGCGCCTCTACCCCCTAGATGAGGGAACAATGGTCAAGTTATGAAGGCAAGAGAGTTCACATCGCCAGAACCCTACGGCGATCAGAAAAGTTCCAGGCGGTGACAGGAATAAGGGCTCACTTTGCTGGGCAGATCAGGTAAACTGTATTGTGATACTAGTTTAAGTTAAAACCTGTTGCCTAGTAAGTAACTTATGTTAAAGTTTGTTGCCTTAAGTTCACAAGTTATATTAAATGTCATCGCTTGAAAGTTAATAGTTGCTCAAGTTCTACTTTGAGTTAACCGTTTGATAAATTGTTATGAAGTTAACAGTTTATTCAAGTTTGAAGCAGTGTGTGAAAGCAAGTAAAAGTAAGAAGCATTTAAAGAGAAGTATTAGAAAACAACTTTTCAGCATTAAAAGTTATACAAAAGTGGCTGATCCGGTCGGTCATCGGTAGTCGATGACGTCAGTAGCAGATAACCACGTGGACCACTCGCAGGGTGACACGTGGATCAGGTGGCAGAGAAATCAGGGAGGAGATCACCCAGTACGGTGATCGGTGGTCAGTAACCGAGATAAACACCTGGGGGAGAACGCGAGAAGCAATAGAGCACCGATCAGTCATCGGGTGCATGGTCATCGGGGTTTTGTGTTACACGCAGTTAAACTGGGACTGAGAGTCCCAGCGAGAGCGTTACGCATGGACTTCGCATGATCATATCTCAGAGAAAGAGGAGCTGCTCGCCGGAAGAATCGTGCACGAGAGTGGCCTGAGGGAGTTAGTAAACCAGTCAGTGATTGGTGACTCTCTTAACCCATTACGTGCATGACATCGTGAAGGGGAAATCGTGTATGCAGAGAGCAATGCTTGGTGAGTGTGCCTAGTCCAGCCACACCTGGCGTTCTCTAGGGAGTGTGCGATTCACCCAGATGGAAGAAACGCGCTAAGTTACTCCGCAAGGGAATAACTTAGGCGCACAAAGAGATGCGCTAGAGCCCTTCAGGTAATGGCACGTGTACGGTTAGAAGTGAGTTGCATGCCTCCACGTGTCACCATCTGAGAGGGGCGCGACCAAGATAAAGGTGCACTCCGCGTCGTGAAAGGTACACACAGAAAACACAGACACCCACGTTTTTACTCATTGTGGTACGTTTTCGCACAATAGCGTAACAGAATTCTGACACACGCAGAGAATAGCGTAACAGAATTCTGTTAGGCACAGACACAGAGAGAGAAGCAGAAAGAGATTGAGTGAGATTATTTTTGTTGGTGGTTCTGTGACCTAACTTGAGCGTCGGAGTGCAAACGGCCGCTAGAGGCGCCGTCTGTGTGTTTTGCAGGTTGGGTTTGAAGTTCCCGGAGAAGGTTCTAAGATCATTCTTACAGATAGCACATCGTGAAAGGTACACACAGAAAACACAGACACCCACGTTTTTACTCATTGTGGTACGTTTTCGCACAATAGCGTAACAGAATTCTGACACACGCAGAGAATAGCGTAACAGAATTCTGTTAGGCACAGACACAGAGAGAGAAGCAGAAAGAGATTGAGTGAGATTATTTTTGTTGGTGGTTCTGTGACCTAACTTGAGCGTCGGAGTGCAAACGGCCGCTAGAGGCGCCGTCTGTGTGTTTCGCAGGTTGCGTTTGAAGTTCCCGGAGAAGGTTCTAAGAGCATTCTTACAGATAGCACAGTTACATAGGCGGGGTAAGGAAGCGACAAAGCAATTCCTCCACGCTAGAGTTGGCGACAGGATCATTTGGCGCCCACCGTGGGACCCTGTGAATCGTGGTCCCATCCACACCAAAGTTTCTAAAGTTTCTCAAAGTTTTTGCTGAGTTTTTGCTGACTCTTTGCTGAGAAAATGAGGAGAACAAGACAAACATCACCTGCGCCATCTGCTGAGGAGGGAGCTGTGACAATGGCGCAGGTCCTGGAGATGATGCGTGCGCTGCAGGACAATGTCGCAGCGTCGAGAGCTGAACAAGAGAAGATACAGGCAGAGTTGGCTGCATCGCAGAGCAGGAATGATGAGCTGAATCGCGTTAATGAGGAGCTGAGAAGGACGTTACAGACGCAGAAGGAACGCGCAGTTGGAAAAGGGATGTCGATGCCACCATCGCCTCCGAGAGCGTTCCCTATGCCTTTCTCCCCTGAAATCATGCAAACCGTGGTACCTCCTAACCTAGTGGGAGTGAAGGCGTAGTCCACGGGGGTAGAAGATCCAGAAGCGCATCTGACGGCGTTCCACACTCAGATGATGCTGTCTGGGGGCTCAGATGCCGTGTATTGCAAGATGTTCATGAGTACACTGAGTGGAATCTCCATGAAATGGTTTGTGAGTGTGCCAGAGGGTCATATCACGTCCTTCCATCAGTTTTCGAAGCTTTTCACTAAGCAGTACATCGTTAACAGAGCACCTTCAGTGGTGTCGTACGATCTGTTCGATGTACGCCAATATCAAGGTGAGTCGCTGAAAGACTACCTCAACCGCTTCGGAGCACAAGTGGTTAGATTGCCCAGTGTTCCGTCCGGTTGACCGGGACGTCTTCGTGCGTGGCCTCAATCGTCAGCTAAGGACTCCTTCCCACTGAATGCCTGCAAATTTCGTGCAAAATGAGGGCAGAGTGGCGCCCTAGCGGCCGTTTGCACTCCGACGCTCAAGTCAGCCAGCAAGAAACACCAAAAACTGTCCACCCACGTATCTGAGCACCGCGTGTGGCACTCTGAAGGGTGGTAAAAGAACTGTGTATATGTGTGTGTGTTGTCCCCTTCAGGCAAAAATATTCTCCAGTCACTTGTACGTAATCCTAAAGCACGGGCAAGCAACCAGAGAGTTTCTCATAAATTTGCCAAAGGTTCCAACCCTTTTTCCGACATTCTCAGCGCTATTTAAACTGCCCCCAGCATTTAAAGCGCCTTAAAGCGCTTTTAAACTCAAACGTAACGCGCTCATTAAAGCGCTTAATTATGAAACGTAGCGCATTTAAGACGTTGAAACGCTTGGGAGCCATAATAGTACCTGAATGCCAAAAAGGGAAACTGTATTGAATATCTTTAATTACCTGGCACCTGACTAGAGGGTGTTTCCATTCCGGCATTGCTGTCATACACGTGGAGGGCCTCACGACGCCTTTACCCCATCTGGGGGTGTTTCTGCCCATCTGGGGACGTTTCTACGTGTGGGTCCTCCTGCTTGGGAGTGCTACTGCGCTAGGGGTGGCTTTTTGGGTGCCAACTCATGCCCCCCAAGTATCTAGCCACTTACTCTGAGAGCGTATCTGCCTTCCTCTCACACCCTGCACCCGGTTATCCTGGGCGTGACCTTCCTCTTGGGTCGTATCTGTCCCGAAGGCGTCTCTGGGGCGGCAGGGGTACTTCGCGAGTCAGGCTGCCCTTCACTGGTACTATCACTATGGCCTTGAAGCCACCTTTTCCTTCTCTTTATCGCTTTCCCGAGATATCGGGACCTGAGGCTTTCACACGGCGTCGCTCCCTCCATGGTTTTTCCTACCCATGGGTATCGGGGAACCACACCGTGATTGCCTCGCTTTTACACTGTTCGATCTGGCGACGCCCTCACCTGGGCGACGCCTTCACCTAGGCGACGCCTTCACCTGGACGACGCCTTCACCGAGGCGACGCCTTCATCTAGGCGACGCCTCCACCTAGGCGACGCCTTCACCTAGGCGACGCCGTGCTTTAGCGACGCCTTGTCCTGCCTTGGCGACGCTTCCTTTTGGCGTCCCTACACCTGGGCGACACCTTGAGCTGACTTTGACCTTCCAGTCGTTGACTTTGACCTTGACTTAGTCAACGCCCTGATACGGGACGGTACACCCAGCAAGGACGAGGATATGCTGGTGCATGCGTTTAAGAAGGGAGTCCTGCCTGGTCCTTTCAGTGAGTCGCTCATCAGAAGCCATCCCAGCACCTTTGTGGAGATCCGGCGACGCGCGGTGGCGCACATAGTGGCAGAGACAGAGGCTTCTGAGAAAAGAGGAAGTGTTGCACCACTGAAGCCGCGTGGAGGACAAGGGAAGCAACAGCAGCACATGAGGGTGCATGTGGCAAAGGAGGGAAAGAAGGTGCAGGGGAAACCTCGTCCTTATGCACCCAGGAAGGACCAGGGCAGGGGGCGTGCAAGGGAGAATAATGCACCCCCAAGATACGATTTCATGGTAGGGTTGGCGGATCTGATCGCCCTTCCTGCCATAGCCGCAAGACTCCGAGTACCAGAGAAGACAGATAAGGTACTTGGGAGGAAAAAGAACGAGTGGTGTGAGTTTCACCAAGCCTTTGGCCACACACTCCACTCCTGCTTGGCGTTGGGACACCAGCTGGCGGAGTTGGTAAAGTCTGGGTTCCTGGCAGATTACCTGCGGGAGGCGTAGGGTGATCGCGCATCGGGGGCCCAGGCAGGAGAACAGCAGCATGAAATCCCTGTGCACGGGGAGGTGCAAACGATTGCGGGAGGCTTCTCCGGTGGGGGATGCACCGGATCACAAAGAAGAAGGTATGCTCAATCGGTTATGGCCGTGGACGAGGTGGACGAGGGCCATTTCCCCGAGTTAGATATCACTTTCAAGAAAGCTGATCTACGGGACGTTGTACCGCACGACAACGATCCTATGGTCATCTCCCTCATCATAGCAGGAAGGCGAGTGCACAGAGTGCTCGTAGACCAAGGGAGCTCGGCGGACGTCATGTTCTAGCCGACGTTCAACAAGTTGCAGTTGTCCCCCGATCAACTAAGACCGTATACCGGGTGTCTTTACGGCTTTGCAGAGGATCAGGTAGAGGTGCGGGGGTACATTGAGCTGAGGACGACGCTCACCGATGGAACAACAGCCCGCACCGAAAAGATAAGGTACTTGGTGGTGAACGCCCCTTCTGCGTACAACGTCTTGTTAGGAAGGCCAACACTCAATAGGTTGGGTGTTGTGCCATCGACGAGGCACATAAAGCTGAAGCTGCCGTCGATGGAGGGGACCGTAATAACCATCAAGTCAGATCAGGCTGAGGCTAGACGCTGTTATGTGAACAGCCTCAGGCAGAAAAGGAGCATATGCCATGTCACCTCAACACCACCACCAGGTGTGCTCGAAGAGCGATCGGTGGTTAGGGGAACGCATGGCGATCAGGAGATGGAGGCTGCTACGCTGGGGGGCTCCCAGGTAGCTCAGGTGGAAGCAGAGGAGGAGGGCATGATCACTCCTCGTGAGTCAGGGATCGCGAGGGCGGTCATCGCCAGCGAGAGAAGACCCCACCCAGCTGAGGGGTGGGTAGAAGTAGATATAAGGGGGAAAAGGTTCAAGTTGGGAGGATCGCTCGACGAAGAAGAACGAGGGCTGATCGTCGGGGTGATCGAGAAGCACATGGGCGCGTTCGCGTGGTCAGCATCTGACATGCCAGGAATCGACCCTGACTTCCTTTGCCATCGGCTGTCGATGGACCCTAAAGTTCGACCTGTGCGTCAGAGGCGAAGGAAATTCAACGAAGAGAATAGGAAAGTGATCCACGACGAAGCGCAAAAGCTCCTTGCCGCAGGGCACATCAGGGAGATGCAGTACCCAGAGTGGCTAGCGAACGTGGTACTGGTTCAGAAGCCAAACGGCAAGTGGAGGATGTGCGTGGACTTCACTGACCTCAACAAGGCATGCCCCAAAGATTCCTACCCTCTACCCAGTATAGACGCTCTGGTGGATAGCGCATCAGGGGGGAAGCTACTCAGTTTCTTGGATGCATTCTCAGGATACAACCAGATCAGAATGCACCCCAGGGATGAATGCAAGACCGCATTCATGACCGAACGGTCTTGCTACTGCTACAAGGTAATGCCGTTCGGGATGAAGAATGCGGGGGCTACCTACCAGCGACTTATGGATAGGGTGCTCTCGCCCATGATTGGAAGGAACATGCATGCATATGTAGATGACATGGTGGTCACATCCCAAGAGAAGGAGCATCATGTGGCCGATCTGGAGGAATTATTCACCACCATCGCCAAGTACAGGTTGAAGCTCAACCCTGAGAAATGTATTTTTGGCGTGGAGGCTGGGAAGTTCTTGGGTTTCCTTCTGACAGAGCGTGGAATCGAAGCTAATCCAGAGAAGTGCGCAGCAATCGTGGCGATGAGGAGTCTAACGATGGTGAAGGAGGTGCAGCAACTCACCGGTCGGTTGGCAGCATTATCCCAGTTTATGTCCGCTGGAGGGGAGAAAGGTCATCCGTACTTCCAGTGTCTTAAGCGCAACAGCAGATTCCTTTGGACACAGGAGTGCGAGGAGGCCTTCATCAAGTTGAAGGAGTACCTGGCAAGCCCACCGGTCTTGCGTAAACCACAAGTGGGCACCCCTCTTCGTCTATACTTTGCTGTGACGGAGAGAGCAGTCAGTTCAGTCCTGGTACAAGAGCAAGATCAGGTTCAGAAGCTTGTGTCCTTGTGAGTAAGGTATTGCAAGGCCCTGAAACAAGGTACCAAGCCCTCAAGAAGGCTGCCCTGACGGTGGTATTTTCAGCAAGAAGACTCATACATTATTTCCACAGCTTCACAGTAGTGGTAATGACAGATTTGCCCATCCAAAAGGTGCTAATAAAACCAGACGTAGCGGGAAGGATGGTCAAGTGGGCGGTGGAATTGTCAGAGTTCGACATTCCGTACGAGCCCCGAGGACCGATAAAGGGACAGGTGTTCGCCGACTTTGTGGTCGAGCTGTCGTCGGTCGCGACACCTTCAGAAGGTTTAGACTTCCGATGGGTATTATCAGTGGATGGCTCTTCCAATCAGCAGGGGAGCGGCGCTGGGGTCATTTTGGAAGGCCCGAACGGAGTGCTGATCGAGCAGTCTCTCCGCTTTGCCTTCAAGGCTAGCAACAATCAGGCGAAGTATGAAGCCCTGATCGCAGGAATGTTGCTAGCAAGAGAAATGGGAGCAAGAAGTCTGGTTGCTAAGAGTGACTCTTTGCTAATCACCGGGCAAGTTACAGGGGAGTTCCAGGCGAAAGATCCCCAGATGGCAGCTTACCTGGAATACGTACAGCTCCTGAAGACGTCCTTCACCGAGTTTGAACTAGTTCATGTGCCGAGAGAGCAAAATGCCAGAGCAGGCCTGCTTGCCAAGCTGGCCAGCTTAGGCAAGGGGGAAAACAGAGGACCGTCATTCAGGAGACCTTGAAGGTACCGCGAGCGTTCGTGTCAGACAACCAGGTACTTCAAGTGTACAAATCGATGGAGCGTCTGGCGATTGGTCATCGTTCGCTGACTCAAGAGACGTTGAAAGCGCCGAGGGTTAGAGCGAGACCGGCAAAGACCGACGAGGCGATGGAAGTCTGCGCTAGTAGAGAGCCCGACACGTGGATAACACCGTACCAGTTGTACTTAGAAGATGGTGTACTCCCACTTGACCCGACAGAGGCAAAAAGAATAAAGAGGAGCTCGAGTAAGTTTACTTTGATTGATGGAAACCTGTTTAGATTTGGGTTTTCTCATCCTGTGCAGATCTGCGTGTATGGCGAGCAATGCACTAGACTTATGTCAGAGCTACACGAGGGGGTATGCGGAAGTCATGTAGGTGGTCGCGCTTTGGCAAGTAGGATCCTCCGCGCAGGGTACTACTGGCCAACGCTGAAGGAAGACTGCGTGAGGTATGCTCAGCGTTGCAAACAGTGTCAACTTCACGCAGATTGGCATAAGACACCTCCCGAGGAGTTGAAGTCCATCCATAGCCCGTGGCCATTTCACACATGGGGAATCGACATCCTAGGACCTTTTCCCCTGGCGATAAGGCAGATGAAGTTCCTCATCGTGGCCATCGAGTACTTCACCAAGTGGGTGGAGGCAGAACCAGTCGCGCACATCACCGCACAGAAAGTCGAGCACTTTGTCTGGAAGAACATTGTCTGTCGTTTCGGAGTACCCAAGAGGCTGGTCTCCGACAATGGCACCCAGTTCACAAGTCATCAACTAAGGAAGATGTGCGAGGAGTTAAAGATACAACAGGTTTTCGCCTCGGTGGAACACCCACGAACCAATGGGCAGGTGGAGTCAGCCAACCGAGTGCTGCTCAGGGGGCTGAAGCGAAGACTAGAGAAAGCTAAAGGAAAATGGGCAGAGGAGGTCCCCAGAATCGTATGGTCCTACCATACCACCCCACAGTCCAGCACCCATGAGACACCCTTTAGCCTTGTCTACGGGACAAATGCCATGATTCCCGTGGAGATACAGGAGAGCTCCCCCAGGTTTTTGAATTTCATTGCCGAAGAATCCAACGAAGAGCGAAAGGTGAATCTCGACCTATGGGACGAAGTGCGAGA